>NC_143479.1:20435805-20763340 GCF_027475165.1 Benincasa hispida | reverse complement strand
TCTTGATGGCTATTCAGGGTATAACCAAATAGCAATTGCATCGGAGGACCAAGACAAGACAACCTTTACGTGCCCATTTGGTACGTTCGCATTCCGACGCGTGCCATTTGGACTCTGCAATGCACCAGACACTTTTCAACGATGCATGATGGCAATATTTTTAGATTACTTGGAGGAGTCAGTCGAAGTATTCATGGATGATTTCTCAGTCTTCGGCAATAAGTATGACTCCTGTTTATCTAACCTTGAAAAGGCCTTGAAGAGATGCGTGGCAACGAATCTTCTCTTGAACTAGGAAAAATGCCACTTTATGGTGGAAGAAGGTATAGTTCTAGGTCACAAAAACTCTAAAGCAGGATTGGAAGTTGATCAAGCAAAGATCGACACAATTTCCAAGTTACCCCCACCAGTGAACGTAAAAACACTTAGGAGCTTCCTGGGACACGCTGGGTTTTATAGAAGATTTATTCACAACTTCTCCCAGATCACAAGGCCTCTGAGTGCACTCCTTGAAGCTGACCGAGAATATAACTTTGATGACGCGTGCACCAAAGCATTCAACACATTGAAAGATGTGCTCATCTCCGCACCCATTTTGATTGCGCTAGATTGGATGCAACCATTTGCGTTGATGTGCTATGCCAACGGATATACTGTGGGCGTAGTATTAAGTCAGCGCAAGGACAAGGTATTGCATCTGATTTATTATGCAAGTAAAACATTGAACGATGCGCAGGAAAACTATACAACCACAGAGAAGGAAATGCTCGCAGTGGTATTTGCACTGAAGAAATTCTAAAAATACTTAATCGGAACAATACTTGTGGTGTATACGGATCATTCTGTGATCAAATATCCGATGACAAAGAAGGATGCAAAACCAATGCTTATACGGTAGGTGTTGCTACTGCAAAAATTTGACCTAGAGATTAAAGACCGGAAGGGCACCGAGAACCAAGTCGCGGATCATTTGTCAAGATTGGAGAATTGCGAGGTTCAAGGTAAATAAAAAGATATTGAAGAAAGATTCCCCGATGTGCTGCTGATGGCAGTGGGCATTAATGTTCCCTGGTATGCAGACATCGTGAACTTCATCGTTTGTGGTCAAATACTAGATGACTATACTTACCAGCAGAAGAAAAAGCTAAGACATGATGCCAAATTCTATTTCTGGGAGACACATTCCTATATCGACAAGGACCTGATCATATATTACGTCGATGCGTTCCTGAGCACGAAGTCAAGCACATTCTAGAGCTTTATCATGACTCCCTGTATGAAGGACATTTTGGGGGGCAGCAAATTGACGCAAAGGTTTTACAATGTGGTTATTTCTGGCCAACGCTGTTCAAGGATGCCCAAGCCCACGTTGTGCAATGCAACATATGTCAGAGAATGGGAAATATGTCAAAAAGAAATGAAATTCCATTGACATCAATCTTAGAAGTGGAATTATTTAATGTTTGGGGAATTGACTTCATGGGCCCGTTTCCACCATCAGAAGGTCATCACTATATCCTGGTTGCAGTTGATTATGTATCAAAATGGGTTGAGGCTATCGCATGTGCCAAGAATGATGCGGCCACAGTGGCGAAGTTTCTGAAGAACATTTTTGCTCGATATGGGATGCCATGGGCCTTAATCAGCGATGAGGGCTCTCACTTTATCAACCGCATAATTGCCAACTTGTTAATTAAATTCAACGTCAGCCATCGAGTTGCAACCGCTTATCACCCACAGACTAATGGACAAGCAGAGATGTCTAACAGAGAGATCAAAACCATCTTGGAGAAGGTAGTCAATACTTTCAGGAAGGATTGGTAACCCAAGCTTGATGAAGCACTGTGGGCATACAGGACTGCCTATAAAACACCAATTGGCATGTCCCCGTATGCCCTGATCTTTGTAAAAGCTTGTCATCTGCCGCTCGAATTGGAACATAAGGCGACGTGGGCATGTACGAAGCTGAAGTTTGATTTAGCAAGTGCGGGGAAAGTCCGGAAGATGTAATTAAATCAGCTGGTCAAATGGAAAAGGGATGCTTATGAAAATGCCAAGATCTATAAGGAGAAAACTAAGAAGTGGCATGAGGACCCTATAAACGATCGGACATTCACCGAAGGTTAATAGGTATTATTATTTAACACTCGTTTGCGATTGTTCCTAGGAAAGTTGAAGTCTTGCTGGTCTGGACCGTTCAAAATCAAGGCTATCTTTCCTCACGGAGCAGTGGAACTAACAACTTTAGATGGGAACAATGCGTTTAAAGTCAATGGTCAACGAATTAAGCCTTATTATAGAGGCAACTTCGAGCGACGCATGGACACCATTAACTTGGGCAAGTAGGATTAAACCGCTTGTGGAGGGAAGTGATTGGGTAATTCTGAGAACTTCTTTCAATCAACATCCCTATCTATGTTACTTGCTTTCTTTACAGTTTCCTTTTACTGCTTTCTAAATCATGTATTTACCGCTTTTTAGAATTAGCCTTTACTGCTTTTTGTAATTCTCTTCGATTTAATTTTTCATGTCATGTTTAAATCGTTGAGTTTGTATACATTAGTAGCGTTGTTTTTTAATTTTTGTGAAGTATTGGATGAAACATTAAACACCGCAACGTCTTTTCGACTTACGTTTCTGATGAATTAAACAGAAAATTAAAAACTGGTATGTAACGCGATGATGGGTGCATAGTGTGTTAACAAGAAACACCTTGCAGCCTTTACACTCAAATGCATTGAGTTGAGGGGTGTTTTACGCTCGTATATGTCCTTTGCCTGTCCTTAGCTAAATGCACTATGTTGAGGTATCCTCCAGAAATGTGTTTAGTTAAAGGGAGTGTTGCGGGGGTGTATGCGTTGTTGCCCGTCCTCAGCAAAAATGTACTTGCGTGAATAGAAGCACGTTGTTAATTTGACGTCTAAATTGAATTCAAACAATGACATCTCAATTCTTTGATTCTTGTACAGGCACAAATTTTTGTATTGGGTTCAATTATACTTATTTGTACACTTTGTTAATATTCAATACAATTAGAGTACATGATTCACTCTACTTTTTGCCTGTGCCTCTTTTTCTTTATCTTCCTTTGTTAATATTTGCGATATTCTCAATATTTTACTTTTGTGTTCTTCATTGCGTTGCTATGATGTATTATATGTTTATACTTAGAAACATTTCCCATATTTAGTAAATTATGACTAACACCTAGTTAATTCTTAGTTTAGTAGCACTTTACCTTTTATCTTTCAAAGTTCTGCTCAAAATTTTCTTCTAAGTGCTTGTCTAATCTATCCAAACAACGCAATGAGAACCTTGCTCATCTTTAAATTTGGGGGTGGGGAAGGTCTGAGTAGATAAGATCAAGAATATGCAGTATTTAAGAAAATGCATCCATTTTCCAAAAAAAAAAAAAAAAAAAAAATTTATGCAAAACTCCAATGTTAGCACAAGGGAAAACCTCAAAACTGTCCCAAACCTGAAAAGAGTTTAGTTGTGAAAGGAGCCTGCTCATAGTTGGATGTTCGTATGACACCTATAGAAGCAAGGCAAAACGAAGGTGGGTTTCCAAGGACAACGCAGTATGGAAAGAAAAATAAAAGAATGCAAGAGACAACTCCTCTGCTTGTCATGAGTTAAAGTTGAAATTGGCACACAATTGTAGTTGGATATCGGTATGACACCCGTGGGGATAAGCCAAAACGAAGAGTGTAACCATGACCAACAGTCTCTAAGTAAATAAATGACGCAAATTTTTGCTCACCGCATATAGATACATCAAGTTGTTTTGACAAAGAAGAGATAAACATTCTATTTCAAAAACTAGAAAAGCATCATTGACCAGAATTTTGTCATATAGAAGAATAAAGTAGGGCTTGCCAAGAATTAGCAAGGTTAGAAGGAAATTGCGATGTCAAGTAATATGCCTAGGTGTAACATTCAGAGCAACCAATCATCGCAAAAATATAGGATAGGAATTGAGCATGATTGCCTGAGTAGAAGATATGCTTGAGGACAAGCATATATCTAAATTTAGAGGTGTGATAACTTGTAGAAATACAAGTTATTTATGCCACCTTATCTAGATATTGCAGCCAAAAGTTAGTGAATATGCGCCGATTGTATGAAAATTAGCTTAGAATTACAATAATTATAAATGATCGTAATTACACCAACTAACACCATAAAGATGGAAGACAAGTCGAATTTTACTCTGTTTTGTAGGAAACCAAGTCACCGCTTGCGCTGAAGGCTCATGAAATGCTGATCAACGCATCTTTGTCACATTGCGCCCGTCAATCAACAATGAAGAGACGATTACCGCAATGACGACGCAATGTGACAGTCGATCCAGAGCTGACTTTCAACCGCATGCGGTAATAAAAACAACACCGCATACGAACCCACGATCGAAAGATGCAGCTGAGCAATGCAAAAGCGGAGGATTGAGACACGTGTACAACTAATGGTTGTGCCGAATTGACAATCTGATTACATAACAGAAGGAATAATATCCCTCCATCTTCGGAATTACCATAACAACCAGTGGGGACCATAAGGCCGGAGTCAAAGACCTGCACCTATAAATACCCAATAGATTTCAAAGAAAACTTATGCTACTTGATATGGGGCTAATTGCTGCTAAAGTGTTGAGAGAAAAGGCTGAGCTGAGCGCTCAAGTGAAGAAATCCAGGAAGAAGACGAGACAAGGCCGAGAGGTGAGTCTCAGATCTAATATGCCAAATACCCGATCTGAAGCTTTGTGCATAGAAACCTGTTACCGGTGGAGCAAGCCTGAGAGGAAAGCTCTTCCTACCATCAGATCCATCCTATCCGGTAAGCAGATCTCCATCGAATTGGTGCCAAGACATTGGCACTTGTTTGTATTTATTCTGTCTCTTTCATCGTTGTATTTCACTTTCTCTTTATCTCTTCATTCACACACCCCATGTATCAAACACTTAATAGACATATTAAATGTTTCGATAGCTTTCACATACCATTTTCTGTCTATTTCCATTCCTCCATTAATCACTTTCTCCATGATGTCTTCTTAATCCCCTGATAGTTAATATGAATCAAACAAGTACTTAATCTGTGTTAAAGGTATAAAATGCGTTTAGCTAAGGCATGCTAGACGACATCTTCACCTGTGAGAGCAGAAGTGAAGATGCCATTTTGATCTATCGAGAGAAGGTTAGAAGAATGCGTTAACTAAAGTGAGTAGTACTTCCAGACATGAAAGCAACCTTGTGTTCATTATGTTATTCTCTGTTTCACCACAGACATGTGGGAGCGTGGCCGATCACTAAAAGGTGTACACCAAGAAGAGAGCAGAACAGTATTTTAGCTTCAACACAATTGAGAACTTACGCTGTTTATATTATTTATATTTTTCTTTCTATTCTGTTCATAGGACTTGCCGCCGCATTCCACGTTCTTTGTATAACCTTTGTAGCCAGCCTTGACCTCAACATCTTATATCATGAGCCTGTATCTTGTATCATCTAGCTTAGGTTTATTGTATTTTATTTTATTATCGCATTTTTACTGCTTACTTTATTTTACTTCAATTTATATACTTGTACAAACCCATTTTTAAAGATTGAAAAACCTGGTCGCATATATCACGAACATACTACAATAACCTAAAACAGTCCCTGTGTTCGACCTCGGATCATACCGAGAAACTTGCGGTGGAATTACACTTGGTTCCATCGTAAGGAAACTTGTGACAACGCATGGAATACTACTTTGAACTTCATAATTAACACATTTCCAGAAGTAGTATCGCATCATTTCAAGCATAGAACATCATCAATCATACACATCAGTGTTTCTACAACATGCATGCAATAAAGCTTATTGACATGATCATCTTTCTTTATATTATAATTGTTATAGTATAAGGGTGAATGATAGCATGTTTGCTTGGTTTTTACGCGTTATATAAAAGTTATATATAGTAATGACCGGACATTGCATAAAGCATGACACATAGGTTATTTTATAAATGTTATAAAAGCCTCGTTATGCGCAATGGTTTTAGTTGTTTCTTTTTAAAAGTTAAAGAGAACTTAGAACTAAAAGAAATAAGAAAGACATGCACACTTAGGTTTAATTCATGGTTTTAAAGTGTTTAAAACTTGGATCACATAGACCTAAGATCACGGTTCTAATATGATTAGAATCCCTAAGGCTTTAATCTTTTATTCAGTTTAATATGATTAAATTGGCTAATAAAAGGTTAAAGTGTAGTAAATCTATCTATAAGGGATCTTTTGTCTAAGGCGAGTTATGCCTAGGCTAGGATATTTAAGTTGACGGAAACGTAACACCCCTATCTAGAAACTTACCTGGAAAGGTAAATTAGATAGATTTGATGCATGCATGCAAGTTAAGGAAAGTCCATTAAAGTGTTTAAATGTGACTACTTGAACTTGTTCATATTTGATAGACAAACGTTGTTTATGAGCAAAGTTTAAAAAGACGACTTAGACTAAAATCAGTAGTCAGATTGTCTAGGTTAATGAATCCCTAGATAAAACATTCAGTGGGAGGTACTTAGGGCATAAGATGCTTCACTTAAACCTTTCACTTTTCTCCTAAATAGTCCACACCATAAGATCTATCCTCGGCCTCGTGCCACCTTTGGCGTGTCTCCTCAACGGATGGTGTTTGGGTAGGTCAATATCAAGGTGGATGAAGAGAATTTTCATAGTAAGTGAGAGCAGGAAGTGCGACAGCATATCCTTCGGTCTCCCTCGTTAGGTTGAATAAAGTTACTGCACATCGTCTCGAGGCACCCTGGGAGTGTCCCCCCCTAAAGGATGGCAGTTTTGCACGTTTCTTTATTTGATCTCCTGTAAGAGGATAAGGTAACTTAGTCTCTTGTCCTAATCTGTCTTTTCCCTACGGTAAGCGCATTAGGGCGACACTATGACACCGAAAGAGAGGGGTTACATTTACGCAGAATAGTTAAAGGTTAACGATTCTGGACCGAAAAAATGGTGGCTGTTAGGTACAGTTCCAAGAGTTGGTTCTACCTAATGGTTGAGAATGTCTCATCCCAGTGAAGAGGCAACTGATCACCCTACCGATGGCGTTTGTCCTGACTCACTGGGGCATCATTACAAAATAGAAGTCTATAACTTAGGGTACTGGTAACTTTTTTGCAAAACTGATTGGTTTAAAAGTGGTTTAGCAAAATCTAATAAATTTTTGTTAGTATTTTCAGTAACTTTTTCAAATGGCAACAGCCACGTTATCATTGTTAAGCGTCGAAAAACTAACTGGCGATAATTTTTCAACATGAAAACTCATGATCACGACGATCCTAATCATGAGGATCTCATGTTCACTCTCACGGAGGCTTGTCCTCCTATTCCAGCTTCAAATGTCACTCGAAATTTTCGGGAGGCATACGAGCGATGGACAAGGGCGAATGAGAAGGCTCGAGCCTACATCTTGGCAAGTCTTTCTGAAGTCTTGGCCAAGAAAATGAGCCTATGGTCTTAGCGCGTGAGATCATGGAGTCCTTGCTGGGGATGTTTGGACAACCGTCTGAACAACTTATGCATGAGGCTTTTAAATACATATTCAACTCCAAAATGCAAGAAGACACCTCTGTTCGTGAACATGTGCTAAACATGATGGTCCACTTCAATGTGGCAGAGTTGAATGGGTCTACCATCGATGAGGGCAGCCAGGTTAGTATAATCCTACATTCTTTGTTGGAGAGCTTCATGCACTTTGTTAGTAATGTAATTCTTAAATAAGTAAAGTATAACCTTACAACTCTCTTCAACGAGTTGCAGACGTACCAATCTTTACTGAAAAATAAGGAGAGGCAAAAAGGTGAGGCAAATGTTGCTTCATCCTCCAAGTCGTTCCATAGAGGTCCGACCTCAGGAACGAAGTCTGCACCTTCTGCTTCTAACTCTACAAAAAGGAAGAAGAAGAAATGTGGTAAGGGAAAAGGGAATGCACCTACTAACCCACCGCCTATCGCCCCAAGGAGGCATCCACAAGTTGCTAAGGGAAAGTGTTTCCATTGCAACCAAGATGGACACTGGAATAGGAACTGTCCTCGGTATTTGAAGAAGAAGAAAGCAGCCAAGGCGGATAAAGGTAAATGTGATTTACTTGTGCTTGAAACTTGTTTAGTGGAGAATGATGATTCTGCCTAGATAATTGATTCATACGCCACTAATCATGTTTGTTCTTCTTTTCAAGGGATTAGATCTTGGCGACAGTTGGAGGCTGGTGAGATGATGATGCGAATAGGCACCGAGCATGTCGTCTCAACTATGGCAGTGGGAGGACTCCAGTTAACTTTATATAATAGGTTTCTTATTTTAAATGATGTATATATTGTTCCTGAACTAAAAATGAACCTTATTTCTGTAAAGTGTTTATTGCAATGTAAATACACAGTTTCTTTTTATTTGAATAAAGCATTTATTCATAAAGATGGTGTTTTTATTTGCACAGCAAATCTGGAATCGAATTTATATGTGCTAAGGCCGTTAGTCATTAATTCCCTCCAAAATACTGAAATGTTCAGAACTGTCGTAACTCAATCAAAACGTTGACAAATTTCTCCAAAAGAAAATGTCCATCTTTGGCATCTACGTTTAGGGCACATTAATCTCAATAGGATTGAAAAATTGGTGAAGAATGAACTTCTAAGTGAGTTAGAAGAAAATTCTTTACCTGTGTGCGAATCTTGCCTTGAGGGTAAGATGACTAAACGAAATTTTACTGGAAAAGGTTCTAGAACCAAGGAGCCTCTTGAGTTAGTACATTCTGACCTTTATGGTCCTATGAATGTGTGAGCCCGAGGTGGCTATGATTATTTTATCAGCTTTATTGATGATTACTCTAGGTACGGGTATGTTTATCTTATGCAACGGAAGTCTGAATCTTTTGAAAAGTTTAAAGAGTTCAAGGCTGGAGTTGAAAATGCATTGGATAGACGGATTAAAACACTTCGATCGGATCGGGGTGGAGAGTTTTTGGACTCGGAATTCCAGGACTATTTGATAGAACATGGAATCATTTCCCAACTCTCAGCATCAGATACACCTTAGCAGAATGGTGTAGAGAAGAGGAGAAATAGGATCTTTTTAGACATGGTTCGTTCGATGATGAGTTATGCTTCCTTACCGAACTCGTTTTGGGGTTTCGCAGTGAAGACTGCGGTGTACATATTCAACTATGTTCCCTCCAAAAGTGTTGTAAGAACACCTCTGGAGTTGTGGAACAGGCGTGAAGCTAGTTTACGTCACTTCCGCATTTAGGGTTGCCCTGCACATGTGCTTGAGGCTGATCCCAAGAAGTTGGAACCACGGTCGAGGTTATTCCTCTTTGTAGGCTACCCCAAAGGTACATGAAGGGGTTATTTTTATGATCCGACGGAAAATAGGGTGTTTGTTTCAATAAATGCTACTTTCCTAGAAGAGGATCATATAAGGGAGCACAGTCCACGAAGCAAAGTCGTGTTGCGTGAGCTTTCCAATGAAACTACTGAAACTTCAACAAGAGTTGTTGAAGAGTCTGCTACATCAACAAGAGTTGTTGATGGGAGTTCATCCAGTAGGTCTGTTCCACCTCAAAAGTTGAGGGAACCTCGATATAGTGGGAGGGTTGTGAACCCACCCGTTCGCTATCTGAGTTTCACGGAAAACTTGCTATGGTAGTAGATGGCGACGTTGAGGATCCGTTGTCTTATAAGAAGGAAATGGAGGATGTTGACCGGGATGAATGGGTCAAGATCATGGATCTCGAGATGGAGTCGATGTACTTCAACTCAGTCTGGGATCTTATAGATCAGCCTATTGGGTTCACCCTATAGGTTGTAAATGGATCTACAAGCGCAAACGGTGCTGATGGGAAGGTACAGATCTTCAAGGCTCGACTTGTGGCAAAGGGTTATACCCAGGTAGAGGGAGTTGACTATGAAGTGACTTTCTCGCCTGTTGCCATGTTAAAGTCGATCTGAATCCTTCTGTCTATTGCAGCTTATTATAATTATGGGATTTAGCAAATGGACGTCAAGACGACCTTTTTGAATAGCAATCTTGAGGAGACCATTCATATGGTGCAGCTCAAGAGATTCATATCCCAAGGTCAAGAGCAAAAGGTTTGAAAACTAAATCGGTCCATTTATGGACTGAAACATGCGTCTCAATCTTGGAACATACGATTTGATACTGCGATCAAGTCGTATGGCTTTGACCAAAACGTTGATGAACCTTGTGTATACAAAAAGATCATCAATGCTTCAGTAGTCTTCTTAGTGTTGTATGTAGACGATATCCTACTCATTGGGAATGATGTAGGTCTACTGACTGCAGTTAAGAACTGACTAGCGACCCAATTCCAAATGAAATATTTGGGAGAGACTTAGTTTTTTCTAGGTATACAAATCTTTTGGGATCATAAGAACAAAGTGTTAGCACTGTCTCAGGCATCGTACATTGAAAGGAGTTGCTCGAGTACTCGATACAAGACTCCAAGAGGGGCTTACTATCGTTCCGGCATGGAGTCGCTTTGTCTAAGGAAATGTGTCCTAAGACGCCTCAAGAGGTTGAGGAGATGAGATGAGTCCCATATGCATCTGTCGTTGGCAGTTTGATGTACGCAATGCTCTGTACTTGTCCAGACATCTGCTATGTTGTGGGCATAGTCAGTAGGTATCAGTTTAACCCAGGCCAGGGTCATTGGACCGTAGTGAAGAACATCTCAAGTATCTTCGGAGAACGAAGGACTACATGTTTGTGTATGGTTTGAGGGATTTGATCCTTACAGGATACACGGATTCTGACTTTCAGACTGATAAGGACTTTCGCAAGTCCACACAAGGTCAGTCTTTACGCTTAATGGAGGAGTTGTAGTGCGGCGAAGCACTAAGCAGAGGTGCATCACCAGCTCCACTATGGAGGCAAAGTACATAGTGGCTTGCAAAGCTGCTAAGAAGGTCGTCTGGCTCAGGAAGTTCTTGACAGACCTAGAAGTTGTTCCAGATATGTCTAGGCTCATTACCTTCTATTGTGAAAACAATAGGGTAGTGGCAAACTCCAAGGAGTCAAGGAGTCACCGACGCGGTAAACACATAGAGCGGAAGTATCATCTAATCTTTGAGATAGTACATCAAGGGGACGTGATCGTCACGCAGATCGCTTCAGAGCACAATGTTGTTGACCCGTCTACGAAGGCTCTCACGACTATAGTTTTTTAGGGTCACCTACGGAGCATGGGTCTATAGAATCGCCTACGGCTGAACTAGGGCAAGTGGGAGACTTTCTTGTACTGGCTTTTATGCCCTAGTTTATTGTTTTGTACAAAGTTTTTTGTACACCACACTTCGCTTTAGAATAAGTGGGAGATTGTTGGGGTTGATGCCCTAAAGTGTCTTGTCCTGTAGTTTGTAAACAGTATGTACGAACACTTGTGTTGTTAATATGAGATATTTACTTCATATCTTCTATTTTGCTCGGTTAATTGTTTTATTTGCTTTACCACAAACCAATAAACATAAAATCTCTGGTTATCTGTATGTGACTCAAGCATGTATGTGGTGACATACAAGTGGATCATGTCTTGAGTGATAACCAAAATGGTCTATAGTAAATGGATAAAAGAGGGAAACCTTATTCTAGTAACGCTACGGATGCGGTCCGCTTTGTGGAATGGTCACAAATGTTGTGACTTTTTACAGATGGTTTGAACCTGATCATTCGGGTTGGGGACATGCAAGCGAGGGCGTCCTATACAAAGAGTTTGTATAAAACCTAATCACGAAATGTTAACGTCTCGTTATATAACACCGTTCATGACAAAGACTTCACTTTACTAGGATGACCATAGGTAACATGACCTCAATCCTAAGTGAGTTGGGAACTCCTGCCATTGAAGGCGGTCCTTTGATTCATTTGGGTGCGAGTGGCCAGGTCACTGATTCAAACCTACCATTTTGGGGAAAAACGTCTGATTTGGGAGCTGGGAACTTAGCTATACAAAATGGAATTCACTTCTTCCTCAAGGCAGGCTAAGTAAATAGATGACTCCCTTAAGGGTTGATTCTGGGGCTTGAATGATGTGGCACTACATACTTTCTCTTGGCCCGAGAGGTGTTCACACATAGTTGGACTATGTTGTATTGTTCATTAGAAGAATCAGTGGTACTTAAGGAGTGAGATGTAACTACAGGGGAAAAATGGTAAATTGGCCCAGTTGTACTTACGAGCATCTGTGAAGAATCATCTTACTCATGATTGGTTATATCCGATGGACACAGAAATATATCTATGGTAAGAAGAGTTCAGTTGTTGGTCTTTAGTGGAATCACTGACAGTTAACGAATGGCGGATCTCGTAACTAAAAAGTTTAGTCAGCTATTCATATACTGTTGGAGCTTCGAGCTAGAGGTCCATTAGGGCCCCTAGGTAGCTTGGATAAAGTCGAGAACCAGTGTTTGGGTTAATTTGAAATGTTCAAATTAACAAGAGAAAGTTCAATTATATATGATATAATTTGACTGGTTAATTATATATGATATAACTGGCTAAATGTATGAGATAAATTATTTTGGAGGAAGTTAGATATAAATATGATTTATATCAAGTAGAGGAGAAAATACTATAGTAGATGTGATATTAAACTATAGGATATAAATATAATATGATTATATTTATTAATTAATTAATTGATTAATTATATGATAATTAACCAATTCTTCCACATTCAGACGTGGGTAGTGGGCAGCGTTGGTTATGGTAACTGGCGAGTTAAAAATGAAAAGAGTTTTCATTTTTCGGATCGTCCATTCTTTTTTTTTTTCGACCGCCCAAAAGAATTCATGAAAACGATCACCCGAGAGCCTATACAATAGTAGCTCTTCCGTCTAAACTATCGTCTATCTCACGATTTCTCTAAACGATCGTATACGTTTTTCCTAAATGATCGTTCAGCTTTTCATACACGATCGTGTAGCTCCTCTATACGATAAGCACTTTCGCTATACGATAGCACTATATTATCTCCCACTCGTTTATCGTCTACACGAATCGTTATCCTCCGTCCTCTACCAAACTCACCAAAGCCCACTCTTTGGGTTTTCACTCTGAGGATACCCGGGGTTCATTAGTTATAGTGTCGTCCCCACTGCAGTGTTCATGTTCGTATTGATCGTGTTGTTGCAGTCGACGTTCTGCCGGGTGTTGATAGATCTGTTGGAGGGTTTCCGCTGCATTGGGTTCAGAAGTTTGAAGAGAGTCTTCAACTGGTATGGAACCCTTTCCCTGTTATTTATTGTGTTCTGAGCATGCCGATAATTAGATTAATGTGCATAACTGTATGTGTTGAATGTATATCATTTGTATTTTGGTCACTATGAAATCAGAGTGATCTGAACACGCTCATGGAACTCTCAGTATGAGATCCTTCACCAACAGGATTGAATAAAATGGATCGTTATCATAGAGATGTGTGTTGTTCTATAATAGCTTCAGTGGTTCCACCATCTATGGCTTCAAGTCATAGGGACTTGAAAGTGCGATTATCAATTTTGTTCATCAACAAAAAAATTTGAATTTAGGGTTTGAAAGTTAACCAAATCTTTGTTCACTATCAAATGTAATTGAGAGACTTGTAAAGAAGCCTTCATGCAGTGAAAATGGAAGGGTCTGATATATTCAAGATCACAAAATACACACGTTTACACACATGTTCCATCGAAATTCTAAATCACGACCATAGACAAGCAACTGCTACGGTTGTTGGTCAATTGATTAAAGATAAGTTTACAGATATAGGACGTATTTATAAACTTTTTCATATCGTTGAGGATATAAGGAGAGATTATGGCATGAACATAAGTTACGATAAAGCGTGACATGCAAGTGAAGCTGCATATGATCTCATTAAAGGTACTCCAGAATACTCACACTACATACTACATGTTTATGGAGAAGCGTTAAAAATAGAGAATCCGGGTACAGTGTTTGAGATCGAACTTGAAGATGATGTGCATTTCAAGTATATGTTTATGGCATTAGGGCCTTGTATTAGATATTTCGCAAGCTGTCGGCCTGTGATAATTGTTAATGGGTCGCTTTTGAAAGAAAAGTACAAAGGGACCATGTTGGTTGCAGTTTCTATGGACGAGAACAATCAATTATACCCACTAGCATATGCAATAGTGGACAATGAAACCGATCGATCATGGAAATGGTTTATGTCGAATTTGAAATGCAGTATCGGATAACCCAATAATCTGGTGTTTGTGTCTGATCGGATGGTATCTATCAGCAATGTTATTCGTACATTTTTTCCCACGACATTTCATGGATTGTGCACATGGCACATAGAACAGAATCTTATTACAAACTTTAAGGATATTACGGTTGTTGGGATATTTAGAGATGCAGCAAGGACATTTTGCATGACAGAGTTCCGAACAAAATGGGACGAACTTCGTAGTTTTCGAAATGGTACTGTCACGAAATATCTTAAAGACATTGGTCTTCAAAGATGGGCACGAGTTTATCTAATAGAACAAAAATTTGACAACATGATGTCCAACAGTGCAGAGTGTTTCAATTTGTTAACTAAAGAGTATCAGCTATTGTCCATAGTATGCTTGATTGAACATGTTAGAGGAATGCTCCAATCGTGGTTCTACGAACGGAGAAATTACTGGGCATCTCGAAAGACATTGCACTCTAACTACTGTGAAACCCGATTGGTAAGTGAGACCGATAAGGGCAGACGATATCAGGTTGAGCCTATTGATTGTTATCGGGTCCACATGCGAGATAATCGATTGGACGGTATTGTGAATCTTCACACGAAGGAATGCACGTGTAAGGAATTTGACTCACTTGGTATCTCGTGTTCGCATGCAAGGAACGAAACATACTCATTTAGAGTCTTTGCAATCGATTTTATATAGTGGGCTCTCTAATGACTACGTATGCGGAGCCTATAAATCCACTTAGGCACATATCTGAATGGAAGAGAGTTCCTGGATATGTAGAAAATACTATCATTCCTCCAAAGTTTGTGGCACAAGTCGGGCGATGAAGAGTGAAAAGACTACCGTCCAGAGGAGAATTTCGCAAACAACTAAAATGTGGTAGGTGTCGGAATTATGGGCATAACCACCAAAATTGTAGCGAACCGCTCACAACTATGCGACGTACTAAAAATGGCAGAACTGACTCCAATGTTGGTCGAGGTTGATTGTCAAAATATAGACCCAATTATGTACTCAATTTGTATGTCTCGATCTCTTATAATGTCACTCATCCATGCAAATTTATGTATAGACTCTTAGAATGTCACTCATGTTTATGTACAGATTCTTATGAATACCATCAGAATGTGAAATCTCGCTCTCTCTCAATGTATCGCTCTCTCCATAAGTGGAGCTCTCCCTAAAAGTCTCGCTCTCTCTCAAAGTCTCGCTCTCTCAATGTTTAAACTTTGAACTTTGATATAATGTTTTATATACATTGATACAATGAAAAGAGCAATAGTTCAATCATACATGTTTTGATAAAATGTATAATTGAATTTTGAACATTAAACTTTAATAAAATTGTTTTATACATGTTTTACATACATAAAAAAATACATGTTTTACATACATAAAAAATACGGAGTGTTCGCCCACAATTGACATGCTAACTGCATCCTATATTCACTCATTTTCTCCTGAGTGGTTATGTAAGGATCAACACCAGTCACAAAATATTCTACTAATTTTACTACAAAGATGCCACAATCAAGCAACCCGTACTGTATGTTGGCGTTCATAGGTCGGGTTATTTTCCAACGGGATGTGGATAGGTCCGACTTTGAATGATCCACGTCATAGTAGTGAAGTAGGGATGGTATTGTGACAGTCAATGACTCCAGCCAAGTCTCTAGCTTCGTCATTGATGTGTATGACAGAAGTGAATCAAATACGAATATATGACCTTTATTAATGTCCATTGCAAGGACCATTCAATGCTCACTGATGTTCATTGTCATATACACGAAATCCACATCTGCCCATTTGACCTTGAATTTATCGGTGACGTAGTCCTTGTACGTGTCTTCATCCTCCCATATTAGGGCAACCTCCATTCTCGGCTTATTCTTTATTCATTTAAATACCCCGCTACGAGCATTAAGGTGACTCAATAAAATAAAATGAGAAGTTAAGTAACGAAATATATCATAGTAAAACAACTCTACACAACAAAATATATCAAAATTTACCGTTACTCCAATTGGCAAGATGGTGAACTTGTACATGCACATGTTAGGTCGGGTATAAAACTTTTCTTTCATAAAATGAAATAAAGTATTTATGGTCTGCACAAAAAATTATTGTGTCAGTTAAAGTATGATATCTAATTATAAAGAAGTCAAGATTATGAAACTTACATCACACTCAACCCACGAACTCAGTTCAATCAATTCCTTGAAAAATTGCTTCAATGTGGCTTAAATGAATTGGTTCAAACCTCGTTATCGGTATTCTCATATGTGATCTAGCGCATCATTTTTGTAAAGATATTAAGTGGAATGTCATGTGCTACGTTATACCCAACAATCGCTCTGAGTAGTGACGTAGGCACACCCGGGAGAGGATACTTAACCTTTTCAAATGGAAGGTGTACCCTAGAATCCACATTTTTCTTCTTTAGTTGAGCTGGAGGTGTATATTTATCAACACCTTTCCTCTTACGAGTAATTCTTCGAGATTCCTACATAAACAGATGACAAAAAATTGCTCATCAAGAAATATAAAAAAATTATAATTTCAAATCACGAAATATAAACAAAGATTATTGATCAATAAATTACTCACCAATGTAACTCCTTCCGTGATCGTAACAATATTAGAAGTGTCAACCTCTGGGATGTCAGACATGTCGGCCTTTGTATGTGGCATGGTGAGTAAGTCAAACGTTATGGCCTCTGGATGTGGGATGTCAGTAGGTGAAGTAGGCACGTCAGACTGTGTATGTGGGACATCGGCCTCTATAGGTTGGGCGTTTGTGGGTGATGTTGTGGTATTAGGCTCTCGAGGGGGATGGGAGTAGGTGTAATGGTGGTATTTTGAGGCTCTATAGAGAGGATGGGAGTATAAGAGGCAGTCGCATCAGTGGTATCAAGATCCCGAGATGGGACGAGCAACATCGTGGCATCGTCACCTGTATGTGGGATAGGTGACCTTGTCGTCTCCTCAATCATCGTAGAACCCTTCAATTAGTAAACTAAAATGATAAGTTCACGAACACATAAAAATTAAACATGTAAAAACATAAAATGATAGTAAATGCAAACCTTGCACGTAAACTGCAACAGTGACAGGATGGCCGACAATTGTCTTTTCATGTTTTCCTCGATCTTGAATACACGACTATCTAATCTCGATATACGACCATCCAACCTCGATAGTGAGCTGTTAATACTCCGCAAGTACGAATAAATAGAATCGTTGGGGTTGGCTCCCTTCCTGTGACCAACACACTCAAGGTACTCTTCATCCATAGATCGCTCTCTATAAGAATCCGCAAGATGGACATCAAGTTGGTTCAACCCATCCTCATTGCGTACGTTGCCCACCACATCATGAAACATATCATCACTAGGTGTGTATGTCCCTTCCTCCACCTTTCCACATTCAACATCCTCGTGCTCAGAATGCTCGTGTTCATCATTATTACCTCCACGATGATCATCACTGTTACTTTCAGAACTACCTCCACTACTCGACCTACTACCACTTTCAGCACTATCATCATTGGCACCTAGATTGAATATAGGTCGTTTGTCAACGTCGGTCATGACAAGACCCTCTTTAACCTTTGTCTGCATTAACATCCTAATAAAATGGTCAGTGTCAATTTAACAACCAAATAAACATATTATGTGCAGAGTACACTTACCTTTAAAGATGTCCAATTTCCCCACAGGGACGGGACCCCGTGGGGCCCGTCCTAAACGGGGGAGAGGGGGAGTGGATGCATTCCCCGACCCCATCCCATTCCCCGTCCCCCGCCCCGATTAGCTTTTACATATTTATTTAGTATAGTTATCTAATGTTATGGTGTTATTGTTATTATATAAATATTACATTTAAATTTTAAATTTGATTATTTATTGGGAAAGATAATGAATATGTTTAAATTTAAATTATATATGTGAATAATTTTATTTATATTTATTTCTTTCTACTAAAAAAAATAATTAGCTTTTTTCGGCCGAAATTTGAGTAATTTATTTTTAAATTCAAATTGTCATATAAAACTAACCATAATAAACAATTTAGTGATAAAATTAATTATTTAATTAAAATTTGCTCACATTAGTGATTTAAATTAATTGGTTTTTTACAAAAAAAAAAAAAAAAAAAAAACGAGGAATCCCCACTCCGATCCTCTTGGAAAATTTCACGGGGATGGGGAATGAAATAGGGAGCAAGGACGAGGATGGTGAATGGCATCCCCAACCCCGCCTCGCCCCGTGGACATTTGTACTTACCTTGTTAGACTCGAATATGTCTCTCTCGAGTACTATGAAGGACATTGAGTGGGAGCATGACCATCATAATATACGAGGTAAAGCCACCTTGTTCCTTCGCTCTGCAATGTTCCCAACTATCGATGCTGCTAGGATCTCGTACGTCTATACCTAAATAAAATTTAACATATATTAAGAACACTAATAATGTTAAATCAAACAACATAATTATTATGTTAAGCAAATTTATCTGGATCCCTTGTGGAAATCCATGCAAAGAGTACTTCACAACATAATTTTTATTTCCTTTCACCTTCATCTTGGATAAACTAATCTTATCATTCAATGTAGTTTTTAGGGCATCGAGTGTTCTCTCCCAAATAATGATGCCCCAGTCTAGACGGTTATGTTCTGAACATCCTTAAAACTTTTAAGATCCACTGCATTTTTCTGTTTGTTCTTTCCCATCATTGCAACATCTGTGTAGTACACTAATGTGATCTTCACAGCATTCTCGTCATCTTCAAACTCCAACTCCTTGTATTTTTCTTCTAGTAGACTAATATGTAAGGTGTCCTTCGTCACGCGATTACCAAAATACTTTATTGCAAGTTCATATGAGGATTGCTCATTCTGATCAACTCGCGTAAGGGATCGTCATCAACAAAAAATCATCTTTTGAAAACGTGACAACCTTTCCACCAACAGAGAATCTCATTGAGTCGGCTCTCGTACTTTTCACTTCTCTCAACAACATATGATGGATAATTGGGTTGTTGAATACCATGTCAATGTCTACAAATCACCCAGAAATTGTTCTCTTGAACATCTCTAACTGTCGTGGGATAAGCTTCTCCTTCACAGTCTTGTTCGCATTAGCAATGTGAGCCAAGCTCGTTACTTTACTAGAAAATTGGTCGACTACAGATATTTTGAAACGTGTTGACATCTCTATGATCACGATCTATTTCATTCAATTCTGTTAGTTGCTCATTACCATCCACTGAAGGACCACAACATTACTCTAGATGACCACAATCCATATAATCAAATCTAGATGATCTTTCATTACCAACCATTAAAGTACAACCCAATTTTGTATCACCATAATTCATTAAATTCAATCCTACTGGATTAATGCGGTCGTTGTCTAGTGATAATGTTGATGGTACAATGTCGATAGACAATGAAATATCATCATCTTCCCGACGAAACTCATATGATTCCTCGTATTATCTGTCCACGATCATATAATCATAACTCACATTTCCAAATCCTATGATAATCATTCTTTATGTATTGTGGAGAGGATTCATATTCAAGCTTATATTTAACTCTCATTATAAGATCAAACTTTGAAGAACTAACATTTGTAACCCTATAAATGTGAGATTTAAGTGCTTCATACTTCAATGTAACAGACACAATAATTCATGTCAACTCGTCTCCAATATACAAACTTTCATTCTCATCCCAATTACCTCCATATCGAATAAGTAGACACTTTTCTGTCATCCTACAAAGCAAGAAAACATTTGTCTTTCTCTCTTAATCTCGCTTTCTTTAATCTCTCTCTCTTACTCTTGCTCTCTCCCACTCTCGTTCTATCTCGCTCTCTCTCTCCCAATACAAAATTTCGTAATGCTCAATTCCTATTTTCCAGAAATAACACAGTAAAAATAATGAAATAGACTCAAAATAATGAAACATCATTCCAAAAAACCTTTTCCATTTTGAAAAACTTGTTCCATTCTGAAAAAACCTCGTCTTGAAAATCCTTATTCGAAAAAACTCCGTTCAACAAAATACTGTCGAAAACCAGGGAAATAATCACAGTTGAAATGGAGTTTAGAGTTTAAAGAAATCACCATTGTATTGTGTTTAAGTATTATTGATTTGAGGCTTCAATCGTGAAAATTGTCAAATCATTCATACACTGACGAGCAATCATATCAAACCAGGGAATTTAAAGCGAGGGCAAGAGTGTTTGACTAGACGAGCACAAGACTTATAACGTGAGGCACTTGTGAGGGCAACTTACGTAATTTGGTATGGCGATGATGTCAGCAAAGAATCAATTGACATTATTTTTTAAAAATGAGTCCTTTGACATTTTGGACCCAAAAAGTGAGATATCCGTACAAATTTCCCTACAAATTTCCCCTCAATTTAATGAAAAATCTTTAATAAGTGTTATATTTTTCCAGAATCGCTTAAAAAATACTTTCAAAAGTCTAAGAGAATAGTTGAAACCTACTTAAAAAATTTTAGGTGTTTTGTTTAATTTAACCCATTCTAAAAGATATAGAAATGAAGAATAACCATTAAAATTAGGTCAAGATGTCATCTGACTAGGTTTTTCAAAATTTCTCCCTCGTTGTGTTCTTTCTGTAAATAAGTTTCCTATAATTTGTCTCTGGCGACAGCAACATTCCCTCTCCTATATTTCACATTCAACGATGACAACAAGCGTAGTTGTTTTTTCTTCCTCCAGCAACACAATGGTTGGCAACAACATACCAATTTTTTAGTGAGTTAAAACAAGAACAAGGATGATGTGAAAGTAAGCTTGAACGAGAGTAAAAATGATAAAAGAAATCTGAAATAAAGCATAGTCACACTAGCTAAAAGGTTGGAAAGCTAAAAGTTAGCATGCACTTGAATCCTCAACTCCATGTTACTCAAGCCAAATTATCTATTTATTTAGTTCAATCCATCTGGAGTTGAGAGATTTGAACCTAAGTCTAAAGGTTACATGCAACTTAAACAGCAAGCATGTTTGGGTTAGCACACAGGTCACTCGGTCAAAACCAAAGCAAGTGAACGTGGGTTCGTCTGACTAATTTCAAACCCAAACCATCTTATTTTTCACATATTTTCAGTAACATTTAAGCCAACGAGAGGAAGGGAAATTAAAATTTAAAATTTTCTTGTTTGAAAAAAAAGATCTTAAAGTGCTTACGGAGGAGTTAAATGGGAGAAGTGATTATCCCATAGAAGAAATTTGGCAAAATATCACCAGTGCTTGCATATGGTTGCTCTTAAAAGTGGAAAAAATTTGTAAAGCAAATCAATGCAGATGACGATACTGGTAGATGATTTGCAATTAATGCGAGGGCAAAGCCAAGAATGATACAAGTGGTGAAGATAACCAAAGCAATTCAAAAAACAAATAATCAGAGGAAACAAAGTGCTTGTTTTGAATGAATGTACTGATGTTTTTGAAAGATGAAACAATTCCTTCTAAATGAATACATACCTCCACAAGAAGATGATTCAGCCTCAAGATCGAATATAAAATGGAGGTCGAAGTTACTGTAAAGAACTTGGAATGTTTTTGTACTTACAGAGGGTTTTGTTCTAAGCTCTGCCATCTCCAATGAAGAGCATCAACCACACCATTGAAGCTATCAAATTTAGAACTAACCAAGTCAACCTTAATGCCGAGCCTCTCAGCTCCCGCCGCCGTAACCGGCCCGTTCGCAGCCACCACCATTTCCGGCCATCTCTTTCTCATCACCTCCCACTTCAATCCCAAATGCCCCAAGCTTTTAAGCAGCCCCTCCACTTCCCCAGTACTTGTAAACACAATGGCATCCAATTTCTCATCCTTCCCTCTCTCCACCAGCTTCCTCGCGCAATCGGGTCCGGCCCATCGGGTTTCGTAGGCAGCGACACGAACCGGAACCCAACCCTTGGTCTCAAGGTCGCGGAGGAAGTTCGGAACCACCGGAGGTTCGTTCAGTCCCACGACGCGAGGAACCGGACATAGAACCCTACGTTGGTTTCCAATCCCAAGAGCCTCCACTAAACCAGTCGGAGTTGCAATTTCAGGTACCACAACTCTAATCCGACTCGTGTTAGGGCAAAATCTAGAAAGAAATCCATGGTCAAGAAGCTCAGAGTCCTTACCTAGTGCTGCGATTAAGAAAGTGTCGCCGCGCGACGGTAGCAAGGGTTCGCCGATTTCAGTAGCGGCGTCGAGGAGGGCTGTAATGCCGGAGCGGGAAGTGAAGGCGACGGCGGAGAAGGAATGGAGAATTGGGGGAAGGAGATGAGATTTGATGGCAAGGGGAGTGGGGTGGACGGTGAGAGTGGGGCACCAGAGGGGTTCGAAGCTTTTGAGGGAGAGGAGGTGGGAGAGGCTGTCGGCGTAGTTCTGAGGCGTCGTGAACGCCACCGTACGCCGAGTGGAGTGAGTGGGAATGGCCGCAGAAGGAGATAAACTGAGTGGATTGAGGTGAATTGGGCGGTTGGGATGCGCGGCGCCGGTGCTCATTTGTGGTTTTGGAGTTGACGCTCCACTTCTTTTTTATCCCTTCCACCCTCCACTTTTTTTTTTAATCCTTTTCAATTTTATTTTTGTTGATACGTAGGAAAATTTTTGGGAAATCTGGACCAATGATCTAATATCTACGCCCATAATGTCAAGTAATCCAATTTTTTAAAAACTCCCAATTGATCTCCTGCTTATCACGGTATGAGATTACAAGAATTGCCCCTAATAACTGTCTCGCTCTCGCTACTTGGATCTCGCTCTCAGTGTCTGTCTATCTTCCATCGTGATGTGATTGTTTGTCACTGTACAATTGATTTGACAATTTTCATGAAATCTGTCTACAACTTAAAGTCGATAACACAAAGCAAATATGTAATAGTGAATTCTTTAAAATCTAAACTTCATTTGAGCTGTCATTTTGTTGAACGGGGATTTATTGAACGAGGTTTTCCAAAACGGAGTTTTTTGGAACCAAACGGAGTTTTCAGAACGGGTTTTTCATAACAGAACGGACTTTTGTTGAACCTGGTTTCATTGGTGTTTGTAGGAACGTGGTCTCAGAAAAGGTATGTAAATAGCATAGGGAAATGGGTGTGAGAAAGAGCGACAACAAGAAAGGTAGAGAGAGAGAGCGACAGCGAGAAAGGTGGAGAAAGCGAGATTGAGCGATAGCGTGAGAGCGAGATTGAGCGACAACGTGAGAGCGAGAAAGGGCGACAGCGAGAGCGAGAACAATTGGGAGCGACAACAAGAGAGATATGTGTGTATTACTATCTGCTTAATAAAAAATGTTCTCTTGCTTTATTGGATGACATAAATGTATCTATTAATTCGATACAGAGGTTATTGGGATGAGAACCAAAATTTGTATATTGGATGCGAGTTAACAGGAATCATTGTGCATATTGCCTTGAAGTATGAAGAACCTAAAGCTCACATTTATAAGGTTGCAAATGTAAGTTGCTCAGTGTTTGATGTTGTTATGAGAGTTAAATATAAGCTTGGTTTTGAAAACACTCCACAATACACACAGAATGACAGTGATGGTCGCTTCCTTCTTTTTCGAGAAGATCTTTGTAGAGTTCAGCTATATGCAACGCTAAAATCATACCACGACAAAAATGTGAATATGAGTTATAATGGTACAGATGTAGACAAACAATACAAGGTACCATATGAGTTTAATCAAAAAGAGGGTGATATTCCATTGTCTATGAACACTCAACCATCAGTGATTCTGTTGGGAATGGTATCCTAAATCTCTTTGTAGTCTCGTAGTTTGTAAATTCTATATAAATATATTATTATTAATAAAATAAGTGTTATTTTATAAGCATTTACTCGATCCAATAAACTAAGATTCGAGGTTATTTTATGTAAAATTAAACAAGTATGTAGAGACATATAGGTGGATCTTGTTTAAATTAATAACCTAAATGGTCTATAGTATATGGATAAGGTTTGGTACCTTATCCTAGTGACACTACAAATACGACCCACTTTGTAGGTGTTACAAGTGTTGTAAAATGCTACAAATGATTTGATCTTGATCATTCATGTGGAGACATGTGAGCAGGGGTATCCTATACAAAGAGTTTGTATAAGACTAGACAACGAAATGATTAGTCTCTTTATATAATACCGTTGATAATAAAGACTTACATTTCACTAGGATGACCATAGGTGACATAACCTGAATCCTGAGTGAGTTGGGAACTTCTACTTATGAAAATAGTCCTTTGATTTGTATAGGTGAGAATGGCCAGATTGCCAACTCAAACAAGCATACCATCTTGAGGATTCGTTTGATTGAGGAGCTGGGAACTCATTTACACGAGGCAGAATTCACTCCTTCCCCGATGCAGGGATAAGTAGATAAATTGCTCTCTTAAGGGCTGATTTCAAGTCTTGAACATAGTGGCAACACCCTCTATTGGGAAGAGATGACTCAGTCATAGTGGGACTATGACTTATTGTTCATTAGAGGAATCAGTGGTACTTAAGGAGTTAGGTGTAACTATAGGGGCAAAACGATAAATTGACCTAGCTATACTTACGAGCGATTTGTGGAGGGTCATCACATTGTTGATTGGTTATATCCAATGGATACAGAAATATATCTATAGTGCGAAAAGTGAAACTGTCGGTCTTTAGTGGAGTGCTCGACAGTTGGTGGATATTGTGATTAAAGAGTTTAATCAGTTATTCACGTACCGTTGAAGCTTCAAGCTACAAGTCCGTAAAGTCCCCTTGGTAGCTCAATGGATTCAAGTTGAGAATCAGATTTTGGGTTAGTTTGAAGTATTTAAATTAACAAGGGAAAATTTGATTATATATGATATAATTAAATTAATTCAATTATATATGATATAATTGATATGATGTATTTGATATTTATTATTTGATTGGAGGAATTAAGATAAATATGATTTATATTATATGCCATAAAAATAGAAAAAGAACTATGGTTATATGTTGCATATGATGCAATATTAAAACTATAGGTTATAAATATAATATGATAAGTTAGTTATTGTATTTATTTATAATTTATTAATTATATGATAATTAATATTTCTTTTTCTAGATAACCGACCTTGAGTGGGTGGTTATACACGGTTTATGGTAACTGTGAGATAAAAAGGAAAGTTATTTTTCAAATTCATTTGGACGAATCATCTCAAAAAAACCACTATCGGATTACTAATCGAGTATCCATGCGATAGCACTGAGTATACTAGACGATAGCTTGAGAGACTACACGATCGAGTATCAAGTCTATACGATAGCCTTCTTCTTCTACACGATCGTTTAATCGCATACTCGATCGTTTACCTTCTCCTTCCCTCTATCCAAAATCATACAGAGCCCATAACTTCTGGATTCTCACACCGAGATTACCAAGGTAATCTTGTGGTGGTGTCTTGTTCTATTCGAGGATCGAGGATCGAGTTTCACTTGTTGGTGATCGAGGATCTTCCAGTTGATCGTTGCGTTCATGCTGTTTGGACGCGTTGGTGACTGATCGAGGGAAATACATGAAGAAAGAGTTTTTCAAAGGTATTATCACTCGATCCTTTGTATTTAATTTAAGAAGCATGCTGTAATTTATTCTTTATACACAATCCATTTGGAATAACTGTAAATGTATATGTTATTTCACAATGGAGTTTGGAACGATCCACTTTCACTCACTGGTTCTCTAGTTTTAGAGTTCCTTCAATTGGTATCAGAATCAGGTTGTTATGATATTCCAAATTCCATTTATGTATTGAATTTCTTTTACAGCTTTGGTGGGTTTTAAGTATTCTGCAATGTATTTAATTGTTAAATGTGGTTGTGGATGTTGTTGTTGATGGATAATTTCGGGATAATTGCCTGTATTTAAAGCTTTCTTTACTCCAAAGTTAATTTGTTAGGGCCCCAACGTTTTTGGACATAATTAACAAGTAATCGAGTTTGTATTCAAGTTTTTGTTTTGTTTGAGTCATTCGTGATGAAGCTTCAGACGCATGGAGATGTTGTTTGCTTCGAGGAAGAAGATCAATCGTTGGTCGCATCGTATGGCTTAAGCTAAACGATCGTTTAGATTTGGCTATGCGATCATGTAGAAAAGTTCTACTTGATCGTGTAGTATTTGCTAAACGATCGCATAGCTAATACTACGCGATCGAGTAAAGAGTTTACTCAATTGTGTTGCGTTGGCAACTTGATTGCATAAACGCTTGGGGTAAACGATCACTGAGTATGTGATACTTAATGCATGGCGCACGCACTAAACGATCATGTAGGCCAGCATGCTCATCGCATAGTCACTGGATACTCGATCACCCGGGGTACGATATTCAATGCTTGCTTCTCAATCGTTTAGACAATCATGCTTCATCGCATAGTCGTTGTCTACTCGATTGCATGGCATGCGTTGCACGATCGCGTGACCTTTATGCTTATCGCATAGTCCTAAGGCACGTGATCCATGCTACACAATCGTTTATACTCGATAGGTGTTACTCGACGATCTAAAGAAGTTGCTATACGGTCAAGTGACGAGGCTTCGCCCGAGCAATTCAAGACCCGGTTTGCCTGTTTGAACCAGTTGACTCAATGCTCTTTGTAATAGTTAGCTTTTCTTTCTGGTTTTGAGGCTAATTATCCCGATCCATCAATTTTTTTAATGTACATGTTGTTGGGGTTTGTGCCCCAAAGTCTCGTGTCTAGTAGTTTGTAAACAACTTTATACGAACACTTGTGATGTAAAATATAAATGATATTTACTTTACTACTTGACTTTGCACATTTAGATGTTTGTCATTTTACCATAAACTAATAAACTTAATATACCTGGTTATCTATATGTAACTTAAGTATGTATGTGGTGACATACAAGTAGGTCATGTTTTGAGTGATAACCAAAATAGTCTGTAGTATATGGATATATGAGGGAAACCTTGTCCTGGTAATGCTACGGATGTGGCCCACTTTGTGGAATTGTCACAAGTGTTGTGACTTGTCACAGATGATCTGATCCTGATTATTCATGTAGGGGACATGCGAGCGGGGGCGTCCTATACAAAGAGTTTATATAAGACCTGACCACGAAGTGTTAATGTCTTGTCATATAACACCGTTCATGACTGAGACTTAACTTCACTAGGATGACCATAAGTAACATGACCTCAATCCTGAGTGAGTTGGGAACTCCTGCCATTGAGGACGGTCCTTTGATTTGCATATGTGCGAGTGGCCAGAACACTCAAACATACCATTTTGAGGGTTCACCTGATTTGGGAGCTGAGAACTTAGCTACACAAGATGGAACTCACTTCTTCTCCAAAGCAGAGGTAAGCTCCCTTAAGGGCTGATTCTAGGGCTTGAACGATGTGGTGCCACGCACTTTCTCATGACCTGAAAGGTGTTCACACATAGTAGGACTATATTGTATTATTCATGAGAGAGATCAATGCTACTTAAGGAGAAAGATGTAATTACAGGGGCAAAACAATAAATTGGTCTGTTGTAATTACGAGCATCTATGAAGGGTCATCGTACTGATGATTGATTATATCCAATGGACATAGAAATATATCTATGGCAAGAAGAGTTCAACTGTCGATCTTTAGTGGAATGCCTGGCAGTTAACAGATGGTGGATATCGTGACTAAAGATTTTATTCAGCTATTCACATACCATTGGAGCTTCGAGCCATATGTCCATGTGGTCCCCTTGGTAGCTTGGATACAAGTTTAGAGTCAGTTTTTGGGTCAATTTGAAATGTTCAAATTGACAAGAGGGAGTTCGATTATATATGATATGGTTGAACGAGTTAATTAAATATGATATAATTAACTTTATGTATGAGATACATTAATTTGGAGGAAATTTGATATAAATATGATTTATATCTAGTAGATAAAAATATTATAATTAATATATGATATTAGTTATATGTTATGAATGTGATAAAATCACATTAATTGGACGGTTATAAAGGAAATGAGAAGGCGCCTCTTCTATTCTAAATTATGGATGAGTGCATTATAAATAGCTGATGATGTGCAAGAGACAAGGGCGCGCGGACATTGTGAAAAGATAGTGTCATCGTTTAGAAAATCAGTGCCTATACGATAGTGACTGCACGATCACTCACATATACGATATTGTTAAGCGATCGCATACCGATTACACCGTCGCACGTTATTATCTAAACAATCATTTACCTTTTTCCTAAGCGATTGTTTAGCTCTCAGTATTTACTAAATGATCGTATAGACGATTGCTTAGTTTTTCATACACGATCGTTCGGACGATCGCTCACCATTTTCCTACACGATCATTTAGACGATCGTTTACCTTTTCCTACACGATCGTTTAGATGATCGCTTACTTTTCCTACACAATCATATACTTCAACTAAACGATCAAGCATCTTGTCTATGCGATAGATGACCGCATCTCCCACTTGCTTGATCATTGTGTACTGTCTCTCTTCCTCTTTCCCTCTACCAAATCCGAACAACGCCCACACTTTGGATTCTCACTCCAAGAATACTGAGGGCTCTGAGTGGTGTTGTCTTCTCCGTTTCCTTCTGTTCGAGGTAGACGGTTGAGCTTCAGACTTGCTGTGAAGAAGAAATCTTCATCTGGTATGATTTCTTGATCTCTTTAGCATTATGAAAGTATGTTTGAATATATATGCGGTAATTCTGTCACAATGAATTGAAAATATCTGCTTCTGCTCGTAGGTACTTTTGAATAAGAGTTCCTTCACATGTGATGTATGTTTGTTTATATGCCATAATGTATGACATATAGTTTTTAAAACTCAACTTAGGTTATGCATTTTATTCATGCATCATCTTTATATTAAAAGTGTTATAATATAGAAGTTTGCATGATTAAATTATATTAAAGCATGCTCATGCATCATATAATATAAGAGTTATAATATATGCATGCATGTACGCATATCCATGCATCATCTTTATATTATATTTGTTATAGTATAAGGGTGTATGTTAGCATGTATGCTTAGTTCATTACTTTTCATATAAGAGTTATATATAGTAGTAATAAATGAACATTGCATGAAGCATGATACTTAGGTTTATTTATAAAAGTTATAAATACCTTGTGGATGTCTAGCTTAACAATGTGGTTGATTTTGATTATTTCATTTTTTATAAGTGTTATAATTAAAGAAATTAGAATTAAAATCAATAAGAAAAAGTTGCATGCAAACTTAGGCTTTAATCATGTTTTAAAAGAGTATTAAAATTTGGTTGAGATAGACCTAAGAGAAACGTCGAATAGGAAATCCGTGCCTTCGTTCTGGCTCACGGTTCTAATGAGATTAGAAGCCTATGTTTAACCTTTTAAATAGGTTTAATAAGATTAAATTGATTTCCATAAAAGATTAAATTTATAACAAAACTATCTATAAGGGATCTTTTGGTCTAAGGCGGGTTCTGGCTAGACTAAGGTATTTAAATTGACAGAAATGGAAAACACCTACCTGGGAACCTACCTAGAAAGGTGAATTAGATAGATTTGCTATAAGCATGCAATTGTTGATTAATATTTGTTAAAGTATTTAATGAATGTTGATCAAAATTGTTTAACTTTCCAAAGTAAGTGTTACTTTTGGGCAAACTTAAACAGTCACTTAGTAAAAATAATTAGCCGTATTTTTCTAAGTAAATTAAACCCTAGGTTGTTAAAATACTCAGTGGGAGGAAAAGATATATATGATATGTCAATTCCACTCACGTTTCTCCCTTAATTTTCACATCGTGATATTCATGCTTGGCCTCGTGACGTCCTGGGAGCGTCCCCCTTCGGATGGTATTGCATGGGTCAATATCAAGGTGAATGGAGAGAGTATTTATAGTAAGTGGGAGAAGGATGTGTGTTAACATGTCCTGTGGTCTCTTTCATTGGTTTGCACCGTGAGACCTTCTTGCAGACCTTCTTGCACGGCCTCGAGGTGCCCTAGAAATGGATAGAGTCGCTTTAGTTTTTGCCCCAATTGAGTTTTCCCTTCGGTTGACTACTTGGGGAGAAACTCTAAAATCTAAAATGAAGGGTCACACTTATGGAAAATTGTTAAGCAAGTTAATGATTTCTTGATCAAACCAATGATGGCTAATCATTATAGGAATAAGAGTCATTCTGATGTAATGATTAGTTGGTGTCTCAGTTCAGTGAAGAGAGAAATTGACTACCTTTCGATGGCTTTTGTCCTAAATCATTGAAGCGTCGTTGCAAAACTAGATGTAATATGGGGTTCATTTATATTTTGCTAAACTTGTTTGGATTTTTTAAAAAAGTTGTGCTAAAATCTAATGTAGATCAATATGTTTGTTTTTCAGCAAACTGTCAATGTTTGATTTTCCATTAGATGCATTTTCTACTTTGACCGGTTTTAATTACATGACATGGAACGAGTCTATTAAAACATTTTTTTATGGTAAACGACCTCAAGTTTGTCATGTTTTAGGATTGTTCTAAAGTCCCAACCCCTGATTCACCGCGAAATGTTCGTAATGCATATGAGGTATGGATGAAGGCTAATTCGAAGTCCCAACTTCACATTTTGGCAAGCATACCTGATGCATTGGCCAAAAGGATTGAGACACATGGTCATTGCACGTGAGATCATAGACTCGTTGCAAGAATTGTTTGAACATAAGTTCTCATTTTTTAAGTAAAATGGGAGTGATGACAAAGAAACCAGTAGTGTCAGTTCCCAAGATAATCTCCAGTCCTTATTGAATGTCAAGGGACTAACAGAGAAAGCAATTGTTGTTGACTCTAATGAAGTTCATCGACGAGAATTGTTCTCTGAAATGAATCTTGGAGTTTATAATATAGGTTCTGATACTAATCCCACTACTCACCAGAAAAGGAAAAACTCCAAAGATGATAAAAATGATTTATTTATCTTGGAGACGTGCTTAGTAGAGAATGATGATTCTGTCTGGATAATTGATTCAGGGGCTACTAACCAAGTATGTTATTCAAATCAAGGATTTAGTTCTTGGAAACAGTTGGAGGCTAGAGAGTTGACTCTTAGAGTTGGTATTGGTAAAGTCGTTTCAGCTGTTGCTGTAGGCGGGCTTAGGTTATTTTTAGACAAGAAATGGTATCTGTTATTGGATAATGTTTATGTAGTTCCTCATATCAAAAGGAACTTAATTTCAGTTTCTTGTCTGATTAAACAAACTTATTCCATCTCCTTTTTTAGAATAAAGTATTTATTTTTAAAAATGGTATGGAGATAGGTTTTGATTCAATGAAAAATAACTTGTATGTATTAAGACAGTTAGTCATAAAAGCCTTGCTTAATACTGAAATGTTCAAAACAACAAAAACTGTAAAAAGACCGAGAGTTTCTCCTAAAGAAAATGTCCATCTATGGCATCTAAGGTTAGATCACATCAATCTCTAGGATTGAGAAGTTGGTGAAAAGTGAACTTTGATTCGTTATTTTATGATGTGAAATTATAGAGGAAATGCGGTAATGGAATTGCATTGAGCAATCAAGTTTTCTTAGTGGAATCCAAGTGTAAACCCTACTGAGTTTCTTGGTAAGTTCAGGTTCGAACTCAGGGACTTGGAAAACAATATGCGGTGGTAATTTCTCGGAAGACTTTGCGGTAACCGGTAACTCAAATAGTTGTTTGGTTTTGTTGATTGCGGTAATGAAAAAAATAAACAAATGCGGCGGATTTGAGGAAAGTTTAATTGTGTGATAGATGCACTGAGTATACGGATGAACAGGTTGAGAAGGTCTTTAGCTAGCGTTACTTGGAAATGCATCAGACTATGCGATCATGCTACACCCATGCACAACAAGTCATTTTCCAATGCAAATGTGATGCTCCGAAGTCTAGGACGCATGTGTTGAATGCAAAAGTGTCCATAGAGCTTATTCCTAAGTCTCTACTCTTTTCCTATGCAATGATGCAAGATGCACAAGGGCAAGGTGACCGCATACAATCATATCTTATCTTTAGGATGCAGTGATGCGTTAATAGTAAACAGTGCTTATCCCTAAGCTTCTATCTCTTGATTATGCGTTCTAATCTGACTCTCCTGAGCCTAGATTCTAACCTGACTTTTCCAAGCCTAGATCCTGTCCTTAGACTACTCTCCCGAGTATCTCTAATGGACGAATGAAGCATACATAATACAAGATAATCGCATAGAATGAAGATCCCCAATTGTGCTAGCTAAATGCTTCTCAACCCATTCAACAGATTTAGTTACTCATGCGTGATAAACAAAGAGTGAACAGATATAGAGAAGTAAATTCCATTTCTATAAAAGAGTTTGAATACACAATAACAATGGAAGATAAAGGTAGAGAGCCTGGTAGCAATCCCTTTTTGCCCAAGGATTTTACACTGGCAACTCTATTCGGTTCAAAAGATATTCCTGCTTCCGCAGAAGTTGGCTCTCTCTCTAATCTTAAAGCTTCCGGTGCTCTCCCAAGCTTATCGAAACGATCTATCAGCACAACCTTCTTCTCTCGCATCCGCCTTAAAATAAAATAAAATCTAAGAACAAGGCTAAACTATGAACAGAACTTGTGAACTCATGAGCTGCTAAACTCCGTTTCTGAAGTATGCCTTTGGTATTTATAGAGCTTCTGGGGTGAAAAATGGCTTCTCTCTTATGATTGCACAAATGGGATGGCTTTAATTCCTTGACTAATGCGCCGAATATTTGTCACTAAAAAGCTGAATGTACTTGTTATCGTTAGCGGCTGTCAACTTAATTCGGATGCGACCATCATCAGCTTTCTGTCCCATCGTGATTAATTATGCCTTTCACCCAGATGCACCCACCAAGTTGCGCCGACTTTATGCAGCAATCCTTCTCAAGCAAATGTTTGCAAACACAAATCACCACAAAGCCTTACAGTAATGCTGTGCCCGTTCGTTGATTTCTTATTATCGCTCTTTTCGCCTTGCATCAATGCATATTCTGCGTAAAAATACAAAAATCGATTGTTTCTATGCGATGAACGCATGCGACCGCAATGTTATGAATTTAATGCTTTTTGGATGCAATCTAACACATTTTATCAACGCAAGTCAGCATTGTTTAAGAACTTAGCACTGTACTAGCGTGCATTTCTGCCCGTTATCAAATTTCTAAATGGTTTAGAAGAAAACTCTTTGTCAGTATGTGAACTTTGCCTTAAAGGCAAGATGACCAAACGGCCTTTTACTAGAAAAAGGTTATAGAGCCAAGGAAACTTTGGAGCTTATACATTCAAACCTTTATGGTCCAATGAGTGTAAGACCACGGCGTGGGTATGAATATTTCATCTATTTCATAGATGATTATTCTAGATATGGGTATCTATACCTAATGCAACATAAGTCTGAAGCTCTTGAAAAGTTCAAGGAGTATAAGACTGAAGTTTAAAACTTATTAGGTAAAAAGATAAAAACATTACGATCTGATCGTGGTGGAGAGTATATGAACTTAGTATTTTAGAACTATATGATAGAACATGGAATCGCGTCTCAACTCTCAGCCCCTAATACACCTTTGTAGAATGGTGTATCAGAAAGGAGAAACAGACCCCTGTTGGACATGGTTCGGTCTATGATGAGTTATGCTCATCTTCCAGACTCGTTTTGGGGATATGCTGTAGAGACTATAGTTTACATTCTGAATAATGCTCCCTCAAAGAGTGTTTCTGAAACACCTTTTGAGTTATGGAGAGGTCATAAAGGTAGTTTACACCACTTCAAGATTTGGGGATGTCCAGCCCACGTGCTTATGGATAACCCAAAAAAATTGGAACCTCGTTCGAAAATATGCCTATTTGTAGGTTACCCCAAAGAAACTAGAGGTGGATACTTCTATGATCCAAGTGAAAATAAAGTGTTTGTATTGACAAACGCTACCTTCTTGGAAGAAGACCACATAAGGGATCATTAGCCACGAAGTAAACTTGTTTTAAATAAGATTTCTAATGAGACTGCTGAGACTTTGACAAGAGTTGTTTAACAGGTTGATAGTTCAACAAAAGTTATTGATATCAGTTTATCTAGTCAACCATCTCAAGAGTTAACGTAATGGTAGCATTGTGAACCCATCTATACGCTACATAGGTTTAACAGAAGCCCAAAACATCATATCTGATGATGGAGTTGAGGATCCATTGTTTTATAAGCAAACAATGGAAGATGTTGATGAGGATGAATGGATTAAAGCCATGGATCAAGGAATTAAGTCTATGTACTTCAATTCTGTTTGGGAGCTTGTAGATCAACCTAATGGGGTAAAACCTATAAGTTGTAAATGGATTTACAAGAGGAAAAAGGGTGTTGATGGAAAGGTACAAACCTTTAACGCTAGACTTATGACAAAGGGTTATACCCAGGTTAAGGGAGTGGAGTATGAAGAAACTTTCTCACCCATTGTCATGTTAAAGTCTATCCTGATTCTCCTGTCTATAGCCACATATTATAACTATGAGATATAAAAAATGGACGTCAAGACTGCCTTTTTGAATGGTAATCTTGAGGAAACCATCTACATGGCTCAACCAGAAGGATTCATTAAAAAATGAAGAGCAAAAGTTTTGTAAGCTTAATCGGTCCATTTATGGATTGAAACAAACATCTAGATCTTGGAATATAAGATTTGATTAAACGATCAGAATGTTGATGAGCCTTGCGTTTACAAGAAAATCATCAACAACTCAGTAGATTTCTTTGTGTTGTATGTAGATGATATCCTACACGTTGGAATGATGTAGGTTTTCCTACTGGCGTTAAGAACTGGCTAGCCGCCCAATTCTAAATGAAAGATTTGGGAGAGGCGCGGTTTGTTCTAAGGATCCAGATCATAAGGGATCGTAAGAATAGAAGGTTGGCCTTGTCTCAGGCATCGTACATGGTCAAGATGATTGTCAGATATTTGATGCAGAACTCCAAGAAGGGTTTATTACCTTTCAGTCATGGAATTGTTTTGTCTAAGAAACAATGTCCTAAGACACCTCAAGAGGTCGAGGAAATGAGGTGAATTCTCTATGCATTAGATGTTGGTAGCCTTATGTATGCAATATTATGTACTATAACTGACATTTACTATGCAGTAGGGATTGCTAGTCAATATCAGTCCTATCCAGGATTAGATCACTGAACGGCGATCAAAACGATCCTCAAGTATCTTCGGAGAACGAGGGACTATATGCTCGTGTATGGAGATAAGGATCTGATCCTTACAGGATACACATGTTGGAGATGATGCTCTAAACTTTCGTTGGGTTCTGTAGTTTGTAAACACATTTTTGAACAAACGCTTGTGATGTATAATATATGGTATTTTCTTCACTCTTGTCTATGAACATAGAATGTTTTATTTGCTTTACCACAAACCAATAAACTAAGATCCCTGGTTGTCGTTTGTAACTTAAGCATGTATGTGGAGACATACAGGTGGATCATGTCTTAAGTGATAATCAAAATGGTCTGTAGTATTTAGATATAGGAGGGAAACCTTATCCTAGTAACACTACGGATGCGGCCCACTTTGTAGAATAGTTACAAATGTTGTGATTTGCTATAGATGGTCTGATTCTGATCATTTATATGGAGACATGTGAGTGAGGGCGTCTTGTACAAAGGAGTTTGTATAAGACTAAACCATGAAGTGTTATAGTCTCGTTATATAACACCATTCATGACGGAGACTTCACTTCACTAAGATGACCATAGGTAATATGACCTCAATCCTAAGTGAATTGGGAACTCCTGCCTTTGAGGGCGGTCCTTTGATTTGTACGGGTGCGAGTGGCCAGATCACTGACTCAAACCTACCACTTTAGGGATTTGTCTGATTTGGGAGTTGGGAACTTGGCTACACAAGATGGAATTCACTTCTTCCCCGAAAGCAGGGGTAAATAGATAGATTGCTCCTTTAAAGGTTGATTCCGAGGCTTGAACGATGTGGCGCCACACACCTTTTCATGGCCCAAGAGTTGTCCACACATAGTAGGACTATGTTGTATTGTTCATTAGAGCAATCAGGGTTATTTAAGGAGTTAGATGTTGTTGGGGTTGATGATCTAAAGTCTTGTCTCCTGTAGTTTGTAAACACATTTTGTACGAATACTTATGTTGTATAATATATGATATTTACTTCACATCTTGATTTTACACATTTAGATGTTTTATATGCTTTACCACAAACCAATAAACTTAAAATCCCTGGTTGTCTTTATATAACTTAAGCATGTACGTAATGACATAAAAGTGGATCATGTCTTAAGTGATAACCAAAATAGTCTGCAATATATGGATATAGGAGGGAAACCTTATCCTGGTAATGTTACGAATGCAGCCCACTTTATAGAATAATTACAAGTGTTGTGACTTATCATGAATGGTCTGATCCTAATCATTCGTGTAGGGGACATGCGAGTGGGGGCGTCTTATACAAAGAGTTTAGATAAGACCTGACCATGAAGTGTTAACGTTTCGTCATATAACTCCATTCATGACAGAGACTTCACTTCACTAGGATGACTATAGGTAACATGACCTCAATCCTGAGTGAGTTGGGAACTTCTGCCATTGAGGGCGGTCCATGATTTTCATGGGTGCAAGTGGCCAGAGCACCGACTCAAACCTTTGGGGATTCGTCTAATTTAGGAGCTGGGAACTCAGCTTCACAAGATGAAATTCACTCCTTCCCCGAAGCAAGGTAAGTAGATAGATTTCTCCCTTAAGGGCTGATCCCAGGGCTTGAACGACGTGGCGCCACACACCTTCTCATTGTCTGAGAGGTGTTCACACATAGTAGGATTACGTTGTATTGTTCATTAGAGGGATTAGGGGTACTTAAGGAATAAGTTGTAACTATAGAGGCAAAATGGTAAATTGCCCTGCTGTAATTACGAGCATCAGTGAAGGGTCATCGTACTATTGATTGGTTATATCCAATGGACATAGAAATATATCTATGGTAAGAAGAGTTCAGCTGTCGATCTTTAGTGGAATGCCTGGTAGTTAACAGATGGTGGATATCATGTTAAAGAGTTTAGGCAGTTATTCACGTACCGTTGGAGCTTCGAGTCATAGGTCCATAAGGTCCCCTTGGTAGCTTGGATACAAGTTGAGAATCAGTTTTTGGGTCAGTTTGAGAATCAGAAAGCAATGGGCACACAGCTAAATTTCAACATGATGGCCAAACGGAATGAGTTAATCAAATCCTAGAAGACATGTTGAGGGCATGTGCTTTGGATTTTACTGGAGCATGGGATTCGCAGATACATCTTATAGAATTTGCTTATAATAATAGTTATCAGGTGACAATTGATATGGCTCCCTTCGAAGCCTTATACAGAAAGAAATATAGATCCCCTGTACACTGAGATGAAGTCGGGAGCAAACACTACTAGGACCTGAGTTGGTGTAACAAACATCGAAGTCAATTAAGCTAATTCGAGAAAGAATGCGAACACCTCAAAGCAGACAGAAGAGTTATGCTGATAACCGTCGAAAAGAGCTAGAATTCAAAGTAGGAGATCACGTATTTCTAAAGATAGCACCAATGAAGGGCATTATGCATTTCGGACGAAAAGGCAAGCTTAGCCCTCACTTCATTGGACCTTTTGAAATATTAGAACGTATTGGCCAAGTAGCTTATTGATTGGCATTACCACCCACACTTTCTACAACAAATAATGTCTTTCATGTATCGATGCTTCGAAAATACGTGTTTGACCCATCACATGTAGTAAATTATGAACCTCTACAAATAAGTGAAAACTTGGAATATGAAGAGACTCCAGTTTGCATCCTAGCAAGAGAGAAGAAGTCGCTTCGTAATCGAGAAATAAGTTTAGAAAAGGTTTTCTGGAGAAATCAGTAAGTGGAAGAAGCTACATGGGAACAAGAAGAAGAGATGAAAGACAAATACCCTTAACTTTTTAAGAACCAAGAAACTTTCAAGGACGAAAGTTCTTAAGGGGGGAAGAATGTAACGACCCAGATTTGTATGCATACAGGAAATTAAATATTAAGCAGGATGAAATTTTGTTTAAAGTGGTGGTAAATGTAATACCTTAACCCTAATTTAGAAAGCAGGAAAACAAATAAAATATATAATTAAGAATGAAAAATATATAAATTTAATAGGAAAATCGGGTGGAAATTTAGAAGGGGAAAAATAGGAAATTTATTCATTATCCAAAAATAATGAATAAGGGAGCAGAATCAGGGAGGATTAATTAGAAGTTGGACGCTAGCTAATCCAGGAGACAACGGGCAGTAGATAACTTTTTGTTTGGGCACTGCTCATTGGAAGAATTGGAGGTGAATTAATTGCCCATATACTCTTAAAATTTGAAAGAGTTAAAAAGAGGAAGTGGAATCCACAAGCAATGAAGGCAACCACGCGTGAAACTAGCGAGATTGGAGAGAAAATTGAAGAGAGCGAGAGCGGAGAGAAAATTGGAGAGAGCGAGATTCTCAATGAGACAATGGGAGAGAGCGAGAGCGGGACCGAGAGCGAGACCAACGAGAGCCAAACCAGCGAGAAAGCTGAAGAGAGCGAGATTCTGAGAACAAAGAGAGCGAGATTTGGACAGAAGCATGGATTATGCGTTGAATTTGGCCACGATCTTATAGATTATACATGGAAAAACCCTAAAATTGAATACAAACTTAGAATGATGACGTAAGGCCAAACGTTAGCCAAGATTAGGTGTCTTATTGAGAGGAATCCTTAAACCCTAAGTAATTTTTAAAAAGCCACTTGTAGGATGATTTGTCACACTGAGAAGAGCTGAAAACTACTATAAATAGAACCCTTTGCCAAAGATTTAACCCATTCTTAATCGTGTGAAAAAGTAAGTGTGAGTGAGGAAGTTCTGTGAGGTAAAAAGAGAAAAGCTCGGGTAAAGTGCTGCCCAAATTTCCTTCTAGTTTAAAATGGGAAAGCTCTACTGATCAAATCATAAAGAATAATAAGGAATAACTAGATCACAGTAAGTAGTTTATCTCACCCTCTCTTTAAATGTTCTATGGTAGTGTACTTTTATTATGTTGCATGATTATGTTAATTGTTATATTGCATTACTTGTTTAGAACACGTTTCTCTAAAAGGGACCCCATGCCTTATGTTTGTTCACGATTACGTTAAAATCAAGTTTTAATTAAGTGTAAGTTATGCTTTCAGTCTAATATTGCGTTTATGTTAATGGTTGATGTTGGATGCGACTCTGGCCCTACTGACTGCATGACCCACTAATCATCAGATGGGTTAGTTCTTGCTTAAGTTCTCATCTTCCTATCAGGACGGAGAAATTTATTCTTCCAGGGCTGGCAGGGCATATATGGTTGTACCCTTCCAGGCCTAATCTTACATTATGTTTATGCTAGGGACTAGCAGGGTATGTATGGTTACACCCCTCTAGTCCAATATTACGTTTATGCTAATGGTTGATGTTGGATGCGACTCTGGCCCTACTGACTGCATGACCCGCTAATCATCAGATGGGTTAGTTTTCGCTTAGGTCCTCATCTTCCTATCAGGGTGAGAGATTTATGTTGGAAGCATAACCGACCACCATGTTATTATACGTTTTCGGTCCCAACCATATGTTTTCATGACATGTTGCTTGTGATTGTGCATTTGGTCATTACCCTACGTGAGAACTACTTACTGGGTATATTATATACTCACCCTATATTTTTACAGACTTTGTAGGTTAGGACACAACGTAGATGGCAGAATTGGACATCGCTCAAATGGCCAACCATCAAACTCATTATTATAGGCACATTAATTTTGTACCACCACGCTAATGTTTTATGGATCCTGGTGTTTCAATAAATAAACTTTTTATATAGTTTTTCTATCTAATTAATAAAATTTAGATATGTTCTTTGAAATTTTCACCAAAACTCATCTCATGATAGAAAAGTCTAAGTATGCATGTCGTAGCGGTCGGATCATAATGTGTAAGGATCCAGACGTTACAATAATATTCTTTCCAATTTTAAGGATATAAATTTTCAAACATAGAAAATGTTGAACATTTCGAATAATAAATATGAAGAAAGAAATTTTCGAATCACATAATGATCAAACCTATGAATCAAGATGTATGGTGTCAGATGAGGCCGTGATATCAAGCTGTACAGATGAATTGAGATGTGAAGGTGGGTTAGGTGACTTAGGTGGAGGTAGGTTAGGTGACCTACGTACATGTTGGGTGGGTGACTGAGATAGAGTTAGAATGGGGGACATGGTGGCATCATGGCCTATCTATCCAGTGGGGGATCTCGTTGCCTCAAAAGCCAGGGAACCCTTCATAGACTGTAATAGAGACAAAATGGTTGACAATTGTGCTTTGATGTCTCTTGTGTCCGTCTCCAGGTTTGATACACGGGCATCCAAGCTCGATATTGAGCTGTCAGTACTTCGCATGTATGAATATACATCAAGATCAACATTGTCTCCCTCCCTGCGGCCCAAAACCTCAAGCTCAGAACAATCCTTCTCCAGGACAAAACACTCATCCTCAGGCTCAGAACGTGCGTCACCCACCAACACATCATGAAACATATCCTCGTTAATGGTGTAAGTAGACTGGTGGATGTTTTAGTCCTCATCAAATTCGTCGTCCCTCACTCCACCTTCTGAATTACCCCACTGTTCTCCTTTCCCACCTTCTGAACTATTATTTGAACTACTAGAGCTCCCCGAACTCTCGGTGTCGGAGTGTACTTGTCTTATGGTTTGTCTATCAATTGCGGTGTCCCGAAACTCCTTTTCAGCATCGGACATGGCAAGACCCTCTTTGACTTTTGTCTGCATTAAGGATCCAATCCAGTAAGATGGTGGCTAGAATACACTTACATTTTGAGACTAAAAAATGTCTCTCTCGAGTACTTTGAATGACACCAAGTAGGAGTATAACCACCATAATATACGAGGCAAAGCTACCTTGCTCTTTTGAGTGGCAACGTTCGCTGCTATTGACGATAGGATCTCGTACGTCCACACCTAAATCCAAACAACTCATATTTATAACTATGTTAAATTTAAACTAAAGATAAAGTTAAGTTAAGGAACATCTACCTGGAATGCTTAGGGAAATCCACGAAGCGAGCACTTCACAACATAGTTTTTATTTCCCCTCACCTTCTCCTTGTATAAACCAACCTTGTCATTCAGTGTAGTCTTTAGGGCGTCAAGTGCCCTCTGCCAAATAATTGTTCCCCGATCAAGATTGTTGTAGTAATATATGTCTTCAACATCGTCAAATAGAGTACGATCGACAACATTCTTTTGCTTGTTTTTACCCATCATTGCAACCTCTGTGTAATATACTAGGGTAATTTTAACAGCATCATCATCGTTTTCAAATACCAAATTTTTGTATTCTTCTTCCAGTAAATTCAAGTGGAATGCGTCTGAGGTCGACCGATTACCAAACTACCTCGTCGCAAGTTCTTATAAGGACTCCTCACTCCGTAAAACTTAAGTAGGAGACCAACATAAACCAGTGATCAATAAAAAGTTGTCCTTCGAAAATGTGATGACCTTTCCTTTTGAAAAAGGAATTAATCGAGTATGTTCCCGACTTCTTCACTTCCCTCAATAACATATGGTGGATTAGTGGGTTGTTGAATACAAGTTCAATGTCTACAAATCGCCCAAAAACTATTCTCTTGAACATCTCTAATTGCCTTCTAATAAGCTTCTCCTTTACAATCTTGATGGCATCGACAACGTGGCCAATGAAGGAACTCTTATTCAAGAGTACCTACGAGTGGAAGTGGATCTTTCCAATTCATTGTGACAGAATTACCACATATACATTCAAACATACTATTATGCATTCATAATGATAAGAAGATCTAGAGATCAAACCAGATGAACATTTATTCTTCATAGCAAGTCCAAAACTCAACCGTCTACCTCGAACAATCACCACTCGAACAAAATGAAACAGAGATGACACCACCACTCAGAGCCCTCAGTATTCTTGAAGTGAGAATCCAAAGTGTGGGCTTTATTCGAATTTGGTAGAGGGAAGGAGGAAGAGAGACTGTACACAACGATCAAGCAAGTGGGAGATGCAGGTCGTCTATCGCATAGACAAGATGCTTGATGTTTAAGTGAAGTATACGATCGCGTAGGAAAAAGTAAGCGATTGTCTAAACGATCGTGTAGGAATGGTAAGTGATCGTCTAAATGATCGTGTATGAAAAACTAAGCAATAATCTATACAATCATTTAGCAAATATTGGGAGCTAAACGATCGCTTAGGAAAAGGGAAACGATCGTTTAGTTAATAGTGCGCGAAGGTGTAATCCGTCAACGATCGCGTAGCAATATCGTATATGTAAGCGATTGTGCAGACACTGATTTTCTAAGCGATTACACTCTCTTTAACACAATGTCTAAACATCTCATGCTCAACACACCGTCAGCTATTTATGCATCTCAAAGTGATCTTTCAATACACCCATCCATTATTAGAACAAAAGAGACGTCGTCCCATTTCCTTTATAACCGTCCAATGAATGTGATCTCATCATATTCATAACATATAAATTAATATCATATATTAATTATAATATTTTTCTCTATTAGATATAAATCATATTTATATCCAATTTCCTCCAAATTAATATATCTCATACATAAATTTAATTATATCATATTTAATTAACTTGTTCAATTATATCATATATAATCAAACTCCTTCTTGTGAATTTGAACATTTAAAACTGACCCAAAAACTAGGGGTGGAAACGGTTCGGTTCGGTTCGGTTTAGTGGTCAAACCGAACCGACCGATTTATTGGTTCAAACCAAACCGAACCGAACCGCATATATGCAATTCGACTCAGTTTGAAATTCAGTTTTGGCATTTTTAAAAATCCATATTATATTTTTTTTAATTAAAAATGGTTTGATTCAGTTTTAAATTCGGTTTTGTTCTTTATATTAAAAGCGGTTCGGTTTTAAATTCGGTTTTACTCTTTTATATATATATATATATATATTAATTAAAAATGGTTCGGTTCAGTTCCAAATTCAATTTTCAAAAGTAAAACTGAACCGAACCGAATTTTTCGGTGTCACTGAGTTTTTAGTACGGTTTAGTTCGGTTTTTAGAAACGGTTCGGTTTTCGCAGTTTGAATGACCACCCCTACCAAAAACTGACTCTCAACTTGTATCCAAGCTACCAAGGGGATCTTATGAACCTATGGCTCGAAGCTCTAACCGTACGTGAATAGCTGACTAAACTCTTTAGTTACGATATCCACCATCCGTTAACTGCCAAGCATTCCATTAAAGACCGATAGTTGAACTCTTCTTGTCATAGATATATTTCTATGTCCATTAGATATAACCAATCAATAGTACGATGACCCTTCACAGATGCTCGCAATTACAGCAGGCCAATTTACCGTTTTGCCCCTATAGTTACATCTTCCTCCTTAAGTACTACTGATCCCTCTAATGAAAAATACAACATAGTCCTACTATGTGTGAATGACTCTTAGGCCATGAGAAGGTGCGTGGCACCACATCGTTCAAGCCCCGGGATCAGCCTTTAAGAGAGCAATCTATCTACTTACCTCTACTTTAGGGAATGAATGAACTTCATCTTCTGAAGCTAAGTTTCGGGTCCCAAATCAGACGAATTCCCAAAATGGTAAGTTTGAGTCAGCAATCTGGCCACTCGCACCCATGCAAATCAAAGAATCGACCTCAATGGCAGGAGTTCCCAACTCAATCAGGATTGAGATCATGTTACCTATGGTTCTCCTAGTGAAGTTAAGTCTCAGTCATGAACGAAGTTATATGACAAGACATTAACACTTTGAGGTCAGGTCTTATATAAACTCTTTGTATAGGACACCCCCACTCGCATGTCCAATACACGAATGATCAGGATCAGACCATCTGTGACAAGTCACAACATTTGTAACAATTCCAAAAAGCGGTAACCAGGTAAACGATTTACCCTGTGATGCTAAGCGATCGTTTAGTCAGTTACTAAGCGATGAAGCTTGCTAACCTAAATGATCGTCTAGCGTGCGCGCTTTAAATGATACGCGAGCATCTCATCGTCTATACGATGCGTGAAACCAGGTAAACGATTTACCTTGCGATACTAAGCAATCATTTAGTCAGTTACTAAACGATAAAGCTTGCTAACCTAAACGATCATCTAGCGTGCGCGCCCGCTTTAAACGATCTTCAGCGATCACGTACCCGATCATTAAAAAAAACGATCAACTTTTGATCACCTACCCCATCGTTGCATTCAACAATAATCATGTACTCCTTCATCTTTACGATGCGATCAACAGCGATCGCGTAGAACATCTTCTGCACGATCAACCCTAGATCGCCTCCTTCCTTAAATAACCGCAACGTTTGCCCAGATCCTCGACGATCAACTTAAAGCTTTAAACAAAGTTTGAATATAGACTCGATAACAATTATTAATGTCCAAAAACCCAGGGGCCTTTACAAACAATGGCAAATGTAAAATGATCTAAATCAAATCGAGGCTAATCATCCTAAAAAACATCCATTCATCCGCACATCCACAGTAAAAATCAACCATTAAATCAGTGTAGAAATGCACCCATCGTGAATGTAAATCTTATTTCGTTGCAATAGATGAAATCGGAGTATTAGAACCTGACTCTCATGCAAATTGAAGGATCTCATGTTTAAGAGTTCCATATGTGCGTTTGGATCGCTCCGATTTCACTGTGACCGAAATACAACAATATACATTCAACGCATACAGTTATGCAAACAAATCTTAATTAACGACATGCTTTAACAAGATAAATAACAAGGGAAAGAGTTCCATACCAGTTGAAGACGTTCTTCACACTTCGAAACTCAAACACAGCGGAAACCTCCATGCGATTTACCAACACCCAGCAATAGTGTCAAAAACAGCAGCATGAACAACACATGAACACGAACGCCAAGGGGACGACTGATAACTTGTAGAAATATAAGTTATTTATGCCACCTTATATAGATATTGCAGTAGTAATTATTCTTCAATTGTATGAAAATTAACCTAGTATGACAATAATTATAAATGTTTGCAATTACACCTACTAACGCCAAAAAGATAGAGGACAAGCCAAACTTTACTCTGTTTTGCAGGAGACCAAATCACCGTTTGCGCTCAAGGCTCATGAGAAACTAATCAACGCATCTCTGTCACATTGCACCCGTCAATCGACCATGAAGAGACGATTACTGAAGTAATGGCGCAATGCGACAGTCAGTCCAGAGCTACGCTTCGACCGCATGCGGTAATAAAAACAAACACTACATGCGAACCCATGATTGAAAGATGCAACTGAGCAACGCGAGAGCGGAGGATTGAGACACGTGTACAACTAACGGTTGTGCAGAATTGTTGGTCTAATTGCATAACAAAAAGAATAATATCCCTCCATCTGCGGAATTACCAAAACCATCACGTGGGGACCACAAGGCCGGAGTCCAAGGATCTACTTCTATAAATACCCCAGTGATTTCAGAGAAAAGTATGCTATCGGATACTGGGCTAAGTGCTATAAGATTTTAGAGAGAAAAGGTTGAGCTGAGTGCTGAAGAGAAGAAATCTGGGAAGAGAATGAGATAAGGCCAAGAGGTAAATCTCAGATCCGACCTGTCATATACCCAATCGAAGCTTTTGCAGAGACCCCTGCTATCGGTGGAGCAAGCTTGAGAGGGAAGCTCTTCCTTCATCGAAACCATCTGATCCGGCAAGCATATCTCCATCAAATCTGTACCAAGACATTGGCACTAGATTGTATCTATTCTATCTCTCTTTCATTGTATTCCATATTTTCTTTTTCTCTTCATTCATATATCATGTATCAAACACTTAGTAGAAATATTAAATGTTTCGATAGATTTCGTTTACCATTTTCTGTCTATTTTCGTTGAACCATTAGTCACTTTCTTTATGATGTTTTCTTAATCCCTTGATGAGCAATATGAATCACCAAGAACTTAATATGTATTAAAGTTATAAAATACATTTAGCTAAAGCATGCTAGACGACATCTTCACCTGTGAGAGCAGAAGTAAAGATGTCATTCTGATCTATCGAGAGAAGGTCAGAAGAGTGCGTTAACTAAAGCAAGTAGTACTTCTAAACATGGAAGCAACCTTGCATTCATTACGTTAGACTCTGTTTCACCACAGACATATGGGAAACGCGACCGATCATTGAGAGGTGCACGCCAAGAGAAAAGCGGAACAGTATTTGTACTTTTAATTCAATTAAGAACTTGTATTGTTTGTAATATTTATCTTTATCTTTCTAATCTGTTCACAAGACTTGTCACCGCATCCCACGTCTTTGCACAACCTTCACAGCCAGCCTTAATCCTAGTATCTCGCACATAAAGCCTGTATCTTGTAACATCTAGCTTAAGTTTACTGTATTTTTATGTCTTATCGCATCTTTACCGCTTTCCTTTATTTTACTGCAATTTACATATTGTACACACCTTTTATAAAGAATTAAAAACCTGGTCGCATATACCATGAACATACCGCAATAACTGGCACCACATCGTTTTCGACCTCAGATCACACCTAGAAACTTGCGGTGGAATTACACTTGGCTCTATCATAAAGAAACTTGTGACAACGCAGGGCATACTACCTGAGCAATCCCTAATTGCATAAATAGTAGTAGTATCGCATCATTGTGAGTATTTAATATCATACGTACTGAACACATTACAAGTTTATGGTGTCCTTGCCGGGGAAATTGTCAACGATTTATTGTTTGAGTGGTTTTTGGTATTTTGCAGGACATCTCATTATACTGGCTATTTAACGTGGAGAGCGGCCTGACGGTTTATGAGTTTTGGTGTTGAATCGAAATTTGTAGTTGACCCTAAGATCGAGCGAACCTTCCGTGCGAGGATACGCCAGAATAGGAATCGGCGAAAAAAGGCAGCCAGCATGACAAATAATAACGATAACGGGGTGCCAGATGTGAATCAAGGGGTTGTTGACCGGCCAAGGATCCCGTATTCTTGGCAGCCAATCGCAATATCCCAATGCAAAACTATACGACACCCAACCTGTATGATTTTTTGCTTGGAATCTCAAGGTCAACTGTTGAGGAGAATGCCCGCTTTGAAATCAAGCCGGTCATGTTACAAATGATCCAGAATGTAGGGCAATTTGGGGGTCTGCAAGTTGAAGACCTATAATGTCCACCTGACCAGCTTCGTTGAGATGTGCGGAAATTTCTCCCTACCTGGCATGACTTCGGAGAATATTAGGTTGTATCTGTTCCCTTACACCTTGAGGGATGAGGCTAAAAGTGGGCTTATTCACTAGAGCCCAATGAAATCACATCGTAGGGGCAATTGGTTGAGCGATTTATGAAGAAGTTCTTCCCACCGATTGTCAACGCAAGAAGACGGAAGAATGTGTTGAACTTTGAACAAAAAGAAAATGAGACCCTGAGCACCGCCTGGGTGCGATTTAGAAGGTTGGTGAGAAACTGCCCACATATCAAGATTCCCGATTTTGTTGATGGAAACATTCTATAATGGCCTGAACAGAGCAATATAGGTTGTTGTTGATGCCTCCACGGCAAAAGGTTTTATGGACAAGACATACACGGAGGCCAAAGTCATCCTTGATCGCATCTCGAGGAATATGGATGACTGGATAGATGACGAATATGGAGGCCGAGGTGTCGATCGAAGAAAAGCTGAAACAGCCATTGTCCCGACGGAGACAATGACTACATTGGCCGCCCATATGGCCACGGTAACCTCGATCCTCCAATCAATGGTCATTAATCAAGGAGCCATTGCTCCACAATCAGTGCAACCCGCTATGCCGACTCAAGTGGCCGCAATTAGCTGCGTTAGCTGTGGAGGAGCTCATGGAGCTGCCCATTGAATCTGCAGCAAGTGTGAGCTATCCAGAACAACCCATTCAGCAATACCTACAATCCGGGGTGGATGAGCCATCCTAACTTTGGTTGGGGCGACAATCCCAACCTAAGGGGGCCAATGAACCATCAAGGGGGCAGCAACACCTACAAGGGGAATCCTCCGTTTCACCATAATTAGGGGCAATCAAGACCGCAGAATCAGCAACCTTCATCATCAACTAATGCCTTGGGAGGATCGTTAAAGGCCCTGCTGAAATAATACATGGACAAGAACGATGCAGTAATGCAAGCCCATCCTTTATACGAAATCTGGAGATCCAAGTGGGACAGCATGCCTCTGAACTGAGAAGTCGAACACCTGGAACACTGCCCAACAATTCTGAAGCCCCGGGATCAATAGGGAAAGAGCAATGTCCGTGAAGGCATTGAGCAGGCAAGCCTGACTGTCTGCAGAAATGTGGATTACGAGCATCAAAGACAACACAAATTTTCGGTTCATATCTCAATACTACATTTATTCTGCTTTACTAAATCCCTTCTTTGATTTCTGAACCAAGTTTTAATGATTCATTTAATGCAAATTTTGACTCTTCGAATTTCATTCTTCAGTTACTTCTGTGCATTTAATTCATTCATGCCTTTAATTCTTTGAGTTTTCTGTAGTCAGCGTATGAGCTTTAATTTGTGAATGATTGAGTCATAAAGAAAAATAAATAATAATAAAATACCTGTGTAAAACATAAGTTACGAAAATAAAACATTGAACAAAAAGAAAGCAAGATGACCATGGGCGCATCCCAAACATTCTAGGATGCATTGCGATCACCTAACTCAACTGTATTGAGTTGAGGGGTGTGTTGTGCTCGTATATGTCCTTTGCCCGTCCTTAGCCAAATGCACTATGTCGAGGTGTCCTTCAGAAATGCGTTGGTTAAGGGGTGTATTGCAGGGATATATGCGTTGTTGCTCATCCTCTGCAAAGATGCAATTGCGTTATTGAACACAATGCATTATACCTTATCATGCGTCCATTCAAATAAAATATTAAAGAAAATTTTGTCTGGTAATTCGGGAAGAAGGCCAATTGATTCGTATCTCCAAGCAATTATGGCTTGGCAGACGAAAGGATGCTTTTTCTGAAAATTCCATAAATGCGAGAGCTGAACGACGTGTCTGTTGCGATGCTCGAAGTCAATCGCCGAACAAATCGCATTGGGCCCCACCACGGCCCAGCCTATAAATACCCACTTCTCCATCTTTGGAAATTCTTTACCAGCAAATAAGAACCCTAAACATTTTGCTTTCAGAACTCTTTCTTCTCTCAAAAGCTCGAAGTTACCAGACCTTCCAACCCGTTTCAATGGCTAACCAAACACCAAACCAACCTGCTTCACCTTCCATCCATGACTAAGCAACCATGCGAGAGATAGCATTCCTGGCTGCTAGTCGTAGGCTTGCCGCACAAACCCGTTCTGTCCCTAGACCCATCGGAAGAACCCGGAGAAATCCCTTGGCCGTTAGGCCTCCTGCGTTCAAAAGAGGAGGAAGCATTGAAAGCTTGCCAACACCAACATTGTCCGTCTCCACTGAAAGTGAACGGATGAGGCGAGATGCACGGAGGTGTTTGGCAATATCCTAAGCACCTTGGAGCAAGGAGGAGGAATGCCCAAGGCAGGGGTTATAAACCAGCCACTGCCTACGGAGGAAGAGATGGTGGTTGTGGCGGAGGAAGCGATAAAGGATGGAGTAGTGGTGGAGGAAGATGTGGTGGCTGAAGAAAAAGATAAAGGGAATGATGTTCTGGTCCCGGAGACTCCGGAGGCCACCATCATCACAGAAATTTTTAACGAGCCCCCAAAAATGGAAGAAGAGAAGATTATGATCATTGAAAGAGAAGAAAACGAGATCGCAGTTGAAGAGGCCGGAGAAGCGGAGAAAGAGTTAATAACCCCTGACCTTGCGATGGAGGAGATTGCAAGGGGTGGGCTGCCAGCTGAGGTAGAGAAGAAAGTCGGAGCTAGATTGAAGAAGGCAGCAGAGGCTGAAAAGGAAGACAAGAAGAAGAAGAAGAGTAAGGGAAAGAAGGCTGGAAAGGCGGAGCCATCGCATCATCACAAATCAAGAACGAACAAAGAGAAAAAGGATGATCACGAAGATGAAGAGGCCAAGAAGAAGAGGAGAGAGGAGAAAGAAGAGAGAAGAATGCGCCGAAAAGAGAAGAGACGCCTGAGAAAAGAAGAAAAAGCAAAGTAGAGGACTGCAAGCCCCAAGAAGAATGGAGAGTCGACCTCCGTAACGGAGGATAGGGGGAAACGATAGAGCCACCGCAACCTGAAGCAACACAATTGGTTGCGACGGACGAAGGAGAAGAAACAGAGGGAACCCTCCCTAATGCGGCGTCGCAAGGAGAATGCACTGCAAGGATCGAGCATCGACCCTCAACGTTTAATGTTAGCATTGGAAGAGGAGGAAAGAAAAAGAAGAGAAGAAGAAGAGAAGCAAGAAAAGATGGAGCGGGGCAAGCTCATCATCGCAGAAGGGAATCGAAGAGGAATATTGGAATTTGAAGAGATGCGAAGCAATAACGAACTTGCCCGACTTAAAGGGATCCGGAAGCATGAGGAGAATCAGCGCATATTGCTGGCCTCTGAGCAGTTTGAAGAAGAGCTTGAGAGAGAAAAGAAAGAGGTGGAAGAAGAAGAAAGAAGGAAGAAGGAAGAAGAGGAAAGACTGCTTTTGGAAGAGAAGAGGAGGAAGTGTGAAGCTAACAAGAAGCGCTTGTACAAAAGTAAGGGCAAAGAACTCGCTGAACGCGAGAAAGAGGAACAACGCAAGGAGCGGAAAAAGAGACTAAGGCAAGCAGCCCGCCTTGCGCAAGCAAGAGGCAAAGACGTATCAGAAAAAAGAGAGCCTACATTGGCCAAGAAGCGATCAGCTAAAAGAAAGAAGAATGATGACATGCTGATCGAGATGGGCTTCTACCCTGCGCCGACCCCACTACCTGATCTCATCACGAGTGTCATTGTAGAGCATGGGTTGGACACTTTCTATTAGTGCCCATCCATCATCGTGCCTCAGGTAGTGCGAGACTTCTATCATGGGCGTCTACATGAAAATAGGGATGTGGTATCTTTTAAGGGCGAGACAGTACACTTCAGCGCAAAGGACATCAATGGACTTTATCAGATGAGGGACAACTTTGATGCACCAGGGAACAAGATCATTGATGATCCTACAAAAGAACTGATGAAAGACACGTTGAGGGTATTAGCACAGCCGGGCACAAGATGGACAGTCTCCCCTAAAGGCATCCGCACTTTGGAGTCTTAAGTCTTTGCTGCCGGAGGGAAGGCTCTGGGTGTATTTGGTCAAGAAGCGGCTGATCCTAACAACGCATGACATAACTGTATCAAGGGATCAAGTGATGGTCGCATATTGTATTGCGCACGACATTCTTATTGACATGGGAAGGTTGATCGCAGGGCAGATCAGAGCACTAGTGGGGCATATACAAGGGCAGTACTTCTTCCCGTGGATCGTCTTAAGTTTATGCCTAAGTGCGGGTATAGGCATTGTTGAGGAGCCCATGCCAGAAGTGCACGGCCTCTCAGATTTGCCAGCAAAGAGACTACGATTGATTTGAATGCGTCGCAGGAACCCAGACCAAAAAGAAGAAAAGGAGAAGATAAGGGAAAAGAGAGGGTACATGAGTCACTAGCGCATGATCCAGAGCCCATAAACCCTCTTCCCTTAGTCATCATTTCTCCAAGCCCTCCAAGCCCACCAGCGCAAACTTCCTCCCCTCTTCATGAACCTATTACCAACCTTTCTCTTATTCTCAACTCTCCTATTCAACCAGCAGCCCCACCTTCACCGACAACTTCATCACCACATCCCATTACCCCACTGCCGCAAGTTGATGACCCACACGCTTTGGGTGAAGGCACATCTACCCAACCCCAAAACGGTGCTGGCGAGACATTGCAGGCACAACCATCCTCCACCTTCTTCGCTGCCGAGCTAGCTGAAATGAGAACCCTCTTCACCCAACAGCAAGAACTTGTCTCTCAGCAGCATCACTTCTTCAACCATCAATTTGAGGTAGCAATGGAGCGCATTGATGAGATTCAACGCAGTGCAACTTCAAGGGAAGCACTCCTCAATATCCAACGCAGTATGCACAGAATCTTCCAAAAACAGTGGCAGATAGCGGAGCGTTATCAAGAATACTTCAACTTTCTCATCGCCTATTTGCATGGTCTGATGGTGCCTCCATATCTAAGGCAACCCTTTATTTTTTACGATGGCTTTGTTGCTCTGCCTCAATATTGTCCACCAGATTCCCCTACTCCTCAACCTTAGTTTTTATTGTTTCTTCAATTTTAAGTTTTAATGCGGCCATTCTTTAATTGTATTCGATTCTTTTATTATTTTGTAAGTTAACCAAATTCTTTGACTCTTGTACAGGCATGAGAAAATTTTGTTTGTAATGCGACCATTTGTAATATATTCGCATACTTTGTTAATAGTTAATACAATCAAAGTACATAATTCACTCTACTCTTTGCCTGTGCCTCTTTCTTTATCTTCCTTTGTTAATCTTTGCTATATTTGTACTCTTGTATTTTTACGATCTTCATTGTGTTGCTATGACGTATTATATGTTACACTTAGAAACATTTCCCATACATAGTAAATTTTGAATAACACTTAGTTAACTCTTAGTTTAGTAGTACTTTACCTTCTATCTTTCAAAGTCTTGCTCAAACCTTCTTTTTGAAATTTTCTTCTAAGTGTTTGTCTAATCTATCCAAAAATGCAATGAGGACCTTGCTCATTTTTAAATTTGGGGGTGGGGAAGGTCTGAGCAGATGAAATTAGAAGTATGCAGTATTTCAGAAAATGCGTCCATTTTCATTTACAAAAAACAAAAAATTGTAAAACTCCAATGTCAGCACAAGGGAAAATTTCAAAACTGTTCCCAACCTGATAAGAGTTCAGTTGTGAAAGGAGTCTGCTCATAGTTGGATGTTCGTATGACACCCGTAGGAGCAAGCCAAAACGAAGGTGGGTTTCCAAGAACGACATTGTATAAACCAAAAAGAAAAAAAAGAATGCAAGGGACAACTCCTCTGATTATCATGAGTTAAAGTTAGAACTGGCACACTACCGTAGTTGGATGTTCGCACGACACCCGTGGGGACAAGCCAAAACGAAGAATGTAACCATGACCAACTGTTTCTAAGTGAATAAATGACGCAAAGTGTTGCTCACCGCATATAGATACATCAAGTTGTTTTGATAAAGAAGAGATAAACTTTCTATTTTGAAAACTCGAAAAGTGTCTTTGAGTAGAATTTTGTTACATAGAAGAATAAAGTAAGGCTTGCTAAGAATTAGCAAGGATAGAAGGAAAGTGCGATGTCAGGTAATGTACCTAAGTGTAACATTCGGAGCAACCAATCATCGCAGAAATATAGATTAGGAATGGAGCATGATTGCCTTAGTAGAAGATATGCTTGAGGACAAGCATATATCTAAATTTGGGGGTGTGATAACTTGTATAAATACAAGTTATTTGTGCCATCTTATATAGATATTGCGGCCAAAAGTTAGTAATTATGCGCTAATTGTATGAAAATTAACCTGGTACGACAATAATTATAAATGTTTGCAATTACACCTACTAACGCCAAAAATATGGAGGACAAGCTAAACTTTACTCTGTTTTGCAGGAGACCAAGTCAACGCTTGTGCTCAAGGCTCATGAGAAACTAATCAACGCATCTCTACCACATTGCGCCCGTCGATCAACCATGAAGAAACGATTACCGAAGTAACGGCGTAATGCGACAATCGATCTAGCATGCGGTAATAAAAACAAGCACCGCATGCAAACCCATGATCGAAATATGCAACTGAGCAACATGAGAGCGGAGAATTGAGACACGTGTACAACTAACGGTTGTGCAGAATTGATGGTCTGATTGCATAACAGAAAGAATAATATCCCTCCATCTGCGGAATTACCATAACCATCACGTGGGGACCACAAGGCCAGAGTCAAAGGATCTGTTCCTATAAATACCCCAGTGATTTCAGAGAAAAGTATGCTATTGGATACTGGGCTAAGTGTTGTAAGATTTTAGAGAGAAAAGGCTGAGACTGGGTGCTGAAAAGAAGAAATCTGAAAAGAGAACGAGATAAGGTCGAGAAGTAAATCTCAGATCTGACCTGTCATATAGCCAATCGAAGCTCTGTGCAGAGACCCTTGCTACCGGTAGAGCAAGCCTGAGAGTAAAGCTCTTTCTGCCATTGAAACCATCCAATTCGACAAGCAGATCTCCATCGAATCTGTGCCAAGACATTGGCACCAGATTGTATCTGTTCTATCTCTCTTTCATTTTATTCCATATTTTCTTTATCTCTTCATTCACATATCATGTTTAAACAATATACATTAACACATCATGTTTAAGAGTTCCATGAGCGCGTTCGGATCGCTCTGATTTCACCGTGACCGAAATACAACAATATACATTACATACAGTTATGCAAACAAATCTTAATTAACAGCATGCTTTAACAAGATAAATAACAAGGGAAAGAGTTCCATACCACACTTTGGAACTCCAACGTAGCGGAAACCTCCATGCGATCTACTAACACCCAGCAATAGCATTGACAACAGCAGCATAAACAACGCACGAACACAAACGCCACGAGGACGACTGATAACTTGTAGAAATACAAGTTATTTATGCCACCTTATATAGATATTGCGGCCAAAAGTTAGTAATTATGCGCCAATTGTATGAAAATTAACCTGGTATGACAATAATTATAAATGTTTGCAATTACACACACTAACGCCAAAATGATAGAGGACAAGCCAAAATTTACTCTATTTTGCAGGAGACCAAGTCACCGCTTGCGCTCAAGGCTCATGAGAAACTAATCAATGCATCTCTGTCATATTGCACCCATCGATCGACTATGAAGAGACGATTACCGAAGTAACGACACAATGAACAGTCGGTCCAGAGCTACGCTTCGACCGCATGTGGTAATAAAAACAAACACCGCATGCGATCCCATGATTAAAAGATGCAACTGAGCAACGTGAGAGCAGAGGATTGAGACACGTGTACAACTAATGGTTGTGTAGAATTGATGGTCTGATTGCATAACAGAAGGAATAATATCCCTTCATCTGCGGAATTACCAAAACCATCACGTGGGGACCACAAGGCCGGAGTCAAAGGATCTACTCCTATAAATACCCCAGTGATTTCAGAGAAAGGTATGCTATTGGATACTGGGCTAAGTGCTGTAAGATTTTAGAGAGAAAAGGCTGAGCTGAGTGCTGAAGAGAAGAAATCCGGGAAGAGAACGAGATAAGGCCAACCTGTCATATACCCGATCAAAGTTCTGTGCAAAGACCCCTGCTATCGGTGGAGCAAGTCTGAGAGGGAAGCTCTTCCTTCATCGAAACCATCCAATCCGGCAAGCAGATCTCCATCGAATCTATGCTAAGACACTGGCACTAGATTGTATCTGTTCTATTCTCTTTCATTGTATTCCATATTTTCTTTTTCTCTTCATTCATATATCATGTATCAAACACTTAGTAGAAATATTAAATGTTTCGATAGATTTCGTTTACCATTTTCTGTCTATTTCCGTTGAACCATTAGTCACTTTCTTTATGATGTTTTCTTAATCCCTTGATGAGCAATATGAATCACCAAGAACTTAATATGTATTAAAGTTATAAAATACGTTTAGCTAAAGCATGCTAGACGACATCTTCACCTGTGAGAGCGGAAGTAAAGATGTCATTCTGATCTATCGAGAGAAGGTCAGAAGAGTGCGTTAACTAAAGCGAGTAGTACTTCTAGACATGGAAGCAACCTTGTGTTCATTACGTTAGACTATGTTTCACCACAGACATATGAGAAACGCGGTCGATCACTAAGAGGTGTACATTAAGAGAAGAGCGGAACAATATTTGTACTTTCAATTCAATTAAGAACTCTCATTGTTTGTAATACTTATCTTTCTCTTTCTAATTTGTTCACAAGACTTGTCATCGCATCCCATGTCTTTGCACAACCTTCACAGCCAGCCTTAATCCTAATATCTTGATAAAGTCTGTATCTTGTAACATCTAGCTTAGGTTTATTGTATTTTTATGTCTTATCACATCTTTACCGCTTTCCATTATTTTACTGCAATTTACATATTGTACATACCTTTTTATAAAGAATTAAAAACCTTGTCGCAATAACCTGCACCACTTCCCCATGTTCGACCTCGAATCACACCAAGAAACTTGCGGTGGAATTACACTTGGCTCCATCGTAAGGAAACTTGTGACAATGCAGGGCATATTACCTGAGCAATCCCTAATTAATGCATAAATAGTAGTAGTATCGCATCATTCTGAGCATTTAATATCATACATACCGAACGCGTTACAACGACACCACCACTAATGAGCCCCAGGTATTCTTGGAGTGAAAATCCAAAGGCTGGTCTTTGGTAAATTTGTTAGAGGAAGGAGAAAACACGAAATCCTGTAGGCGATAAGCAAGTGGGAGGGGAAAAAATGCTATTGTATAGTAGACTGCTTATCGTTTAGGAGTTGCTACGCGATCGTGTAGGTTTTACTGAACAATTGTTTAGGAAAAGTTATACGATTGTTTATCAAAATTGACACACTATACGATCATTTAGAGAAGTTATGCAATCGTGTAGGCGATAGTGTGCGATCATTTAGGCGGAGATGAGCTATCGTATAGTCTATCCATTCTTTAAGTGATCGTTTATAATTCTCCAACGCGCACTCTTCTTTCCTGCATTTGGACGATCTGAATGATGGGCTATTCAAAAATGAAAACATTTTTCATTTTAATTCATCGATTAAAATAACCGACGTTGCCCCACCAAACCACATCCGAACATGAATTTTGGAATAATTATCATATAATTAACCAACTAATTAATTAAAAAATATAATCATATTATATTTTTATTCTATAGTTTGATATCACATATCTACTATAGTATTTTCTCCTTTACTTGATATAATCATATTTATATCTAATTTCCTCCAAAATAATGTATCTCATACATTTAACCAATTATATCATATATAATTAACCAGTCCAATTATATCATATATAATCGGACTTCCTCTTGTCAATTTTGAACATTTCAAATTAACCCAAATAATCATTCTCGATTTTATCCAAGCTACCCAGGGGACCTAATGGACCTGTGTCTCGAAGCTCCAACGGTCCGTGAATAGCTGACTAAACTCTATAGCCACGAGATCCACCATCCGTTAACTGTAAGGCATTCCACTAAAGACCAACAGCTGAACTCTTCTTACCACAGATATATTTCTGTGTCCATCGGATATAACCAATCATGAGTACGATGACCCTTCATAGATGCTCGTAAGTACAGCTAGGCCAAATTACCGTTTTGCCCCTGTAGTTACATCTCACTCCTTAAGTACCACTGATTTCTGTCATGAACAATACAACATAGTCTAACTATATATGAACACCTCTCGGGCCAAGAGAAAGTGTGTGGCGCCATATCGTTCAAGCCTCGGAATCAGCCCTCGAGGGAGCCATCTATCTACTTACCCCTGCCTCAGGGAAGGAGTGAATTTCATCTTGTGTAGCTGAGTTTCCAGCTCCCAAATTAGACGAATTCTCAAAATGGTAGGTTTGAATCGGCGAAATGGCCACTCGCAGCCATACAAATCAAAGAACCGCCCTCAATGGCGTTCCAAAATCACTCAGGATTGTGGTTATGTTACCTATGGTCATCCTAGTGAAGTGAAGTCTCTGTCATGAATGGTGTTATATAAAGAGACGTTAATACTTCATGGTCAGGTCTTATACAAACTCTTTGTATAGGACACCCCCACTCACATGTCCCCAACACGAATAATCAAGATCAGACCATCTGTGACAAGTCACAACACTTGTGACCATTTCACAAAGCGGGTCGCATCCATAGCGTTATCAGGATAAGGCTTCCCTCCTATATCAATATACTACAGACCATTTTGGTTATCACTAAAGAGATGATCCACTTGTATGTCACCACATACATGCTTGAGTCACATACAGATAACCAAGGATTTTATGTTTATTGGTTTGTGGTAAAGCAAATAAAACAAGTAACCGAGCAAAAATACAAGATGGTATGTTTGCAACTCGTTGAGGAGAGTTGTAAGGTTATATTTCACTTTGTTAAAATTCACATTACTAACAAAGTGCAAGAAGCTTTCCAGCAAAGAATGCAGAATTATGCTAACCTAGTTGCCCTCATCGATGGTAGACCCGTTCAACTCCACCACATTAAAGTGGACCATCACGTTAGGCACATGTTCACGAACAGAGGTGCCTTCTTCTATTTTGGAGTTGAATATATATTTAAGAGCCTCATGCATAAGCTGTTCAGACGGTTGTCCAAACATCCCCCGTAAGGACTCCATGATCTCACACGCTGAGATTATATGCTCATGTTTCTTGGCCAAGACTTCAGAAAGACTTACCAAGATGTAGGCTTGGGCCTTCTCATTCGCCCTTATCCATCGCTCGTATGCCTCCTGAACATTTCGAGCAGCATTCGGAGCTAGAATAGGAGGACAAGCCTCTGTGAGAGCGAACATGAGATCCTCGATGATTAGAATTGTCGTGATCATGTGTTTCCATGTTGCGAAATTATCGCTAGTAAGTTTTTCGGCGTTGAGCAATGCCAACGTAACTATTGCCATTTTGAAAATGTTGCTGAAAATACGAACAAAATTTTATTAAACTTTGCTAAACCACTTTTAAACCAATCAGTTTTGCAAAACAGTTTCAAGTACCCTAAGTGATAAACTTCTATTTTGCAATGATGCCCCAGTGAGGCAAGACAAATGCCACCGGTGGGGTGATCAGTTGCCCTTTCGCTGGGATGAGACATTCTCAACCATTAGGCAAAACCAACTCTGGAAATTGAATCTAACAGCCACCATTTTTGGGTCCAGAATCGTTAACCTTTAACTATTCCGCGTAAGTGTAACCCCTTGCTTTTGATGCTAGAGTCCCGCCCTAATGAGCCCACCGTAGGGAAGAAGTAGATTAGGATAAGAGACTAAGTTACCTTATCCTCTTATAGGAGATCATATAAGAAACGCGCAAAACTACCATCCTTTAGAGGGACACTCCCAAGGTGCCTCGAGGCGATGTACAGTAACTTTATTCAACCTAACGAGGGAGACCGAGGGATATGCCGTCGCATTTCCCGCTCACCCTTGCTATGAACACTCTCTCCATCTACCTTGATATTGACCTACCCAAACACCATCCGTTGGGGGGACACGCCAAAGGTGCCGCGAAGCCGAGGATAGATCTCACGGTGTGGACTATTTAGGAGAAACGTGAAAGGTTTAAGTGAAGCAACTTATGCCCCAAGTACCTCCCACTGAATGTTCCACCAGGAATTCATTAACTTAGTCAATCCGGCTACTAATTTTAGTCTAACTCACCTTTTTAAACTCTGCTCATAAACAACATTTGTCTATGAATTATGAACAAGTTTAAGTAGTCACATTTAAACACTTTAATGGTGTCACACCCTGTCCCAAACTACTCTTTGAGCCTAGGAAAGGACATGACTGTAGCAGTTATCAACCCTTTTGTTGACACTTACTGCCTAATAACTCTAACGGAAATAACTCTGATACGAATGTACAAACTCATATACAACGGATGCCTCTTAGGCCAAATTCATTTAGTTTAAACACAAAACATATTTAGAGAGATTACATTACTAGTTTCATAAGTCTCGATGCCCAAAACCTTAGTTCCTATATGAACAACTATAACATGTGTACAATATTTACAGTAACCACCTAACAGACGGGTTACAATATCTTTGTCCTTTAGTGGCAGAGCAGATGCAGAGCTACCTCCTGAGGATTTGACCGTTACCTGGGGGAAAGGAAAACATTTGAAAATGGGGTGAGCTTGCTAGCCCAGTGAGTGACTTAAGAAAGAAAACTGATTCTCATGCAAAAGTCTCAATAAAGAGATTAAACTGAAACATAAACTTCTACAGTAACCTTGTACTGTAGTATAAACATTTTCAAGCATAAAGCATATAAAGCTGCTTTTATCAGAAAACATTAAAACTGTTCCTTAGTTGAGAAGAACCCTGCTGTGGTTAAATACCAACGTCAACTACTAGTCAAGAGAGAACCCTTTTGCTCAATCTCTAACTTTAACTAACTACGTGCACGTGGCCATACTAAGTACCATCATACTTTAGGTACTTCTGCTCAGATACCTTCTCTAAACTTATCTTTCAGTATCGAGCTGCTCAGATACCTTCTCAAATGTCCTTCGGTATCGAGTTTCAAGTAAAACTAGTCATATAATGAATTTCTCTTTAAAGATGTAAAGCATACCGCATAGAAAACATGTCTTTAAAGATTCTAATGCATGCTTGGTGTATTTAAACACACATAAATACTTTTTCAATAAACTTTCATACATGGCATGCGTTTAAAATATAACTCATGGTTTGCTTGGAAATCACTTTGTAAAACTAGCTAGCATGAGAATAATCTTTCTTAAAACTAGCTAGCATGAGAATAATCTTTCTTGAAAACATGATTTCTTTAAAACATTGTAAATATTTAGTCAAACATTTTAGTCACTCACCTTGATCTTTTATGAACCTTTCTCTTTAGAAGTTCCTGGTTACCTCGGGCTCCTTTTTGAACCCTAAGATTCATATTCAATTTAAAGCTCAGATTACTTATAGTTCTAAGCGTTATCTTGAGATACTTCCTTCTGTAAACATGCTCTACAATGTCTCAGAAAGTTTACCTTAAAATCTTAGCTTAGAACTTCTCGTGGTTTGGCCGGAATAGTCAAATTCTAAAGATTGGCCCAAGCTTACCTGACAGCTTGACCCTTCTGTCTTTTTCTCAGTTTCCAGCCCGATTCCTTGGAGCTTCTTCTCCAGCAGCCCTACAATGAAAACTAGACTCGCGGAGATTTTAGGTGGCTTTGGAATCACTACAAACGCATGAGTATGCTGGGAGAAATCCTCGTTCCAAGTTGATGCTATTTCAAGACTTCACTGTCTAGCTGCGTCTCCTCTTGAAGCTTTATGACCGACACATAGTTTTGCTATCAACGCATGCGTTCTTTCATCAACACATAGTTTCCTAACAATCAGCCTTCCTACACTCTTCTTAATGTCCTTTGAGTTATGATCTGAAGAGAAGTTCTTGGCCTTATTTATAGGCATACAAAATCTCTCAGAGGCCGCACCTCCTACTTGGCCGCATGTCCAAGTGTCTTTTTCCCACACTATCACCACAACCTTCATGCCATTGCAATTTAGGTGTCTTTCTCTTCCTTAGCCAACACATAATGCTTAAATTTACATGTCTTCTTATGCATCCACCTCATTTTCTTAAGGCTTAAGATTTCTCCCCAACACGCCATATGTCCGGATGACGACCTTGAATGTATCCATCCAATCTCATATACACTCATCTAACCACGAATGCATCCATTAAATCTTACCTTGTACATCTAATTGACGCAACTTGGTCACTTGTGCTAGATGCTCGAAAGACTCATCTTTGGCCGCATATCTTTCTCTTTCGCATGGCTTACCTTTGCCCTATGCACTCAACTAGGATAGTGACCAACACTCTTTTAACACATACCCTTAGCCTTGTCCTATGCGCCCACATGCCCTCAGATGTCCAATGCATAGCACATCACCAATGCATAGTCTTAGCTTTGTGTACCGCAAGTCTTAGCAACGCAAAACGCTTCACCATGCATCCACCATGGCTTGTCTCATCGTCGCATAGCTCATCGTTTAGTACTGCTGCCGCATAGCACCGCGTTGCTGCATAGCACCATCGCATACTGTTGCCGCATAGCACCAGCCTACCGCATGACTCTTGCTCATCGTGTAACGCTGACACCCATCGTCTAGTGCATATGCCCATCGTGTAGTGCCATCGCCTAGCATCATCATCTAATGTTGATGCCAATCGTGCAATGTCAACGCCTCATCGTCTAACACTATCGCCCATTGCATAGCACTATCGTTTAGCTCGCCGCATTGCTACACGATCGTCCAGCGTCTGCTTACACGATCGTCTACCTCATCGTATAGTGCACTTCTTTGTTAGCCCGTGCAAACTTGAGGCTGTCGCATGCTTTGCTAACCTCTCAAGACATTGGCTGCCACATGCGTTTCTCTTGGCCACACTTTGGCTTCCTTCAACATCCAAATAACCTCTAAATGAGCAATGACAATGCATGGAACAACACTTAGCCAATTTTCTAGCTTCCAACGCATGGGTTACACTTAGCCAATTTTTCTAAGCTTTACTCAAGAATCAAGCTTTCAAATTCACACTTTTCTTATAATTTTTCACTGTTTTCTCTACAATTACACATTAATTTCCACATCAACCTACTCAGCACACTGATCTCAGTAGGAAACATACTTAAGTAGAGAAATTAGGGCTCGGGGTTCACATTTACCTCCCCCTTATGAAAATTTCGTCCTCAAAATTTTGCTACAAGTCCGTCATTAAAATACTGCGGATACTTGTTTCTTATTTGCTCTTCAGCTTCCCATGTTGCTTCTTCAGTGTTATGGTTTCGCCATAGTACCTTTACCAATGGTATTGTCTTATTCCTTAAGACTTGTTCTTTTCTGTCAAGAATCTCCACTAGTTCTTCTTCGTAAGACAAATTCTCTTTCAACTGTACTGGTTGCTCAGGCAACACATGGGTAGGATCTGGCACATACTTTCTTAGCATTGCCACATGAAACACATCATAGATACGAGATAACTCTGGAGGTAAATCCAACCTATACGCCTTTAGGCCAACTCTTTCTATTATCTCGTAAAGTCCAATATACCTCGGGCTTAACTTCCGTTTCCTACCAAACCTGAGTATTCCTTTCCATGGAGACAACTTAAGAAATACTTTATCACCAACTTCAAATTCCAATTCTCTTCTTCGCTTATCGGCATAACTCTTTTACCTGTCTCAAGTTGTCTTAAGGTTTTCTTTTATAATCTTAACACTGTCTGATGTCTGCTGAACAAGTTCTGGACCTAGTAATTTCCTTTCATTAACCTCATTCCAACATTTCAAAGTTCTACATGGTCTTCCGTATAGTGCCTCATATGGTGCCATTCTGATACTCGATTGGTAACTATTGTTATATACAAATTCGATCAACAACAGATTTGTATCCCATTTTCCCTTAAACTGCAATAGACATGCTCTCAGCATATCCTCTAGTGTTTGAATTGTCCGTTCAGACTGACCATCCGTCTGTGGATGAAAAGCTATACTGAAATATAACTTGGTACCCATAGCTTTCTATAAGCTAGGCCAAAACTTCGATGTAAACCTGGAATCTCGATCTGATACAATCGAAACTGGAGCCCCAAACTAACTCACAATTCGATCAACATACAACTTAGCTAATTGGTCTAGGGTAAAAGTAACTTTAACAGATAAAACATTAGCTGTCTTCGTCAATCTATTCACAATTACCCATATACCATCATAGCTCGTTGGTGTCTTAGGTAACCCAAACAGGAAATCCATCGTAACATGCTCCCATTTCCACTCTGGTACTGGGAGTGGATTAAGCAATCCTGTTGGCCTCTGTCGTTCAGGCTTAACTTGTTGACATACAAAACATCTATCAACATACTCTGCTATTTCTCTTTTCATACCAGGCCACTAGTACGATCTCTTTAATGTTTTGTACATCTACGTACTACCTAAATGCATAGCATAAGCCGAACTATGTGCCTCTTCCAGAATAGCCTGTTTATGTGCTAAGTTATTAGGTACATATACCCTACCTTCTTTTAATATCACTTTGTCTGCTCATAACTGGTAGTCTGTCCTCAGACCTTTACCTATTTCTTTAGCTAAATTTTGAAGATCAGAATCTTTTTATTATTCACGTAGAATATCATCTATGAGAGTAGGACATACTTGAAATGAAGCTAGTAAACCTCCTGTTTGACCAATTGATAATGCTGCTTTAGCATTATACAACTCATGTATCAGTATACCTCTCACTAAACAGATAACAGCTCTAGCTGATCTGGTTTTTCGACTTAGAGCATCAGCCACCACATTCGCTTTACCTGGGTGGTAATCAATTATACAATTACAATCTTTGAGCAACTCGATCCATCTTCTCTGTCTCAAGTTTAGCTCTTTCTGATCAAAGAGATACTTCAGACTTTTATGATCAGTGAATATATGACAACGTTCACCAAATAGGTAATGTCTCCACAACTTTAGAGCCAACACAACTGTTGCTAACTCTAAATCATGTGTAGGGTAGTTACATTCATGCTTCTTTAACTGACGAGAAGCATAGGCTACTACCTTTCCTTCCTGCATCAGCACACATCCTAACCCTTGTCAGGATGCATCACAATAAACCTCAAACTCTTTACCTGGTGTAGGTAAAGTTAACATTGGTGCTGACACTAACCTCTGTTTCAACTCTTGAAAACTGTGCTCACATTCTGGCGACCATTTAAACTTCGCATCTTTTCTGGTTAGGTTTGTCAATGGTAGAGCTATCTTAGAAAATCCCTCCACGAATCTCCTGTAACAACCTGCTAAACCTAGAAAACTGCGTACTTCTGTTACAGTCATAGGTCATTCCAGTTGACTATTGCTTCTATCTTTTGGGAATCTACGCTAACTCCGTCAGCTAAAACTATATACCCAAGGAATATGACTTGGTTTAACCAAAATTCACACTTACTAAACTTGGCATATAACTTCTTTTCCCTTAGCATATGCAACACCATCCTCAGATGTTCCTTGTACTTTTTTGCACTACTAGAATATACTAGTACATCGTCTATGAAAACTATCACAAACTGATCCAAATAAAGATGAAATTTCCGTTAACTTAAATACCCCAGCCTAGACAGAACCCGCCTTAGACAAAAGGTCCCTTATAGATAGATTTGCTACACTTTAACATTTTATTAGCCAATTTAATCCTATTAAACTGATTAAAAGATTAAAGCCTTAGGGTTGCTAATCATATTAGAACCGTGATTTTAGGTCTATGTGATCAAAGTTTTAAACACTTTAAAACCATGAATTAAACCTAACTGAGCATGCATGTCTTTCTTATTTCTTTTAGTTCTAATTTCTCTTTAACTTTTAAAAAGAAACAATTAAAACCATTGCGCACAACGAGGCGTTTATAACATTTATAAAATAACCTATGTGTCATGCTTCATGCGATGTCCGATCATTACTATACATAACTTTTATATAACGCGTAACAACCAAGCAAACATGCTATCATTCACCGTTATACTATAATAATTATAATATAAAGATGATGCATGTCAATGCTTTTTATGCATGTATAAATATAACTCTTATATTATATGATGCATGAGCATGCTCTTACATATTTAAATCATGCTTCTCTAAATTATAACAATTACAATAAAGAGATGATACATGACCATTGCATAACCTAAGGTGAGATTTACTATATGTGCATACCATATGACATACATAAAAAAAATACATCTCATGTAATAAATAAAGGATTAATGGACCGGGATGAGCCTTTACAAAAATCGATTCACAAGAAAACTGGGTCTTAAACTGCCAGGAGGTCTTCATCGTGTAGCAAACTCCAGTAGGTAGACGATCGTTCAGCGCGCACTAGACGATCAAAGCATTAGTAAACGATCACGTAGACAATGATGAGGCTACAAAGCCTGATCATCTATGCCATTATGTAGCGCGACAACAGGTAAATGATTTACCTTTCATTACTAAGTGATCGTTTAGTCAGTTACTAAGCGATGACGCTTGCTGACCTAAACAATCGTCTAGTCCGCGCGCTATAAACGATATGCAAGTATCTCATCATCTACACGATTCGTGCAACTAGGTAAACGATATACCTTACAATGCTAAGCAATCGTTTAGTCAGTTACTAAGCGATGAAGCTTGCTAACCTAAACGATCATCTAGATGTGCTTTAAACAATATGCGAGCATCTCATCGTCTATACGATGCATGCAACCAGGTAAATGATTTACCTTGCAATACTAAGCGATCATTTAGTCAGTTACTAAGAAATGAAGTTTGTTGACCTAAACGATCGTCTAGCGTGCGACTGCTTTAAACAATCCTCAGCAATCGTGTACCCGATCGTTAAAACGATACGATCAACACTTGATCGCATACCCCATCGTTTAAATGATGCGTTCAAAAGCAATCGCGTACTCCTTCATCTTTACGATGCAATCAACAACGATCACGTAGAACATCTTCTACACGATGCAATCAACCCTAGATTGCCTTTTTCCTCGAAGAATCGCAACGTTTGCCCAGATCTTCGACGAACGACTCAAAACTTCAAACAAACTTTGAATACAGACTTGATAATGATTATTAATGCCCAAAAATGCAGGGGCCTTTACAAACAATCGCAAATGTAAAAGGATCTAAATCAATCCGAGGCTAATCATCCCAAAAAACATCCATTAATCCGCACATCCACAACAAAAATTAACCATTAAATCAGTGTAGAAATGCACCCACCATGAATGTAAATCTCATTTCTTTGCAACAGCTGAAATTGGAGTATCAGAACCTGGCTCTGATACCAATTGAAGATCTCATATCTAAGAATTCCATGAGTGCGTTCGGATCGCTCCGATCTCAACATGACCAAAATACAACAATATAGATTCAACACATACAGTTATGCAAAAAAATCTTAATTAACGACATGCTTTAACAAGATAAATAACAAGGGAAAATGTTCCATACCAGTTGAAGACGTTCTTCACACTTCGGAACTCCAACGCAGCGGAAACCTCCACACGATCTACCAACACCCTGCAGCAGCGTCTACAATAGCAGCACGAACACGAACGTCGCAGGGATGACATCATCACTAAAGAGCCCCGAGTATTCTCGGAGTGAAAACCCAAAAGATGGTCTTTGGTGAATTTGGTAGAGGAATGAGGAAACACGAATCGTTTAGGCGATAAGCAAGTTGGAGGGAAAAAAACGATATCGCATAGCAGACTGCTTATCGTTTAGGAGGAGCTACACGATCGTGTAGGTTTTATTGAACGATCGTTTAGGAAAAGATATACGACCGTTTAGCAAAATCAGCACACTATACGATCGTTTAGAGAAGCTATGTGATCGTGTAGGCGATAGTGTGTGATCGTTTAGGTGGAGAGGAGCTATTGTATAGTCTCTCGATTCTTTAAGCGATCATTTACAATTCTCCAACGCGCGCTCTTCTTTCTTTTTTTTGGATGATCTGAACGACGGACAATTCAAAAATGAAAATATTTTTCATTTTAATTCATCGGTTATAATAACCGATGTTACCCCACCAACCCATGTCCAAACGTGAATTTTGGATTAATTATCATATAATTAACCAACTAATTAATTAATAAATATAATCATATTATATTTTTATCCTATAGTTTGATATCACATATCTACTATAGTATTTTCTCCTTTACTTGATATAAAACATATTTATATCTAATTTCCTTCAAAATAATATATCTCATACATTTAGCCAATTATATCATATATAATTAACCAATCCAATTATATCATATATAATTGAACTTCCTCTTGTCAATTTGAACATTTCAAATTAAACCAAACATTGGTTCTCGTCTTTATCCAAGCTCTTATACAAACTCTTTGTATAGGACGCCCCCACTCGCATGTCTCCAACACGAATAATCATGATCAGATCATCTGCGACAAGTCACAACACTTGTGACCATTCCACAAAGTGGTCCGCATCCGTAGCGTTACTAGGATAAGGCTTCCCTCCTATATCCATATACTACAGACCATTTTGGTTATCACTCAAGACATGATCCGCTCGTATGTCATCACATACATGCTTGAGTCACATACAAATAACCAGGGATCTTTTGTTTATTGGTTTGTGGTAAAGAAAATAAACGCAAATAAAACAAGTAATTGAGCAAAAAATAAGATGTGAAGTAAATATCACATATTAACAACACAAGCGTTCGTACAAATTGTTTACAAACTATAGGACACGAGACTTTAGGGCATCAACCCCAACAGTTCGAGCCCTGGAATCAACCCTTAAGGGAGCTATCTCTCTACTTACCCCTACTTCAGGGAAGAAGTGAACTCCATCTTGTGAATTTGAGTTCCTAGCTCCCAAATCAAATGAATCCCAAAATTGGTGGTTTGGGTCGGTGATAATGGGCAGAAATGCACGTTATCATAGTGCCAAGTTCTTAAACAATGTTGGCTTGCATTGATAAAATATGTTAAATTGTGTCCATTAAGCATCAATTTCATAATATTGCAGTCGCATGTGTTCATCGCATAGGAACAGTTGACTTTTGTATTTTTATGCAGAATATGCGTTGACGCAAGGCAGAAATTGCGATCATAGGAAATCATTGGTCGAGCACAGCATTACCACAAGGCTTTGTGGTGATCGTGTTTGCAAATATTCGTCCAAGAAGGATTGTCGCAACTTGTTTAGTGCAACTGGATGAAAGGCCAATTAATCGCGATGGGACAGAAAGTTGATGATAGTCGAATCCGAATTAAGTTGACAGCCGTTAACGATACAAGTCCATTCAGCTTTTCGGTGACAAATATTCAGCACATCAGTCAAGGGAATTAAAGTCATCCCATCTATTCAATCATGAGAGAGAAGTCGCCGTTCACCTTGATGTCTATAAATACTAGAGGCATCCTGCAGAAAAGGGGTTCACGTTCCACCACTTTAGAAGTCTATTCATAGTTTAGCCTTGTTCTTAGATTTATTTTCATTTTTAACGCAGACGCGAGAGAGGAGGTTGTGCCGACAGATCGCTCTGGTAATCTTGGGAGAGCGCTAAAAGTTTTAAGGACAGAGAAAGGGCTGACGCTTGCGGAAGCAGGAACAACTTTGGAACCAAATAGAGATTTACGTGTAAAGGCCTCAATCAGCAAGGAATTGTTACAAGGTTCTCTACCTTTAACTTCCATTGTTATTTTGTACTCCACTCATTTATTGAAATGGAATCGACTTCTCTATATATGTTCACTCTTGTTATTTACGCATGAGTAGCTAAATCAGTTGAATAGGTTTAGAAGCATTTAGTTAGCACAACTAGGGAATCTTCACTTTATGTGATTATCTTGTATTATGTATGCTTCATTCGTCTATTAGAGATACTCGGGAGGGTAGTCTAAGGATAAGATCTAGGCTTGGGAAGGTCAGATTAGAATCTAGACTCGGGAAAGCCAGATTAAAATGCATAATCAAGAGATGGGAGCTTAGAAATAAGCATTGTTTGCTATTAACACATCGCATGCATCCTAGAGATAGGATATGATTGTGTGTGGTCACTTTGCCTTTATGCATTTGCATCATCGCATAAGAAAAGAGTAGAGACTTAGGAATAAGCTCTATGGACATTTTTGCATTCAACAGATGCGTCCTAGACTTACAAGCATCGCATTTTCTTTGGAAAATGACTTGCTGTGCATGGTTGTAGCATGATCGCATAGTTTGACGCAATCCCAAGTAATGCTAGCTAAGACCTTCTCAACCCGTTCACCACATATTCAGTGCATCTATCCCACAACTGAGTTTTCTCGAATCTGCTGCATTTGTTTACTTTTCATTAACGCAATCAACAAAAAACCAATAATTAATTGAGTTACCGGTTACCGCAAAGTTTTCCTAAAAATTACCAATGCAACCTGTTTTCACAAGTCCCTGAGTTCGACCCTGGACTTACAGGAAACTCAGTGGAATTTACACTTGGATTACACTGAGGAAACTTGAGTGCTCAACGCAATTTCATCAACGCATATCACCCACATTTCCACTTCATAAAATTAAGCATCAAGTTTTTGGCGCCATTGCCTGGGACTTCGGCAAAATAGTGTACTAACGATAATTTTTTTGATTTCTTTGCAGACACTCATCTCTGGCAAATTACAACCCGGAGATTGAGAGGATGTTCAGACGAAGACTGAGAGACAACCGCCAATAACAAGACAGAACTCCAAGAATGGAGGAGCAACCGGCAACAAAGGCCGCTAACGCGAACAATATTATGGCCAACCCCATCCTTTTGGCAAATGACCGCAATAGACCCATTCGGGACTATGCGTCGCCTAATCTCTATGATTTCTCTCCAGGAATCATGAGACTGACATTAGATGGATCGAGGTTTGAAATGAAGCCGGTAGTGTTGCAGATGATCCAGGCTGTTGGACAGTTTGGAGGAAGGCGTGGCGAAGACCCACACGCCCACCTCCGGAGCTTCATAGAAATCTGCAACACTTTTGTGTTCCCAAATATCTCCACTGAGGAAGTTCGACTCACTCTGTTCCCATTTTCCTGATGCGATTAGGCAAGAAAATGGGCATATTCTCTTGAACCGGGGGAGATAACTTCGTAGGAACAGGTGGTGGAAAAGTTTATGAAGAAGTATTTCCCACCAACCGAGAATGCTAGGAAAAGGAAATTAATAACAAATTTTGAACAAACGAATCTCTCAGCGATGCTTGGGCGAGGTTCAAACGGTTGGTAAGAAACTGTCCACATAATGGCTTACCAGATTGCCTGCAGATGGAGATCTTTTACTAAGGACTGAATCCCTCTTCGCAGACCGCTGCCAATGCGGCAGCAGCTGGTGGTCAGCTCGACAAAACATATGAGGAGGCAAAAAGTATACTTGATCGCATTTCCAAAAATCACGAGGATTGGAGGGAAAGCGATCAGAGATTAAGAATTAAAGATAATGACGCAATCAATGGGGCCATCGCCTCCTTGCAAAATCAAATGACTACGATGATAAGTTTGATACAAGGCATCGCAATTAATAACACGTGAGCAAAGAAAGGGCAGGTCAACACAATTGTTCAAATGACCGCAAGTTGTGTCATTTGCGGAGATGCTCACCTGATGGAAGAATGCCCAACAAACCCGCAGTCAGTATGCTTCATGAGAAATAATCCATATTCTGATACATATAACCCCGGGTGGCAAAACCACCCAAATTTTGCATGGAAAAATCAACAACAAAGCTTTCAACCTGTGGCACAAAAAGGAGGGCCAGCCAAATTTTTTCCGCAAACAAACGGTCCAGTGCATAGCCAAGTTAGCAACTCTCAAACACCGCAATCTTCGTCCTTAGAAAGCTTGTTGATGCAGTACATTGAGAAAAACGAATCAGTGCTTTAGAATCAAGCTACATCCATTATAAATCTTGAAATTCAAATGGGACAAATTGTGGGTGAGCTAAAAAATAGACCACAAGGAGCGTTGTCGAGCTCAACTGAGCTCCCTCGCAATGCTGAGGGTACCAGAAAGGAACAATGCTTAGCAGTCTCCTTGCTAAGCGACAACATGACCGCGGAAGTAGGGGAGAAGCCCATTGCGACCACCTTGAATGTTGTGATAACCGAAGACCCGTTGACCTATAGTTTGAAAAAGCCCGAGAAAATAGACCCTGAAGTTGCGTCCACCCTTAAGCTTCTAGATCTTGAGATAGAAGAAGTTCAGTCACAAGTAGCTCCGCAAATATTGAAAAAGAAACAAAATGAGGAAGAAAATATCGCAACAGTGGCTGCAATGCAAAATGTTATGATCCCACCAAAAATGGGCGACCCAGGAATCTTTATGATACCATGCTCCATCGGAGAGGTCTACAACGGCCAAGCAATATGCGATCTTAGGGCAAGCATAAACATAATTCCATTATCAATCTTCCAACGATTGAGTATTGGCACACTCATGCCCACAAAAGAAACTCCCCTACTTGTGGACAGATCTCGAATACATCCTGAAGGGGAGCTGAGAAATGCCGCAATCTCAATTGATAAAGTCATCTTACCGGTAGACATCCTCATTTTGGATTATAAAGTGGATGAAGATGCGCACATCATATTGGGACTACCACTCCTTTCAACTGGTCGCGCTCAAATTGATGTGTGCAACGGGGAGATTGTAATGAATATTCATGGGGAAAGACTCCAGATTAAGGCAGTAAATATCCCAGAGGACAAAGAAAAGAGGGAAAAGCCACCGTGGATGTAAACAACCCAGCTTGGAATAAGCGGTCCCTGAGTTATTATGATTCAACCTCATCAGGGACGCAACTCTTTTGACTATCCTTTTTCCTGCATCAATACTTCATGAACATTTATCATGCTCGTTATTATCTATTATCGCAATTACTTTATGTATCTGCACTTTTCTTATTACACAAAAAAATTTACGGTACAAGAATGTTGTTTTGTTTAAAATTATTTGACCCTTTCTCTGTTTTTCTTGCAACGATCGAGGTGTTGGATTGCGGAGATGATACGCGAAGAAGCAACTTACTCTATGTCGTCACCACAATCCAAAGAAGATAGATCGCCGCAAAGAAGGATGCATTAATACACAATGCGGGCGACAACGCAAATTTGAGATGTATTCTTCCTTATCTTTATTTCAAATTTTGCGCTATCGCATCGCATTTTAGTTTTAAACATTTTATCACCGCATCCTCTTTGATTACCACAATTATTTGATATGGATAAATTTAGTAAGTCGCCGCATGCTGTTTCTTTGCCAAGTATGATTTCAATTATGAAAAACATGCTTCTATTCCTTTCGTAAATACTAGAGTCAACTTAACTCTAAGATAATCACCTCATGAAATATTTCTAGAAGTTAGGGGTTTGCTAGCTTTCTTTCAAACTCTCTTTACAAAGCTTTCTAAAAACATCGCATGACTTATTCCAATCTTTTGGCAATAAGGACATTGCTAAATTTTAAATTTGGGGGTGAGGTATTTATTTTAGACCTTGCTATTTAAAAAGAAAAAAGAAAAGAAAAGAAAATGAGAGAAAAATTTTGAGAATAACAATTCCACTGTCAATGTAATGGGAAACCCATATTGATAAGAGTTAAGTTGTGAAAGGCACTTACCCGTAGTTGGATATTCGCATGACACACGTGGGGGCAAGCCAAAACGAAAGTAAGTCACCAGGATCAACGTATAAATAAATGACCGCAACTCCACTGCCAAGTAGGCATGAGTTTGGTATGAGAAAGAGTGCACTACTCGTAGTTGGATGTCTGCATGACACACGTGGATCAACACAAGGTCAGAAAAAATAATAATGTCAAGAAATATGCAAGGATAAAATCATTTGACACTCTAGTAGAAAATTTTCTTGAGAGAGCGTCGGAAGCCTCAAGGACAGAGAGAGGGCCAACGCCTACAGAAGCAGGAATATCTTTGGAACCGAATAGAGATTTACAGTGTAAAAACCTCGGTCAGTAAGGAATTGCTACCAGGCTCTCTACCTTTAACTTCTGTTGTTATTTTGTACTCCACTCATTTATCGAAATGGAATCGACTTCTCTATATTTGTTCATTCTCTGTTATTTATGCATGAGTGGCTAAATCAGTTGAATGGGTTGAGAAACATTTAGCTAGCACAACTAGGGAATCTTCACTTTATGCGATTATCTTGTATTATGTATGCTTCATCCGTCCATTAGAGATACTCGAGAGGATAGTCTAAGGACAGGATCTAGGCTTGGGAAGGTCAGGTTAGAATCTAGGCTCGAGAGAGCCAGATCAGAACATATAATCAAGAGATGGGAGCTTAGAATAAACATTGTTTGCTATTAACGCATCGCATGCATCCTAGAGATAGGATATGATTGTGTGTGGTCACCTTGCCTTTATGCATTTGCATCATCGCATAGGAAAAGAGTAGAGACTTAGGAATAAGCTCCATGGATACTTTTGCATTCAACACATGCGTCCTAGACTTATGAGCATCGCATTTGCATTGGAAAATAACTTGTTGTGCATGGTTGAAGCATGATCGCATAGTTTGACGCATTCCCAAGTGACGCTAGCTAAGACCTTCTCAACACGTTCACCGCATACTCAATGCATCTATCCCACAACTGACTTTTCTCAAATCTGCCGCATTTGTTTATTTTTCATTAACGCAATCAACAACAAACCAACAATTAATTGAGTTACCGATTACCGCAAAGTTTTCCTAAAAATTACCAACGCAACCTGTTTTCACAAGTCCCTAAGTTCGACCCTGGACTGATAGGAAACTCAGTGGAATTTACACTTAGATTCCGTTGAGAAAACTTGAGTGCTCAACGCAATTTCATCAACGCATATCACCCACATTTCCACTTCATAAAATTAAGCACCAGTCGGCGTTCTGGCCACTCGCACCCATGCAAATCAAAGGACCGCCCTCAATCGCAAAAGTTCCCAACTCACTCAGAATTGAGGTTATGTTACCTATGGTCATCTTAGTGAAGTGAAGTCTCAGTCATGAACAGAGTTATATGACGAAACGTTAACATTTCGAGGTTAAGTCTTATATAAACTCTTTGTATAGGGCGCCCCTGCTCACATGTCCCCTACACAAATGATCAGGATCAGACCATCTGTGACAAGTCACAACATTTGTAACTATTCCAGACAGTAGGCCGCATTCGTAGTGTTACCAGGATAAAGTTTCCCTCCTATATTCATATATTACAGACCATTTTTGTTGTCACTTAAAACATGATCCACTTGTATGTCACTACATACTTGCTTAAGTTACATAAAGACAACAAGGGATACATGCTTAAGTGTTCGTACAATGTTGTTTACAAACTACTAGACACGAGAGTTTAGGGCAAAAATCCCAACAATCTCCCAGTTGTCCTAAAGTGAAATGGGGAGTACAAGTAAACAGACACAAAACAATAAACTAGGGAATAAAAACCCAATGCAACAAAATCTCTGACTTGCCTTGGTCCAGCTGTGGGCGGTCCCGTAGACCCATGCTCTGAAGGTGACCCTCAAACACTGTAGCTGTGAAAGTCTTCATAAACGGATCAACAACATTTTTCTCCGAGGTGATCTTCGTGCCAATCATGTCACCTCAATGCAGTATCATGTAGATTGACTTTAACATGGCAACAAGTGAGAAAGTTTCCTCATAGTCGACTTCCTCCACCTGCGTATAACCCTTTGCCATAAGTCGAGCCTTGAAGATTTGCACCATCCCATCAGCACCCTGTTTGCGCTTGTAGATCTATTTACAACCTAGAGGTCTTACCCCATCAGGCTGATCTACAAGATTCCATATCGAGTTGAAGTACATCGACTCCATCTTGGCTTTGACCCATTCATCCTGGTAAACATTCTCCATTGCCCTTTTATAGGACAACGGATCCTCAACGTCACCATCTGTCACCATAGCTAGGATTTTCCTGAAACCTAGATAGCGATTAGGCGGCTTCGTAACCCTCCCACTACGTCGACGTTCCCTTGACTCTTGAGGTAGAACCGACCTACCAGATAAACTATAATCAACAATTCTGGTTGATGAATCAGGTCCTTCAACAACTCTTGTTGAAGTTTCAGTAGTTTCTTTGGAAATCTCACTTAACACGACTTTACTATATGGACTGTACTCCCTGATATGATCCTCCTCCAGGAAAGTAGCGTTCGTGAAAACAAATACCTTGTTTTCAGATGGATCATAAAAGTATCCTCATCGTGTACCTTTAGGGTAGCCTACAAAGAGGCACAACCTCGATCGTGATTCCAATTTCTTGGAATTTGCCTCAAGCACATGGGCAACCTTATATGTGGAAGTGACGTAAACTAGCTTTACGCCCGTTCCACAACTCTAGAGGGAACACAATTGAGAATGTATACCGCAGTCTCCACTGCGAAACCCCAAAACGAGTATGGTAAGGAAGCGTAACTCATTATCAAACGAACCATGTCCAACAAGGTTTTGTTTCTCCTCTCTACTACACTATTTTGCTGAGGTGTACCCAGTGTCGAGAGTTGGGAAACGATTCTATGTTCTAATAAATATTCTTGGAACAGAATCCAAAAACTCTCCACTTCGATCTGGTTGAAGTTTTTTATTCGTCTATCTAAAGCATTTTTCAACTTCATCCTTAAAAAATTTGAACTTTTCATAAGATTCAGACTTTCGTTGCATCAGATAGACATACCCATATCTCGAGTAATCATCAGTAAAACTGATAAAGTACTCATAGCCTCCTAGAGCTGGCACATTCATAGGACTACAAACGTCAGAATGTACTAATTCAATAGCCTCTTTGGCTCGATAACCTTTTCCAGTAAAAGGTCGTTTACTCATCTTACCTTCAAGGCAAGATTCGCACATTGGTAAAGAATTTTCCTTTAACTCGCTTAGAAGGCCATTCTTCACCAATCTCTCAATCCTATTGAGATTGATGTGCCCCAATCGAATGTGCCACAGTCGGGCATTTTCTTTTGGAGAAACTCGTTGATGTTTAGATTGAGTTACGACAAATTTAAACATCTCTATGTTATGAAGGGAACTTAAGGTTAAAGGTCTTAGCACATACAAGTTATTTTCTAGTTAGATGCATAAATTTCAACACCATCCTTACGAATAAACGCTTTATTCAATTTAAAAGAAATAGTATAATTGTATTGTAACAGACGCTTTACAGAAATAAGGTTCATTTTAAGTTCAGGAACTACAAAGACATCTTTTAATATAAGAAACCTATGATGTAAAATAAACTGGATGTCTCCCACTGCCACAGCTGAAACGACGTGCCCGGTGCCTACTCGCATCATCATCTCACCAGCCTCCAACTGTCGCCAGGATCTAATCCTCTAAAAAGAAGAACATACATGATTAGTGGCGCCCGAATCTAATATCCGAGCAGAATTATCATTCTCCACTAAACAAGTTTCTAATACAAGCAAATCATATTTATCTTTATTTGCCTTGGTCTTAGCTTTGTCAGCCTTCTTTTCCTTCAGATAACGAGGACAATTCCTCTTCCAGTGTCCATCCTGGTTATAGTGGAAACATTTTTCTTTTTTAATCGACGGTGGATGCTTCTTCTGGGCGACAGGTGGCGGGTTAGTGGGCACATTCCTTTTCCCTTTACCACCCTTCTTCTTCTTCCCCTTTCCAGAGTTAGAAGTTGAAGGTGAAGAATTTTTTCCTAAGGTCGAACCTCGATAGAAATTTTAGAGGATGAGACAACATTTGCCTCACTTCCCTTTTTCTTCTTACTTTTCAGCAAGGATTGGTAAGTCTGCAACTCGTTGAGGAGAGTGGTAAGGGAGTATTCCACTTTGTTAAGAATCGTATTGCTATCAAAGTGGAGGAAGCTCTTCGGCAATGAATGCAGGATAATACTAACCTGACTGCCCTCATCGATTTTAGACCCATTCATCTCCACCACGTTTTAAGTGGACCATCATATTTAGCACGTGTTCACGAATAGAGGTGTCTTCCTCCATTTTAGAGTTGAAGATGAGTTTTAGAGCCTCATGCTTGAGCTGTCCAGATGGCTGTCTGAACATTCCCTGCAGGGGTTCCATGATCTTACGAGCTAAAACCATGGACTCGTGTTTCTTGGCCAACACGTCACTAAGACTGGCCAGAATATAGGCTCGGACCTTCTTATTTGCCCATGTCCAACACTCGTACTCTGCCCAAACATTTCGAGTAGTGTCCTAAGGTGGAATAGGAGGACACTCCTCCATAAGGACAAACTTCAGATCCTCGATGATGAGTTTCGTCGTGAGCATATGTTTCCAACTTGAATAGTGTTAGCCATTCAGTTTTTCGGCGCTAAGTAAATTGATAGTGGCTGATGTTATAAAAACCGTTGCTGAAAAAAAAACGAATAACCTTTTACAAGACTCTACAAAAACCACATTTTAATTAACCAATTAATTTTTAGCAAAATAAATTCCAAGTACCCTAAGTGAAAAGACTTCTATTTTGCAATAATGCCCCAGTGAGGCAGGACAAACGTCACTGGTGGGGTAATCGGATGGCCCTTCACTGGGATGAGACATTTTCAACCATTAGGCAAAACCAACTCTTGGAACTAAACCTAATAGCCACCATTTGTTCAGTCTAGAATAGTTAACCTTTAACAATCTTGCGTAAGTGTAACCCCTCGTTTTCGGCCCTAGAGTCCCGCCCTAATGCGCTCACCGTAGGGAAAAAGACAGATTAGGATAAGAGACTAAATAATTGATAGCTCGTAGAAATGCAAGCTATTGTAGCCTTTTACTTAGAATTATGAGGGCTAATAAGCAGAATATGCGTTGATAATACTAAGAATTCATGTGAAAAGTGAGCTTGTGTCAATCAGCACCAAAAATCCTCATTGACCCTATACCATGCGTCATTCCGAGTCAAAGTCTTCGTTTTTGCAGATATTACAGGAATTAATCGCATGTGTCGAACCCAGATTGACGCAAGGTTGACCAGATGAGTTAATAAGTTTGCCGCATAGAATGTTGCATCCACAGGTTGATAGAAGTCTACTCGCAAGGTAGATGGAATGCATTGGCACCTCAAAAGAAACAAGCACAAATGCATACCTTGAGAGTATCAATAAGATAAGATGATGTTGATATTGCCCATACCACGACAAAGGTAGTAGTGAGGCAAAACGCAATCATGAAGTTGTCGGCGTTTAAGTTCTATAAATAGCACCTTGGACTTTCACTTCAAAGCATCCGAGTTCCTGCCTTAAGGCGGATGCTTGCAATCACAGATGAGAGCATGAACGAGATTTTCTTTGAGGATTCTTCACCTTCACAACCCATTCCAAGTAACGACTGGAGTTTTCATCGAAGATAAAGCTCGAGAGAGACATCTCCACCATCCATCCATGGCACCACCAGCAGCTTTGACGCATAACCTTTCATTTTTTCTCTGATCTCTGTATTGTATTACATTTTGGCTTAAGACAGTATTACATTTTGTAATCAATGCATATTTTATTTCCTTCAACGCCATCTTCTCCATTTTCTTCATCCTTATCATTGTTTACCTTCATCGTTTAGTTATCAAAGGCGGTCGCATACTCAATCGTATAGCCTAGAGATAGGACGCATGTAGCAACCCATCGAGAAGTGTGCGTTGCGTGGGTATAGTGAGTTGATCTTTTTTGCTTGGTGTGAAGCTATAGCAACGCTTGTTGATGGGCTGTTGCAAGGCTTGTCTATAAGCTAATTAGCCGCATCTAACTACTTGAGAAGGTAAGTAATGGAACACACTAAAGCAAAGTATGCATTGTTTCTAGAGATAGGCACGGTCTTATGCTTGATGCAACCATGCACTATGGAGATATAGACATGCAGCTGGCCACCGAGAGGTATGCGATGCGTTAGTGTGGCGAGCTGGGATTACTCGAGCAACTTAAGATGATGAACATTACTATGCATTAACAATTGTTGCATATCTACCATTAGGCAGAACCAACTCTTTGAACTAAACCTACTAGCCACCATTTGTTCGGTCCAGAATAGTTAACCTTTAACAATCCTGCGTAAGTGTAACCCCTCATTTTCGACCCCAGAGTCCTACCCTAATGCGCTCACCATAGGGAAAAAGACATATTAGGACAAGAGACTAAGTAACTTTATCCTCTTACAGGAGATCAAATAAAGAAACACGCAAAACAACCATCCTATAGGGTGCCACACCCAGAGTGCCACAAGGCGATGCGCAGAAACTTTATTCAATCCAACGAGGGAGACCGAGAGATATGTTGTCGCATTTCCCGCTCTCACTTACTATGAACACTCTCTCCATCCACCTTGATATTGACCTACCTAAACACCATCCGTTGGGGGGACACGCCAAAGGTGCCTCGAGGTCGAGGGTAGATCTCACGGTGTGGACTATGAGGGAGAAACGCGAAAGGTGAAAATGGAGCATCAAATGCCCCAATAACCTCCCACTGAATATTCTACCTTGGGGTTTATTAACCCAGACAATTCGGCTATTGATTATGATCTAAGTCATTTATAAAGTTTGCTAAAAAACAACTTTTGTCTTTGAAATAAATAAATAATAAGAAATCCAAGTAGTTACATTAAACTCTTTAATGGACTGACCTTATTTTTTATGCATGCATAAAATCTATCTAAATTACTTTTTCAGGTAGGTTCCCAGGTAGAGGTGTTCCGTTGCCGTCATATTAAATACTCCAACCTAGACAAAACCTGCCTTTGACAAAAGGTCTACTATAGATAGACTTGCTACATATTAATCTTGTACTAAATATTTTAGTTATAATTTCATTTTATAACCATTTATAAAATAAACAACTAAAACACTCATCCCACATAACGAAGTATTTATAACGCTTATAAATAGAACGTTAAAAAAAATAAAGCATATATAAATATAACCCTTATATTATATGATGCATGAGCATGCACTTATGTAAATTAAAACATGCTTCTCTAAATTATAACACTTATAATAAAGAGAATATGCATGACCTAAGGTGGGATTTATCTATATGTGCATACCATATGATATATTAAAAAAAAAAAAAAAACATCGCTTGTATTAAATATGTAATAAATAAAGGATTAATGGACCGAGATAAGCCTTTACAAAAATCAGAATGAATAACCCTATCTATTATATTGTTCATCGAGCAAACCGGTTCATGAGCGATTCGGGTCTTGAACCGCTTGGAGGACTCCATCGTGTAGTAAATGTTGTAGGTAGACAATCGTCCAGCGCGAACTAGACGACAGGAGCAAAATTAAACGATCGCATAGATGACAACGAGGCAACGAAGCCTGATTGTCTATGCGATCGCTCAACGCGGTGACAGGTAAACGATTTACCTTGCATTACTAAGCAATCGTTTAGTCAGTTACTAAGCATTGAAGCTTGCTGATCAAAACGATCGTCTATGTGATCACTTAACGTGGTGACAGGTAAACGATTTACCTTGCATTACTAAGCAATCGTTTAGTCAGTTACTAAGCGATGAAGCTTGCTGACCTAAATGATCGTCCAATGTGTGCACGCGTTAAGCGATTCGCGAGCATCACATCGTCTACACGACCCGATACTCAGTGATCACGTAACTGATCTTCGACACGATGCGATCAACCCTTGATCGCTTACCCGATCGTCTACACAATGCCATCATTAGCGATCATGTACGCCATTGACTGATGCGATCAACACTTGATCGCATACCCCATCGTTTAACCAATGTGATCAACAACAATCGCGTGCCCCCATCGTCTGCACAATGCGATCAACACTTGATAGCATACCCCATCGTTTAACTAATGCGATCAACAGTGATCGCGTGCCCCATCGTCTGCACGATGTTATCAACACTTGATCGCATATCCTATCGTCTAACTGATGCAATCAACAGCGATCACGTGCCCCATCGTCTACACGATGCGATCAACACTTAATCGCATACCCCATCGTCTAACTGATGCGATCAATAGTGATCGCGTACTCCATCGTCTGCACGATGCGATCAACCCTTGATCGCATACCTTCCTCGAAGAACCACAACGCTTTCACCGATCTTCACGAATGAATCAAGACAAACAAATTTAAAATACATACTCAATAACGATTATTATTGCCCAAAAAACACAGGGGCCTTTACAACACAACCGCAAAAGTAAAATCATTAAATCAAATCAAGGCTAACATCCACAAAAATCATCTATAAATCCGCACATCCACGGCAATTTAATGCTTAAACAATGTAGAAATGCACCCACCGTGAATGTATTTACAATTCTTATGCAGCAATGAATTGGAATATCAGAAAACCGAGTGCTCTAATACCAATTGAAGGAACTCTTATTCAAGAGTACCTACGAGCGGAAGCGAATCTTTCCAATTCATTGTGACAGAATTACCGCATATACATTCAAACATACTTTCATATTGCTGAAGGGATCAAAAAATCATACTAGATGATGATTTCTTCTTCAAAGCGAGTCTAAAGCCTAACTGTCTACCTTGAACGGTCACCACTCAGACAGCAGGAAACGGATAAGTCAACACCACTCAGAGCCCTCAGTATTCTTGGAGTGAGATCCAAAGTGTGAGCTTTGTTCGGATTTGGTAGAGGGAAGGAGGAAGAGAGATCGTACACAACGATCAAGCAAGTGGGAGATGTAGTTGTCTATCCATAGACAATATGCTTGATCATTTAGGTGAAGTATATGATCGTGTAATAAAAGTAAGTGATCGTCTAAACGATCGTGTAGGAAAAGATAAATGATCGCCCAAACGATCGTGTAGGAAAAGGGTGAGCGATCGTCCATACGATCGTTTAGTAAATATTGGGAGCTAAACAATCGCTTAGAAAAAATGTAAACGATTATTTAGATAATAGCATGCGACGGTGTAATCGGTATGCAATCGCTTAACAATATCGTATATGTAAGCGATTGTGCAGTCACTATCGTATAAGCACTGATTTTCTAAACGATGACACTATCTTTTTCATGATATCCACGCACACCAAGATCAACACACCGTCTGCTGTTTATAATGTACTCATCCATTATTTAGAACGAAGAGGCGCCTTCCCATTCCTTTACAGTCGTCTATTGAATGTGATCTTATCACATTCATAACTTATAAATTAATATCATATATTAATTATAATATTTTTCATCTATTAGATATAAATCATATTTATATCCAATTTCCTCCAAATTAATGTATCTCATACATAAAATTAACTATATCATATTTAATTGACTCGTTCAATTATATCATATATAATTGAACTCCCTTTTATCAATTTGAACATTTCAAATTGACCAAAAAACTGACTCTCAACTTGTATTCAAGCTACCAAGGGGACCTTATGAACCTATGGCTCGAAACTCTAACGGTACGTGAATAGTTGACTAAACTCTTTAGTCACGATATTCACCATCTGTTAACTGTCAGGCATCCACTAAAGATTGACAGTTGAACTCTTCTTGCCATAGATATATTTCTATGTCCATTGGATTAACCAATCATCAGTACAATGACCCTTCACAGATGCTCGTAATTACAGCAGGTCAATTTATCGTTTTGCCCATGTAATTACGTCTTCCTTCTTAAGTACCACTAATCCCTCTAATGAACAATATAACATAGTCCTGCTATGTGTGAACACCTCTCGGGCCATGAGAAGGTGCGTGGTGTCACATTGTTCAAGCCATGGAATCAACCCTTAAGGGAGCTATCTATCTACTTACCCCTACTTTGGGGAAGGAGTGAACTCCATCTTGTGAAGCTGAGTTCCCAGCTCTCCCAAATTAGACGAATCCCCAAAATGGTAGGTTTGAGTCGCATTCTGGCCACTCGCACCCATGCAAATCAAAGGACCGCTCACAATGGCAAAAGTTTCCAACTCACTCATAATTGAGGTCATGTTACCTATGGTCATCATAGTGAAGTGAAGTCTCAGTCATGAACGAATTTATATGATGAGACGTTAACACTTCGAGCTCAAGTCCTATAAAAACTCTCCCCGTTCGCATGTCCCCTACACGAACGATCAGGATTAAACCATCTGTGACAAGTCACAACACTTGTAACTATTCCAGTTTATTGGTTTGTGGTAAAATGAAAAACATCTAAATGTGCAAAGTCAAGTAGTGAAGTAAATATCATTTATATTATACATCACAAATGTTCGTACAACGTTGTTTACAAACTACTGGACACGAGACTTTAGGGCACAAACCCCAACACAACCAATGTAGAACACATCGAAAACAAATCGAAACCATAAATAAAAAACAAACGCAACCAATTAAACCTCGAAACTAGTTATGAACATGACGACCGATCAAATGAAACCAACCTAAACAGACGCAACACAACATGCAAGACAAAAATTAAATTCACTTACCCAAGATCTTCGATCATGACAGTAGATGAATGATGGTTTTGCAGAGCAAGATTGAGCACACTTGCACGAGAATTTTGCGCGTGAGATGACCGTTGAGTTTGAGCGTGTAGGAGTATATCAGTATGCAACGGAAGTAAAAAGGATCAATAAGCATTCTAATGCATCAATTTTGGCTATAGATAAATCATGCTTATACAATAAGGAGAAGGTTTCAAGTAATACCTTTGTAGAACCTCTTGAAACTCAAATTCAGCTGCAAATCTTTTCCAAATATCATTGTGAACCACCTCGAGATCTTCCCTACTATTCTCTTGGAGCTTTAGATTAAGTTGTGGGGCTCAAAATAAGCTTGAATGAAGGAAAATTAGAGGAGAAACACACTGCTGCAACCACTTGAAGAATACCTTTTTCAACTCAAGTTTTTTAGCAAGAACTTAACTGGTGCATGCCAAATTTCCACTTCAATTTCTCTATTTATTGCAGGACTATCATGTAATGAAGAATGCTGCATGAGAAGCAGCTCATGCTTAGAGAATCAAAGCAAGAAAATGGTGGAGTTTGAGTGAGCTCCTTGGTGAAGGTGAGTGGAGTTTTCCTACTTCTCATAAATTTGTGTTTTTCCAATTTTTCTAATTTCAAAATGATTTCTCAAAATCTATTTTAATTTCTAAAAAGAAATTTTTTTATTAATTTTACAAAATTAATTTCATAAAATAATTTTCTATAAAATTAATAATAAATAATTAATTAAACAATTAAATTAATTCTAATTAATTCAATATCAAATATTAAATTAATTTTACACAAATTCCTCCTTCATGAATCCTTATTCATGAATTTACTATTTAAATCATATTTAAATATTAATTAATTCTCCAATTCCGTTTAGTTCTAAAATTAAACACGTAATTATAATATATATATATATATAATTAATAATTCCCTCAATTCTAATTTGAACGTTTCAAATTAACTTATCACGCTACTCTAAGGCTAATCCATTTATGAGCTAGTAGGGGGACCTCGTGGACCTATAGATCACAGACTCCAATAATCCGAGATTAGATGGCTAAACTATTTACACCGAATTAACCCCATTCATTAACTAGATCACTCCACTAAAACCCATAGTTGCACTCCTCTCACTGTAGATATATTATGTCTACTCGATATAACCACGATTAGTAAGTTAACCATTCACAGGTTGTTCGTAATAACGACTGGATCAAATGTCTATTTTTCCCCCAAGATTACCTCTTGTTCCTTAAGTCCCACTGATCCTCTAATGAACAATTGATTTGTGATCCGATCAACAAACCGAGTCCTTCTCGGGCCAATGAGAGGGTGGGGCCTCTTGTTCAAGACCCATAATCAGCACTTAAGGGAACAACCTCTCTACTATCCCTGAAAGCGGATAGGAGCGAATTCGATCTTGCACCCTATGTCCCCAGCTATCTACCCGGTCTTACCCCTGAAATAGAGGTTTATTGAGTTGGCGCTGTTGAGCCAACCTTCACCTATGCATATACTATAGATCATTTTGACTATTTACTTGAACCTGATCCATTTTTATGTCTCCACATAAAGTTCAAATACTTATGTAATAGTCATAGATCTCATAGTTTATTGGATTTATTCTCAAAACGAAATAAGCAATACATATTTTCAATAACAACTTATTGAGTTTTCAGAATAAGTTTTATTGTTTACAAACCACGGGTTTTAGGATATAAAACCCAACAGAGTGCACGAGTATCATATTGACTAGAGGGACATTTTTGTAATCTCATACCGTGTGATGTAAGCAGAGGATCAATTGACAATTGTTTAAAAAATGGGATCATTTGGCATTATGGACCGAAATATTAGGTCATCGACCCAATTTTCCCAAAATTCTTTATGTTCAAGCCCTAAACTACAATTTAATACTATTCAAATATAATATCATTGTTGAATTGGCATATTATGTTAGAAATCACGATATTAGATTCTTTCAAATACTCGACCCACACACGCATAAATATAAATATATATATATATATATATATATAATTATTCACGCCCTGATGTCTAGTTTAAAGATCATCCCATAAATTGATGTTGTATCTAATTATTTGATATCTCAACTATTCAGATATAAAAATTTCTCTGTCATACAATTTGAAGATAGTATTTCCACATGATTTTTTAAAAGGAGCATAGATAATCGTTGAAACATTTCTCCCCACCTAACATGACATTTTTCAAACAAAAAAGATGTCTTGTCTTTGGGGAAATGATAGATAAGAAATGAAGCTTAGTCCAAATTATGGGTATACGATAATCAATTTAAAAATAATATAAATGTAAATATTAAAATAAAATTATTATGTGTTTTAGTTCAAAATTTTCTGCTTCTATTGTATTAAAATCATGAAATTATACTAAAATTGTAGGAACTTGGTAATTAAAATTTTGATGATTTTCATTTTTAGTGAAAATTTAAATAATTTTTCAAAGTTTGGCATGATTTATAATATAGTTGTCATGAAAATATCAAAGTCTCTCAATTAAAAAAAAAAAAAATTGTTGATAAAAGTATCATAAAAATTTGGTTGTTTTCAAATATAGGAAATGAATAAAAATATTTACATATATAGCAAAATTTTACTGTCTATTTATAATAAATCACGATAGACTATTATGTCTATCTGTGTCATGATAAAAACAGATAGTAGTCTATCACATATAGACGGTAATATTTTACTATTATTTTTTAATATTTTCAATAACTCTATAATTTAAAGTAATTTTTCAAGTTGAATGATAATTTTGGAAAAAAAAGTATAAAAAATATTTTAAATAAATAAATAATTTTTTTAAACTTTATTAACAAGCTAAAATGATTGTTACTTTTATAACAACATTACTGATTTTGGTTGTTTTATCTATTACAATGTAATTGCAGATATGGAAGATATAACCTTAAACTTCAAAAGTTTTAGTGCATGCTAATTGCCGTTGTGTCAAGCTCCCTTTGATATATTGGTGTAAGTTTTGATTCACCCCTCATGTAGATTTTATCCATAATTACATGTTATCACGTGAATTTAGTGTAATTTGATGTTGTTTGACATGGTCAATAAGATGCAAGTTCATCCTATCTTATGTAATTTGATGTGGTCTTGGGAGTTTGTTGATGATATGGATAAGTATGTTACTTATAGGATATTGAGTTTGTCATTATCCAAACACCATCTCTTTCGATTATTGATGATGTTTGTGTTGACCGTTGGAATCCCCGAGAGGATGCCTTGTATAAGCTTAACTAAGTTGCTTCCTTTCACCATGAGAGCTTTGGGCTTTCAAAGTATGGCTTGTAATTATAATGACGAAACAAACAGTACAAAACTTTATCGTAATTGTTGAACTCACCTAAAATGATGCTCTCTTAGATAAAGTTATTACAATTAAGGAATCAAAGATTTACCTTTTTACGTGTTCAAACAAATTCGATAATTCTTTGCAACTTACTTAAAGGTTGAGACTATTTCAACAACGAAGTTCAAACCTTTGTTGATGAAATTTGAGCTTTTCATTGACGAGAGACATGGTTTTAGGTTTCTTTTTTTTTTTTGTCTACGAATCTATAATTCTATTGCTCACATTATAGGTATATAATGCACTATAGTCTAACGCCTCTGATGTTTGACTTGAAGATCACACTATATCCCTCATAGATTGATAATGCTGAATCAAGTGGTTTGATATTTGTTTGGTTCTTGTTTTTCTTTGTATTGCCAAAACAAATCCCCAAAAAATATATGAAAACTCGTGTTTGTCTAAGTTGGGATCTAATATAAAATATCTGAGGAGGGAGAAAAACAAAAAAATATTAAAAGTGGGGTTTTAAAAAATAAAAATTATTTATACAAAATAGTAAAATTTTAATATTTTTGAATAGAAGCTAATACAAGTCTATTAGTGTCAGTGATAAAAATTAATAAAAGTATATCACCGACGTAATAGAAATCAATCCGTGTTCATTAAGTATTTTTATAAATAATTTGACATTGGTAAATTTTCCAAATTAAAATTCGAAATTCCTATTTATATAATAGGGTTAGAACAGACATTTTTGACTATACAGTCCCCGCCCGCTCGCCCCAACCCCGACAAAAATGGCGGTTCCCGTCACGCCGTGGAGAAAGAAAAGGCGACGACCAGAGCACGACCTTGCAAGAAAAGGGACATGGAAAGAATCACAACTGATAACACGAAGACGAAGCGACCTTCTTAATTATTATTAAAGAACCAAAAGCAGATTGACTTTCTTCAACGTCTATTACCATGAAAGAAACCTGGGACCTTGGAAAACCTCGCGAACAAGCAATGAAACTTACAGTACCAACAAGATAAAACCCGGTTTTCCATGTGTAAACCCCACAATTTGCTTTCGAATGGTCGTCTCCTTCATTAAGAGAACCGACCCTTATTCCATTCCACGGAGGCAAGAACTTCTAGTGGAAGGAAACTAACTTGCACACTAAGTTTTGAGTGACTGTATAGACTTTCTTTCTTCTGGGTCTTGGCTTTTGGTCTTCTTTTACAAGTGGGGTCCCACCCATTGTACGGATATTCGTGTACCCACTGAAGGACCAAGACATTATTCGCATAAGAAGCACGTAGCGTAGTGTTCTTTCAATTTTCCGGACTCCTTCTGCTGTGCTCCGCTTATTTCAATATCTGACAAAGCTCATTCATCTCTGTGCTATCTTCTTTCTTTCTTTCTTTCTTCTGTCTACTTGGAGTTGGGTTTAGGATGCCTGATGGGGAGACCAATTCGACGACTGACGACAGCGTCAATTTTCAACCCACTGGTTTTGTGCCGGTCGAGAGATTTATGGGTCTGTCTCAGAATGATGATCAGGCAGCGGGTTCAAGTACAAGAACATCAGAGAAAGATCCTAGGAGAATCGCAAGGAAGTAAGTCATTTCATGTCATCTTGTATGGTTATAGAGCTTTACTGCATTTATTTGGCTGTGTTATGAGCAGGAGAGTTTCTGTCTCTTGAGTGCTTGGTGCAAGGTTTTCAGTCACAATGTTGTACTTAGAATTTAGATTTTGTTTAATTTTTACATATTTTATTCATAGGAAACAACTATGAACTATGAACTATGAACTATGAACTATGTTTCTAATGCTTTCCTAAGTAGAAACTGATTGTTAATTTAACGTTCTAAGTGATGAATTTGTCGGATAGTTGAAGTTCATATTTACATCTCTCTTTCTTTAACTTCACATTTTATGTATCTTTCTTGAAAATACTTGCCGAGTGACACGTTTGTTTGAAGGTCATGCTTTTCCTTGGACTTAATTTTGGGATCTTACGTGACAGCCCACATCAACGAAATACTTGTTTCATATTAAAGGAGCAGATTTCGTAGAACTGCTTAATGTTCCAGCACTATCGGCACTTTCCATTGTCCATTTTAAATTTCATGCAGTATTAGTGCTCTGCTATAACCTGAAATCGTTGTTGGAACATCATTTTTTTCTTACCTTTTGTAGATATCAATTGGAGCTGTGCAAGAAAGCTTTGGAAGAGAATATCATCGTGTATCTTGGGACAGGCTGTGGGAAGACTCACATTGCTATACTCCTGATATACGAGATGAGCCACTTAATCCGGAGGTCCCAGAAGGGTATCTGTGTTTTTCTGGCGCCTACGGTTGCTTTAGTTCAGCAGGTGTTGAAACTTGAAATTATGCTGAAATTTAGTGGTTTTTATTTATTTATCCATATTGATTATTATTTTTATGGGAATTAATTGTTACACTTCAATCTCTGCCTTGTTGAACTGTTGCGTAATGATAGGGTGGCGTGATCTCTTTTATCAGTTGGCTCCGCTTATTTTCATTGGTTTGATTTCCACTCTGATTTCTGTCCTTAAAATGGGTTTTGAAGTTGTTTTGTTTAAGTTCAACCAATTACATCCATGCATTACATTGATGTCAATAAAAGAGTCTGAAAATTTCATTCATGTGAAAGTTGGCCCTTTGAACCTTACAACACATGGGGTAAGCTAACAGCCAAATTGCACCTAAGGAAACCAAAACGAGGACAAAAATTTGTAACTAACAGAAAAACAACCTATGTTTTATAATGTTTCAATAAGTGACTGGCAACAAATGGATTAGGTTCTATTTTTCAGCTTTATTATATATCTGGGAACAAATGAAAATCCAAATGAGACAATACCTATATTTCTCAATATGGATAAACAAAAGACGTGTATTGACTCTTTTGACTTCCTCACAGAGTGAATGACAAGCGAGCTTCAATAATAGTTAGACCCACAACAAGCGTAACTAATAAGTTCTAGCTCCTAGATCCTAATATAGGCCATAACTATTTTACCATTGTCTTTGATTATCTTTGTTTTTCATCACAAAAGTTACTTTCTAAGGCCCACAATTTATTTGTTTATATAAATGTTTTAGATTAAACGTTTTGATCAATTTCTGCATTAGTGGTTCAAGCTCAATGTAAAGGCTTCTTTTTGTTGGTTATCACATTTTAGCAAGCAAAAGTTATAGAAGACTCTACAGATTTCAAAGTCAGGGTTTACTGTGGAGGTTCCAAATGCTTGAATACCCATTATGATTGGGAAACAGAGATGGAAGAATATGAGGTGACTCCATTTGTATTGTCCTTCTAAATATATTTATGATAGTTGCAAGTCTCGAGCAAATTTTTCTTTTCTAGTCAGCCATACATGTTTGTTTTTTTTTAAATGAGATTGGAAAATCGTTAATATCATTGCATTAAAGACAGCAAGAGAGGCTGAAAATAACTATTTTAAGAGATCATTTTAGAATTGGATATTTTTCAATGCATGAAGAAAAAGTTTCCTTTAGCTACCTCTCCATCTCATATACATCTCATGGCTTGATCTTGTTCAGGTTTTTGTTATGACCCCTGAAATATTACTGCGTAATTTACACCATTGCTATATCAAGATGGATTTTGTTGAACTTTTAATATTTGATGAATGCCATCACGCTCAAGTCAAAAGTGACCATTCTTATGCAGAGATCATGAGAGTAAGGAATTATATATGTGTATAATACTTGGGCCTGATGGGTTGATATGGCCACTTAATTTCTTAATATAATTTATCTCCACCACTTATATAGGTGTTCTATAAAGCAAATGAGCCTAAACGACCCCGGATATTTGGTATGACTGCTTCTCCGGTTGTAGGAAAAGGTATTTCCTTGTATTAAATTTAGAATTTTCATTAGGTTGTGAGCCTATTCTTGAGTTCTATCGGTTTATTTTTCTCGAGTAGACATTTTTTTTAAATAACTTCAAAGGTTCTTAAATCAGTACTGCTATGAATGCTTGGAATTTTTTTATCATAAAGATGTCCATGCTTCACAGTGGTTTTTTAGTACTAGTCAGGATTCTTGAACTACAGCTTTTTGATCATAGGATCTGGTGTCAGCAATTTTTGTTTCTTTAGTGCTGCTATTTCATGTCTATGTATATTATATCCATGATCGTTGCAATTTGTAAATGATATCATCTTTTCCTTAGATCTATTTTCTCTAATTTGAAAAGGGTTTTTTGGTCTCTGAGTTGTTGTCTGGCACAAAGCTGAAATGGCCAATATCCTGGTGGGTCAATTGTGATTCTCAACTAGCAGGTGGTGGGTTGTGAGGTTGTTTTGTTACACTTTAGGCATTCCGCCTTGCTCGTGTTGGTGTTTGGTCTTGTTCTTTCTGGGATCTAGTGGTGTTCAAGGTTTAGAAACATCTTTTTCCGTGGAAGAAGTTTTTCTTCTCAAGAGGAAAGGCTCTTCTATTTTCTGATGTAAGCGGGGAGGCTAATTTTGATCCAAACTCAGTTAAGTGGAATTGCTCTAGAATTTCTCTCTGTTTTTGCCCACTTCAGTTGGCTGCATTTTAGGGAAAAAAAAACATTTGAAAGATTTTTTTTTTGGGAATGATGGAGGGAGAAAATTGCATCCGATTTGGTGGAAAATAGTTTTGACAATGTTTAGTAGGGGGCTTTCTGCGTATGGAAAACCTTGCTGATCATTGTGAGTGTGAGTATTATTCCAATGGTTTGGATTCTGTGCGTCACAAGAATCCTTGGATGTTTTAACTTTTTGTCTGGGATATTTTCTACTTGATTGCAGATGACATGTCTTGGTTTTGCTTGATATTTTTTCATTTTTCATTTTCATTTTTATTTTTATTTTTATTCAAATCTTTCTTCTACTTTCTCTAATTAAGGTGCTTGCAACCAGCAAAATTTATCTAGAAGTATCAACAGTCTTGAGAAGTTACTTGATGCTAAGGTGGGTTGTGGAGCAACGTGAGGTATATATATGTATATTTTAATCAGGAACACTGGACTTATTCTTTTGAATTGGAGTATTTTTCTGTAATTAGCTAGGTTTGGACTCCTTTTGTTCAAGCTTGTTTTTTCCTGGTATATTCTTTCATTTTTATCAAAGTGCGTGTTCTAAAAAAAATGGAGTTATCATTATTTTGATAAGGACACGGTAATTTTCATATAAAAATCGAAAATAGTTCAGTGTAATAAATGAATCCAAAAAAGTAATTACAATGTAAGGTCAGAAGAAAGTCCACCTATATAAAATAAACAAAGGTTAATCAAGTAGCGAACTGGACGTCTTTTTCTTTAGAAAATAACATTTCCAATGAATCAGGGATTCATAGATCAAGCACAATTCTGCACGGTTCTCATTTCACCTGTCAAACCTAGAAATTAATTCCATTGAAGTTCTAAATTTCCTCAAGAACCTAAAATTTGAGCAAACATAGACAGCTGCCAACAGAACATTTTCCATTTTATGTGATTGGTTTTGGAGTACTCCTGGGCATATGAACTTATACTACCCTGATGCAACACTGCAGGATTAAAGTTTTTTATCAAGTCAAGGAAAATACTATTCTCTGTATTTAAATTTAGTGAATTGTTGAACATGATGTAAGAATAAAAACAGACTTTCCTTTTGTAGGTTTATTCAGTTGAAGCTAGGGAAGAACTGGATGCGTTTGTGTTATCACCACTTGTTAAAATATATTATTATGGTCCTGTTGCAAATGGGTCATCTAGCTCATTTATGACTTACTGTTGCCTACTTGAGGACATTAAACACAAGGTATTTTGGCAATCAATCTTTGTTATAACTTTGTTATCTACATAGAGTTTTATTTCTTCCTTCTCTTGGACAAAAGCAGTGCATATTGGCTCTTGGTCAGATGAAATGTGAGCACGAAGTTCTGCTGGCCACCAAGAGATTGTTGTGCAGAATGCACAAAAATATCATATTTTGTTTGGAAAGCCTTGGTGTTTGGGGGGCGTTGCAGGTAAAACTTTTCAGCATCTAAATCCTGTCTTATTTTCCTATTTTTGTTATCATATTTTTTCTATACTTGATGTTTGTGTCAATCTTTTGTTTGTTTGTTTCTTTGTGGTTAGGAGGGGAATATAGAAAGAGTCAAAATGCTCTATCGATAATAGAAAAGGGTTTATTCTAGGTTTTCTTTTCGGGCGAGTGAGGGTAGCTACATTGCTTTTAGTAGACAATCTTTTACTCAAATGCACACATTTTTTTATTCAAAATGTTTCTTCATGTGAACTTTATCTTGAGTCATTTTGTATCAATGTTTGGGCTCGAAATTAACATGAATAAATGCTCAATGATGTGTGTTAACTGTAATTTCTCTAAGCATGGAGGCTGGCCAAATTGCATGATGTAAGAATTCTTTGTTGCCTCATTCTTAATTAGGTCTCTTTTTAGGACAATCCTAGATTTTTGCCCTTATGGGACTGTTTAAGATGTGTAGAGGTAAACAACGATGGACATCTTAGATAACCATTTGGTTTTTGGAAATTGTGCTTGTTTTCTCACCATTTCTCCACAATTGTTTTCAACTATTTTGAAGAAATATTTGAATAGTTTGTCAAATTTCATAAACCAAACAATTTTTTTGAATATCGATGGCCTCCCTCCTCCCTCTCTCCCAAAGACTCACCCCATGCCTCACCACCTCCATGTCGGCCCTTCTTCGACAACGATGACCCCTTCTCCCCACCTTCGATCTATACCCCTTCTCCCCATCTTGGATCTATACCCCCTCTATCCCAACCCTCCTCCAACCATTATGCCTCTGACCAAACCTGACTCTGTAACCATCGACCGGAAGGTTTTCTCCATTGAAACCAATGATCGCTATAGAGCCTCATGTATCCGACTGATTGAAACTACTAAAGATCGAGCCTATTTTCTTGCTTTGCATTGGCAGATACTCACTTAGATCATTAAGACTTTCTTCGCTTTGTCGACTGCTCCGCTAAACCAGAAGTTCTTTAAGGAGTTTCGCTTTGATGAACAGATTGTATGGATTAAGAAATCAAGCAACAGGAGGGTATACTGGCTGAAGTTTCCAAACTCGATAACAATGGAGGGTTAAATAAGATCCTTGTGCTGATTGGTGAAGGAAGAAAGGGTTGGAAAGCCTTTTATACCTTGATTCTATCTTTCTCAGACAATAAAATGTGGCCCACAACCACCCCCTTAAATGCACCAACAAAATCCTTTAAGGAAACCTTTCCCCTATCCTTTAAAGAGGCATTAAAGGCAAAAACTCCATTAATACAATCTAAGAGGGTGGTGCTTACAGACAAACATTCCACGGAGTTAGCTCATGCCACTTCACTTCAACACGACCGTCATTGTCACGAGTCACTATTTCCACGACGGCCAGTAAAATATTATGAGTGCCCTCCAAGTACACGTCTGTGATCGTTGTGCAATTAATCCTATAGAAGCTGATCGGGCTCTTCTTAGATGTGAGGATGAGGAACAAACTAAAACCCTCGGGTCGATGAAAGATTGGTACAAGGTTGGTCCGTTTTCTCTCAAATTCATCCCATGAAGTAATAGCTCAGCCAAAGTGAATCCTGTTGTTCCCTGCTATGGTGGTTGGATTAGAATCAGAAACCTCCCTTTTGACTGTTGGGACGACCATACCTTCAAGCTTATTGGGGACACCTGCGGCGGTTTCGTTGAAATTGCAAGGAAAACATTATCTCGCCAGGATCTTTTAGAAGCAACGATTAGACTTAAAGAAAATTCCACAGGTTTCATTCCAACCATTGTTGGGATTCTTTCTCCATCTGCATCTCCGATAGTGGTGCAAGTCGATTCTTTCTTTAATAACAACCAATTTTTGGGTCTTGTTGCTGGAATCCATGGCTCTCAGCCACTGGACAGACACCCTTCTCCAGGTGACGTGAAAAACGAGGCTAGATTTGACTTACAGAAGGGTCTCCTCGGATCGTACCCCGTGTCAGCATCTGCACATGCTTCGTAGGTACCTCCCTTTGACCCCTCATCCCTCGACCAATACCTATCTGATCGTCTCCTTCACTAACCCAACAAGCCGATCTTCCTCCAACCAGCCTATTTAACCTTTCTAAAAAGCCCATCCTCCAGCCCATTAACACACCTGTTGGTCTTCCCCTCACCCTACCAAACTTATCCCAACAAAAGCCCACTTCTCCCTAACCCACCATTTCTCATCCAAAGCCCACTCCACCCCAACCCAACTTTCCCCTTGCTCCCCCTCCACTACACTCCTACAATCTACTTTGGATTGTGGTTCCCTGGCTTCTGGAACATAATCTGTGCATTATTGCTATTCTGTCCATCTCAAAGAAGGTCAAACGATCTCAGAAGAAAAATAAAGGCATAAACGAATTAAAGAGGCTTTATACCTCTATCAATCATGACAAGGACCTTTCTAAGGCTTATCTCGGTGGGTCGACCTCTTCTTCATGATCATTCTATCCTGGAATGTCCAAGACATCAAGGCTTGGGAGAAGCGTGCGGCTGTGAAAAATCTCAACTTAAAAACACAATCCTACAATGGTTATCCTTAAGGAAACAAAGCTCGAAGATGTGGATCGTTTTATCATTAATTCTCTTTAGAGCTCTAGGCATATCAATTGGTCTGTGTTAGAGGACTCGAGAACCTCTAGGGGTTTTTTGGCTCTCTGGTATATATGGCCCTTCTTGGGCAAAAGATAGACCTCTCTTTTGGCAGGAGTTTTATGATCTTCAAGGCCTTTGCATGCAAAATTGGATTTTGGGAGGTGATTTCAATGTGTCCAGATGGTCCTATGAAAAATCAAATGACAAGCCCCAAAAGGTGAGTATGAAAACTTTCAATACTTTTATTGATGGGGCTGATCTCCTGGACATTCCTCTGCAAAATGGATCTTACACTTGGTTTGGTTATAGAAATTACCCGGTCTTCACACTTGTAGATTATTTTTTGATAACTGAAAGCATCCAACAGAAATTTGCCTATACTACATCCAAGAGATTGGAGAGACTGACATTCGACCACTACCCTATCTTGCCATCCATTGGTGTTAACAAATGGGGTCCCACCCCTTTCCGCTTTGAAAATATGTGGCTGTTGCACAAAGATTTTGGTGACCTTGTTGATTATTGGTGGAAGAACACTCCTTTGCTTGGGCAATCGAGACATGACTTTATTGTTAAGTTGAAGGACCTTAAAGAAATCCTCAAAGCTTTGAACAAAGAAACCTTTGGTTGTGTTCACACGCAAAAGAATAAGATTATAGCGGAAATCACTCTTCTTGATGGTATGGAGGAGTCATCCGTTAGTCCCACCATCCATAGAATGCAAAAGAATAGTCTCAAAGCACACCTCCTATCGGTGGTGGCTAAGGAGGAGTCTCTTTGGAGACAAAAGTGCAAAGCCATTTGGCTTAGCGAAGGCTACCAAAACACCCGTTTTTTCCACCGTGTCTTGCCCACAAAGAGAAGACAAAACACCATTCTTGAAATTATCTCCACAACTGGTGTGAGCCTTCTTACTGAAACCGATATAGTTGAGGAATTTATGGGCTTCTTCTCCAGATTGTACACCAAAAAGAATAACTCATGACCTACCTGTAGCTACCCTTCTCTCACAATGCAATAGTCTTCACAGCTTGAATCTCCCTTTAATGAGCAGGAAATTTGGGGGGCTGTCTGTGCTCTTGGTACTAACAAATCCTCAGGCCCCGACGGATACACTATGGAATTCTATAAAAAATCACGACACATCCTTAAGCCTGACATATTGAGGGTGTTTCAGGATTTTTTAAAGAAAGGTATCGTCAATGCCAATCTTAACGAGACTTACATTTGCCTCATCCCCAAACGTGCGGATGCTAAAAGAGTTGGTGATTTTAATCCTATTAGTCTAATTACTGATATTTATAAGATTTTGGCTAGAGTCTTCTTTGGTAGACTAAAGAAGGTCCTCCTTACCCTGATTTCAAAACACCAGTTGGCCTTTGTTGAGGGGCGTCAAATACTGGATGCCTCACTTATTGCCAACGAACTTATTGATGAGTAGACCAGACAGGGAAAGAAGGGCATTGTGATTAAATTAGATATTGAAAAGGCTTTTGACACGGTCAATTAGAACTTCCTTTACATCAATTTGCAAGCTAGAGGTTTCAGATGCCTTTGGAAAAAAATGATTTTGGGTTGTATCTCACCCGCAAATTATTCCATCATTATCAATGATCGTCCTAGGGGAAAAATTCATGCTTCTAGGGGCATTAGGCAAGGGGATCCGCTATCTCCTTTCCTCTTTAATATCATTATTGATACCCTTAGTCGTTTGTTATCTCAACCTGAATTGGATAGAAAGATTTAAGGTTTTGCTCTCGGAAATAATGAGCTATCCATCTCCCATCTTCAATTTACAGACGACACCATCTTATTCTCCACTTACAACTCGGAACAAATCAAGAATTTGTTTGATGTTATTGATACTTTCCAGTCCTACTTTGACCTATCCATCAATCACCAAAAATCTGAAATTCTTGGCATCAATCTTACACCCACTCAGCTTCAGGACATTGCGGGTTTATACGGTTACAAGGTCAAACTATGGCCTAACATCTACCTCAGGCTGCCTCTACATGGAAAGCCCAGAACTCTCTCTTTTTGGGCCCCTCTGATTGAGAAAATTGAGCAAGGAATTAAAGCATGGTCTTCATCATACATTTCTAAGGGGGGAGGTTAACTCTTACTCAAGCCTCATTGAGCAACCTTCCCACTTATTACCAATCCCTTTTCAACCTCCCTTGCAAAGTGGCAAATATTATTGAAAAAATATTTTGAGTTTTTTTTATGGCAAGGAAAGGAAGATGGATCGAACTTACATCTTGTTGGTTGGAAGAAAGTTACATCCTCACAATATATGGGTGGCTTGGGGATCACCAACCTCAAGCTGAGAAATGAGGGGCTCCATTTGGCATTTTAGGGTGGAAAAATTTGCTTTATGGCGAAGAGTGATCATGGCTAAATTCGGAACTTCCTTGTGTGGTAACAAAGCTGGTAATAGATCCATGTCCACTACCAAAGGTCCTTGGAAAGCATTGCACTATCTCCAACCTCTTATGGATCAACATGTTACTGCCATTTTAGGCAGTGGAAACTCCCATCTCATTTTGGTTTGATGGCTTGGGTTAACAATAGCCCGTTGCACACATCTTTTCCAAATGATACGCTCTGTCTCTCGCAAAAGATGCTATGGTCAATGAATTGTGGAACGGGGCGAATGGGAGATGGAACCTCCATCTTCGAAGATACCTTAATGACGTGGAACCTGAGGAATGGTCAATTCTCTCCCAAACACTCACCACCTATCAGCCCCTCCAAACTGATGATAAATGGTTATGGAAGCTGGAGCCGACTGGCAACTTTTCCACTAAGTCTTGGACCGTTTCTCGGTATGTCAATAGTGGGTTATTTTCTACAGACACAATTAATGGAATTTAGTCCAACCACTACCCCAAAAAGATAAAATTCTTCCTCTGGGAGCTTTCACACAGGGCTGTACTCACACATGAGAAGCTTCAACGTCGTAACCCCTCTTATGATGTCTCCTAACTGGTGCTATCTTTGCAAAAAAGACAATGAATCACAAAGCCATTTATTTATGTTCTGTGCTTTCTTAAGGACCTTTTGGAACCACATTCTTCTTGCTTTTAATTGGCATATGGTCTTTCTCCCGGATATCAACCTATTCCTCACCCTTGTTATTGATGATCATCCTTTCAAGGGAAGAAAAGGTCTCCTTTGGAAAAATATTTTTAGAGCTTCCCTCTGGTTGGTCTGGCTTGAATGGAACAACTGCCTCTTCAACAACAAAACCCAACAATTTGACCTCTTTTTTGATCATGTGATTAACATTGCTATCTCTTGGTGTAAATTATCTAAGCAATTCAATTATTATAGTTTCGACTCTTTTGACCAATTGGAGATGTCTTTTGTAACTCCTTTGGTTTTGGGGCTTCTTTCCCCTCTCTTTTGTAATTTCATTCATCAATGAAATTTGTCCCTTATAAAAAAAAAAGAAGAATTTTCACAAAAAAGTCCCTAAAACTATGTATTTTTTTAGTTTTCAAGAACTTGGCATTAACCAAGAAATCTATGGGTGGAGTGAGTGTTTATAAGTTAGTTTAAAAAATAAAAGACCAAATGGTTATCAAACGAAGTCTCTATTTATTGATTAAACTATGAAAATAATAAGAAGAAAGTAATAGAAATTATGAAAACCAAATGGACCAAAGAAAAAATTAGTTTGGAAGATAATAGTAGCACATCTAATGTATGTTATTGTTTACCTCAACTAAATTATTCATGGTTATTATGTCTTTGAAGGCCCTTTGAAGCTCTAAATTCTGATGGTTGATTATCTGATTTTTCTGGTAGTTGTACAGATTATTAGATTGTAGCAGAGGGAATGTGTAACTAGAGGTTAAAGTCTACTATGATTGTGAATTGTTTTTGTAGAGAAGAGTGTAATATCACCCTACTAAGATCGTATTAATAATAATCAGAAGAGTTACACTAGTTCACCACCAATTCAAGAGGATGGCACTCTCCCTTGCTGTGATGTACTAATCACCAGCTATTACATGAAATACCAAGGTTCCGCAGAATACACAAAATGCATTAATATATACAAACAGCAGCCTGACCAGCTAACTAAGCCGTCGAATTTTCACTTTTGCCCCTCCTAACATCTAATTGGGGGTCTAACAAAGAGTGTCGAGCCTCTTGAAAGCTTCAGGATTGGATACTTAATTATGGACACCAAGAGACTTCACATATTGAGATCTAGGATCGATGATTCTTGTGGCAAATTTCTGTTGTTCCTTTTCTGTTCATTTGATATATATACTATTTTATCTGTCTTCATGTTAGCTTTACTCATTCTCTCTTTTCTTGTCTGTTGGCTTAGGCTAGTAAAATTCTCCTTAGTGGAGATAACTCTGAGCAAAGTGAATTGATAGAGGCAGCGGAGGGAAACCTAAAAAACGACTCCTTAAGTGATAAATACCTTAATCAAGCTGCTGAAGTTTTTGCATCGGGTTGCAAGATAGGTACTTAAAATTTCTTATGGAGCAGATTTGATCTGCATTCCTCTCTGATATATGGTTGTTATTCTTATTCCTATGATCTTATGCTCCATTCTACAATTCAGGCACTATGAACAGTTTTTAATGGATACACCACTGCTGTCAAACTAACTGTTATGTCATGATAACTTCGAGCTTCCTTAACTGAGATATTTGCGGTTTCTTTTTTCTTTTTCCCTCCCTGTAGATTGTGGAATGTCAGATATGTTAAATGTTGATATTTTGGAGGATCCATTTTTCTCAAAGAAACTTTTGCGGCTTATTGGAATTCTTTCTTCCTTCAGGTTAGAATTGAAGTCTCTTACTGTCTACTTTTATATTTTATCGCTGTTTTTATGGGAGTGAGAGGGATGCATGATTATGGGCCCCACAACAAAACCCCCCCCCCCCCCCCACACACACACACACACAAAAAAAAAAAAAAAAAAGAAGCCACCAAAACACACACACACACCAAAGAAAAGAGGAGGGAGAGATGTAACCACCTTTTGAAATATATATGGAAGAGAATTGGAGAACAACCACTGCTCATTTGCAGAATATATTTGTATCAAGGTTGTTGCAGATGAATATCTATCATATATGTTAAAAAGGGATTTTGTTTATGAACAAATTTGTATGCTGTAATGTTATTGATAAGACACAACCTATGACTACATATATACACAAAAGGAAGTGGTTGGATCTTCATAGCAAGTCTGCACGGCTTCTGTCTTTGGCAAATCCTTAGTTTGTATTCAAGAAAGTGGATTTCTTGTAAAGGTTGCTAAAACCTGCTACTTTCTATTTGTTTCTTCATTTCAGGCATCGACTCAACATGAAATGTATAATTTTTGTGAATAGAATAGTTATAGCTCGGTCCTTGTCGTACATACTTCAGAACCTCAATTTTCTGTCATATTGGAAGTGTGATTTTCTTGTTGGAGTCCACTCAAAATTGAGGAGCATGTCAAGGAAGACCATGAGCCATATTCTAACAAAATTCCAATCAGGGGAGGTAAGTCCCGTACCCACAAAACACACACAGATGCACATCCCCTCGGGTGAAAGAGGATGAATCCCCATCCTCTGCTAATAACTTGAAATAAGTTTTAGTTGATTCATCTTGTTCTGGCTCATTTTGGAGCCAATATCAGATATGTATTTTCATTTCTTCATAGCTATTAAATTACTCCTAATACCAAAACTTTATGTTTTTAGGTTAGGGTAAATCTAGATATTTAGTCACATGAGCTCAACATGTAGACTGTAAATACTGGAATGGGTGTTTCTTCTCAAAAAGATTAAAAAAAAAAAATCAAATAGTATTGATAATGATTGAATTTTTAACTTAATGTCTCCTATTTCGACATCATGTTAAATTATAATCAATTTTACAAGCTTAAACTATTACAATATGATGAATTTATTTAATCATTCCACTTAGTTTTAATATTAATGAAAGCCTTGTTTCTGATTATTTTCAACCTCTTCTGGTACGTTGGAAGTTAACGGTTGTTTTGAACTTGAAAGAATCGAAGTTCATGATTAATCCTTATGGTTCATTGCTTTGGCAGCTAAACCTCTTGATCGCGACAAAGGTTGGTGAAGAAGGGCTTGATATTCAGACTTGCTGTCTTGTGATACGATTTGATCTTCCTGAAACAGTATCTAGCTTTATACAATCAAGAGGTCGAGCACGAATGCCTCAGTCTGAATATGCATTCCTTGTTGATAGGTCTTCTTCTTATCTTTTTTTCTTTTTCTCTTCAAATTACAGTCATTTTTTTTATAATATTCCTTAGTTGATCAAATTCTTCATTTCTCAGTGGGAATGAAAAGGAGCTAGGATTGATAGACGAATTTCAAAAAGATGAAAATCGGATGAACAGAGAAATTTCTTCTCGTTCATCCAATGAGACATTTTGTAGTCATGAAGAAAGCATCTATAGAGTGGTTTCAACTGGTGCATCTATCACTTCTGGACGTAGTATATCTTTACTGCATGAATATTGCTCAAAACTTCCACATGATGAGTAAGCGAAGCTTTGTCCAATACTAGATTACATATTCAATAACTTAGAATTCATCTAGTGTGCTTAAATTATTTTCAATAACATATAAATTTTTGCGATATTCTTATACGAACAGGTACTTCGACCCCAAGCCAAAGTTTTTCTATTATGATGATTTAGAAGGAACTGTATGTCATGCGATTCTGCCATCCAATGCACCGATCACCCAAATTGTCAGCGGAGCACAATCTTCGAGGGATGCTGCTAAAAAGGTTGCTTGTCTAAAAGCTGTTGAGGAATTGCATAAACTTGGTGCTCTCAATGACTATCTCTTGCCCATGAGAGACAATGCCGATGAAAAGGAATTAGAACTTGACTCCTCTGATTCTGACAGCTCCAAAGGTTTACTTGAGTAATTCCTGATTTTTAATTTTAGTTTTATGGATCTTGGTTGATATTTGTAAGCATGGATGCAGATGAGAATTCACGTCGAGAACTTCATGAGATGATATTTCCTGCTGCTCTAAAAGAGTCTTGGACTGGCTCTGAATATCTTGTTCTTTACTGTTACCATATAAAATTTACTCCACATCCTAGAGATAGGATCTACAAGGAATTCGGTTTATTTGTGAAGGCACCACTACCCGAGGAGGCTGAGAGAATGGACCTCGAGCTTCATCTTGCACGTAGAAGATCTGTAAGGGTAAATTTGATGCCATCAGGGGTTGTGGAGCTTTTGGAGGATGAGGTAAATGGTTTATCTGCAATGGTTTATCTGCCGACTCTGGACTAGATTATTCTTTTATAAGTTTTTTAACTTACCCTATCTTTGTTTTTCAGATTATCCAGGCAGAGAGTTTTCAGGAGATGTTTCTTAAGGTCATTTTAGACAGATCAGAATTTGTTCAGGAGTACATTCCTTTGAGGAATAATGACTCTAGATCTATTTCACCAACATCTTACTTGTTGCTTCCTGTGACTTTTCATGATAATGAGGAATCGGTTATCATCGATTGGAGAGTTATTAAAAGATGTTTATCCTCCCAAATTTTCCAGAATCATGCATGCTCCATTGTCAAGGAAGCTGCTTCCTCATATACCCACCTGACGCTTTATGATGGCCGTAGAAGGTCAAATGATATTGAGAATAGTTTAGTGTATGTGCCCTACAAGGGTGAGTTCTTTTTTGTTACTAACATCGTGTGGGGGAAGAATGGATACAGTCAATACAAGAACTCAGGCTCCTCAAGTCATTTTGAGCATTTAAGGTCAAAGTAGGTTTCTAGTTTTCTGGACTAGAATTTATCTAATGCTTCTACAGTTTATGCCGTACCATAGTTTTTTACTTTTCGGAAGTACATTGTAGATTCAAGATATAACCAAATGGATAAGAAGAAAAAGAGTATCAATTTGGCCATAAATTAGAAGCTGAATCTAATTTACTCTAGTACTTTTATATCTTTACTAGTTCTTATTTGTATTGCATTTATAAAGTCTGTATGGATGTTGTGATCAGGTTTGGCATTCATCTTAAATCCCCCGAGCAGCCTCTTCTTTGTGCAAAACCCCTGTTCTTTTTGCACAACTTGCTACATAATAGAAAGCAGGAAGATTCTGGTAATGTTCTTAGATCTTTTGCTATTTAGGCTAGTAATTTTAGTTTTAAGTTTGCCGCATTCAATGTCTGGATATTGGTGCTTGAATGATCAGATTGAGCTTTCATTTCTGTTATTATTTATGGACATCTTTTGTCACGTTGCTCAGTCAATACTCAATATATTTTCTTTTTTAAATTTTTAAAAAAATTCATTTTTGGTGTATTTTATTTTATTGTTCTATTTAAATGATATTTTTATTGGTTCTTTGCCTGAGGTATAAAGTCACTTTGATGTTTGATTATGTGGTTTTCCTTTCGGCTAGATGGAAAGATTCTTAATTGTGTTCTATTTTCAAACTTTTATTAGGCTTTTCCTTCGAAGATACTTGTATGAACTGGGAGGTCCTTGCAACTCCCTCTTAGTTGTGTGTACTTTTATGGTTACTGATGGAAAAAAGAGTAGGGAAAAGAAAATAGCACACTAAGAGTTTACGTGGAAAACTCTAATTAGGGAGAAAAACCACGGGATAAGGGAATTATTATTAGAAACTGATACAATGGAATACAGTAGACCAACAACTTAAATAAAGAACACAAATGTTGCCACTATTGAGTCTTTCCTTGATAAAGTGCCGGTCAATCTCCACATGCTTTGTTCTGTCATGTTGAACAGGGTTGTTTCCTATGGCTGCTTTATTATCACAATAGAGTTTCATTGGGCTGGTATGCTCTTGATCAAGGTCTTTCAAGACTTTCAAGTCAGATCTCTTCACAGATTCTTTGACTCATGGCCCTGTATTCTGCCTCAGCACTGCTTCTGGCAACACCACCTTGTTTTTTTGCTTTTCCATGTAACAAGATTGCCCCACATAAAGGTACAATATCCTGATGTTGAATTTCTGTCTGCTACAGATCCTGCCCAATCAGCATCGGTGTAAGCTTCGATACATCGTTTTTTAGTTTTCCTGAACATCAAGCCTTTCCCTGGAGAAGTTTTCAGATATCTCAAAATGCGCTCCACTGCCCTCATGTGTTCTTCATATGATGACTGCATGAACTGACTTACCATACTTACTGCATAAGAGATATCGGGTCTAGTATGAGAAAGATATATTAATTTCCCAACAAGTCGCTGATATCTTTCTTTGCTCACTGGAACACTTTGACTCATATTACTTAACTTTGCATTGGCTTCTATAGGGGTATCAACTGGTTTGCACCCCGTCATACCTGTTTCCTTGAGCAGGTCCAGAGTATACTTCTTTTGGGAAACTGAAATTCCTTCTCTTGATCGAGCTACTTCCATTCCGAGGAAATATCTTAGTTTTTCAAGGTCCTTGATCTCGAATTCCTCAACCATCTTTGCCTTCAATCGGTCAATCTCTGAGGTATCATCACCTGAAATAATAATGTCATCAACATAAACAATCAAAACTGCGATTTTCCCGGATACAGACCTTTTAGTAAATAGAGTATGATCAGAATGACCCTGTTTATATCCTTGAGATTTTACAAACATAGTAAATCTGTCAAACCAAGCCCTTGGTGACTGTTTCAGCCCATATAAGGACTTTCTCAATTTGCAAACTTGGTGATCAAACTATCTCTCAACTCCTGGGGGAGGACTCATATAGACTTCTTCCTCCAGTTCTCCATTGAGAAAGGTATTCTTCACATCAAGCTGGTGAAGGGGCCAGTCCTTATTAACTGCAATAGAAAGAAGAACCTGAACTGTATTTAGCTTTGCAACTGGCGAAAAAGTCTCTGAATAATCAACCCCAAACGTTTGAGTAAAACCCCTGGCTACTAATCTTGCTTTGTATTTGTCAACAGTTCCATCAGACTTATACTTTATTGTGACTACCCATTTACATCTGACTGCTTTATGACCATTCGGAAGATTGATTTGATCTCATGTATGATTTTTCTCGAGGGCTTTCATTTCTTCCATAACCGCTGCTTTCCATTTAGGACTTTCCAATGCGGTGTGTATACTTTTTGGTATCACCACTGTGTCTAGGCTTGTAGTGAGGGCCTTGAACTCGGGAGATAAATTACTATAGAACAAGTAGCTTTGCAACAAATATTTAGTACATGATCTCGTACCTTTCCTCAGGGAAATCGGAAGATCAAGGGATTCATCTCTATCTTTATTTTCTTCTGACATACTACATTCTCCCTCCGGTTCTGTTATTTTCCCACTTTCAACATTTTTCTCAGTGGGAAATTTCCAGGTTCTACCATGTCCTCAAGCATCACACACTCATCTGTCTCTGCACCATCATCAACCTCAATCACATTCTTGTTGGCATTATCTTCCCTACTGTTGCTTTCAACATTTTCAACACAAGCATTAGTGTTATCACATTTATTATCATGATTAGGGATAAGACTACTAGTACTTGGAATTGATCTCTGTTCAGACTCATGGATTGGAACCGGAGAGATGACAGGTGGCGCTATTTTCTTCCTGAGATTCTTTCTATAGTATGTGATCCAAGAGACTTGTTCAGTTGGGAGGATGGGTGTGTTGGTGTTGACACTGACATCAAGGATGGGTTCAGGTTCAGATAAGGTATGAAGACTGGGACCCTAATTGGTTTCTTCACTGGAATGCTCCCCCTGAAGAGAATCATTGGGAAAGAATGGATGATTTTCGAAGGTCACATCCACAGAGACAATGTTTCCTGGAAGTAGGGTGATAACACTTGTACCCACGCTGATGTAGAGGGTATCCTACAAAAACGCATTTTTGTGCTCGAGTGGTAAACTTGGTACGGTTAGGTCCGTGTGTATGGACGAACACCACACAGCCAAAGACACGAAGGGGTACATCAGAAAGAAGTCTGGAGTTTGGGTAAGACTCTTTAAAATAGTCTAATGGGGTTTGGAATTTAAGGACTCGGGATGGCATGTGGTTTATGAGATGGGCTGCTGTCAGGATAGCATCACCCCACAAATAAGAGGGAAGAGAGGTAGACAACATAAGAGAGCGGGCAACTTCGACTAGGTGACGGTTTTTCCGTTCGGCCACTCCATTTTGTTGAGGAGTGTACGCACAGGAACTCTGATGGACAACACCTTTGGAGGTAAGGAATTCTCGTAAGGTGTTACTAAGGTACTCTCGACCATTATCACTTCTGAGGATAGCAATTTTAGCGTTGAACTGGGTTTCTATGGAATTGGAAAATTGTTGGAAAACTAATGTGAGTTTTGATTTATCTGTCAGCAGGAAAACCCAGGTTAGACGAGTATGATCGTCAATAAAAGTTACAAACCAACGCTTCCTAGTTATGGTAGTGACTGGTGAAGGACCCCAGACATCACTATGGAATAGAGTAAACGGTTTAGACGGCTTATAGAGCTGAGAAGAGAAAGAAACACGAGGCTGTTTCGCTTGGACACACACATCACATTTCAGTTTAGAGATATTAATATTACAAAAAAGATGAGGGAACAAATAGTTCATATACTGAAAATTAGGATGGCCAAGATGGTAATGCCACAACATATAATCAGTTTCAGAAATGGAAAAATGAGAAGAAAACAAACTAGTCCTATCACATAGCCTAAAGGAAGCTTCTTCAGTAAGGAAATAGAGTCCCCTGTCATGCCGGGCAGTGCCAATCGTCCTCCCCGAGGTCAGATCTTGAAACACAACATCATCAGGTGAGAAACTAACACAACACTTCAAATCTCTTGTTAGCTTACTAATAGATAACAGATTGTAAGACACTTTTGGCACATGCAACACATCTTGGAGTACTAAGCCGGCAAAAGGTGACACTCGTCCTTTTCCAGCAACAGGAGCAAAGGACTCATCTGTAATTCTGATTCTTTCATTTCCAGCACCAGGTTGATAAGATAAAAATTGATCAGAGGAACCAGTGAGGTGATCTATGGCTCCTGAGTCTAATATCCACGGTTTATTACCAGTTATACTCACAAGATCAAAAGATTGAAAAGTTCCTGTATGGGCGATTGCACTTACACCCACTGTAGTAGTGTTCTGAGAAGTTTCCTGGTTCTGAGTCTGAGTATCTTCAGTAACAGATTCACCTACGAGAGCCCGACTTGGCTATCGTTTCTTAACGGTCGGCCGTGGAGTTTCCAGCACTGATCTTTAGTGTGCCAGGGTTTCTTGCAATGTTCACACACTGGGGGCGGCTTATTGTTCTGTTTATCTTGAACCAGGCCTGATGTTTTGAAAATAGCGGAATCTGTTGGTGTTATAGGTGTACTGTTCATGGCTCTCGACCTATCTTCTTCTAGGGGAACTTCAGAATAGACCTCCATTAGGGATGGTATAGGTCTGGTCCCCAGTATACGACTGTGCACTGTATCAAATTTAGAGTTGAGACCTGTAAGAAAGTCATACATGCGATCCGTTTCTTCAGACTGATAATGCAACACTCCTCCACAAGGATAGTTCCAGATCATCTCACGGCACAAATCCATCTCTTGCCATAACAGAGATAGCTTGTTAAAGTAAGCGGTAACGGCCATCGTTCCCTGTTTGCATTCATGGACCTACTTGCGTAGAGTTTCTGGGCTGCCTCCCAAATATCACGGGCTGTAGCTGCATACAATAAAGGTTTTCCAACCTGAGGTTCCATACTGCCAATTAAAATTGATCTCAACAAAGAATCCTCTCCTTTCCACATTTGCTCTTGGGGATCACCGATCCTTGGTTTTGGTATTTCACCTGTCAGATATCCAAATTTATGACGGCCCTCAAGAGCCATTTTAATAGATTGGGATCAAGAGAAGTAATTATCCCCATTCAACTTTACCCCTATAATAATTCCAGAAGAATTGCCTATAGTTCTAAAACATAAATTTGAGGAGTAAGTAGGAAACGAAGTTACCGAATTTTCAGGGTATGGATTTAGATCTGATTGGATCTTGGATTTCAATCCCATGGCTTCCCCAATAGCAGCAAGCTGCTGTTGAAACATCTCGTTCTGTTGTTTAATCTGCAACTGTAACTAGGTAACTCGATCTTTGATTATATTTCCTTGGTCCTGGTGGTATGATGAAGGCTCGCCCCCTCCAAACTCATCCATACTCGGCAAAAACTGCCCCATTTGGTTGCTCATACCTTGCTGGAAAATACCCATACCTCTTTCATCTGTCTTTTGGTACGACAAAGATTGGAATAAGGCTCCGATCTGAGAGGAGAAGGCTGGCGGTACTCCCAAAGGACAGAAACTTGACCGATCGGCATCGGGCATCACAGATCTAGACCAATCGGCACCGGAAATAGCAGATCGGACCTCGGGCATCACAGATCTGGTCCAGTCAGCGCCGGAAACAGCAGATCGGCGCTCCACAGCTTCGGTCGGCATCGTCTGGGACCGGTCGGACCGGTTTTATGCGGCTGGTCGCTGGTTGACCTCTTCTGTGTGCGTCGGAGCCGACATCGCTCGTGCGGCTGAACTGGTTTCGCGCGGCTGGGTCACATCGTCGTTCGCGTGCGGTTGGTTCGAGCAGGTGACGCGTGGCTGGGTGTTTCGGCTGGTGATTAGGTCTTCGAGGGAGTTGGCGACTTCGACGGACACGGCCGGCGGTGGGTAGGGCGGCAGCGGCTGGTCTTCATGGAAGTGAGGAAGAAGGGTTTGGAAGTATCTATCAATGGCTTTTTGGATAATAGTGGTTATATCTGGATTATTGGTTTGGGATTCTCCTATTGGGTTTTCCTCAATGGTGGCCAAGGTTTCGTTAAGGGAATTATTATTAGAAATTGATACAATGGAATACAGTAGACCAACCGTTTAAATAGAGAACAGGGAAACCCTAGGATACAATGAAAAGACAAAAATGCCCCCAGGGCTCAAAACCCTAATTTCAGCAGTTACTATTTTCTTTATGCTCTGATTGGAAGTGTGTATCTTTTACTTCTTCTTTTTTCATTAATTTAACAAGTATTGTTTTCATTAGGGAAAAAAAAAAAAAGAAGAAGGAAACTGTATTTTTTATTTTATTTTATTTTATTTTTTGCTGAAAGAATCACCAAAAAGAAAGAGTGTTTCTGTTGACCTCAACAATAGGAAAAATACGGAAGTATTCTATCGTTCAAAGTTTGTTGAAAGGAAATTTGAAAGTACAGGTACCTTTCTGGATCAAGAATCTTGTGCCTCTCCCTGACCACATTAAACGGATAAAATTCTATACTCCCTTCCCTTCTTATAGCAGTGTTCATAATTCCCTAGGCCAATCACAATGCAATTATCACGTTTATTTTTCTTAAATTACTCTCACTTAATGGCTTTCTAATGACTGTCTTCCTTGTGCTCTCTTCCCTATCAGTTTCCAATTTTATTGTCACTACCTGATGGCAATAAGTTCAATTACAATAATTGTTTAATCAGTTGCAAACTAAATTTAATTAACCCATCGGCAGCCACAACCTCGTATCTGAAATTTTATACTACATATGCCTATTTCCATCTGCTAACTGTATTATGATCAAGTAATAACATGTGCTTCTTTAAATTGAGGAAGCTTAATAAGGTTCATCTCTTTTTATTTTAATAAGACTAAGAAGAAAGGCTTATCAATAATCAATAATGAACACAAACTGCTCTTGTTTAATTTTGATGCCATCTTAGTCTTCGTACATTTGCTTTTTATTTTTTCTAAAAGAATTTACAAGTTCTATATCTTGATACAGATGCACATTATCTGGAAGAATATTTTATTGATTTGCCTCCCGAGCTTTGTCAGTTGAAGATATGTGGTTTTTCAAAAGATATCGGAAGCTCCATATCTTTGTTGCCATCAATTATGCATCGTCTGGAAAATTTGCTTGTTGCTATTGAATTGAAGTGTAGGCTAGCGGCTGCTTTTCCAGCTGGAGCTGAGGTTACTGCTAACAGAGTGGGTTGCTTTGTCATGCGCTTTGAATTTCTCTAGACATTTTGGTCTGTTCATGCCTTTAATAGCTGTGAGTTTTCTTATTAGATTCTGGAAGCACTCACTACTGAGAAGTGCCAGGAACGCATTTCCCTGGAAAGGCTTGAAATACTTGGTGACTCTTTCCTTAAATTTGCTGTAGCAAGGTACCTTTTTCTTACCCACGACAAGTTTGACGAAGGAGAACTTACAAGAAGACGTTCTTATTTAGTGAAAAATTTCAATTTGCTCAAGCTAGCAACTAGAAAGAATTTACAGGTATGATGCATGTGATCTTCAATTCCCTAGGTGCTAAGTTTATTCACCATTTAATTGTTTATGCCTTCTGTTTTCCTTAAAAACGTAAACAGAAACTGAACTTTTGCTCTGTTTAGAATTTGTTATTATGATTCCTCTGTTAGTTACTATGTACTCTCCGAAGTCAGGTTGTTAGTAATTGTTTGATCATGCGTCCTATGAGTTGAAAGATTGGTGTTGAAAAATCTGGAGCATCAGTTGTGGGCAAGTTAATCTGACTTTTAGTTGCTCTATTATTCCTTTACTTCGATTAGGGATGACATCAGTGTAATAAAAGTGATATCTGTTTTATCTATTTGGGGAACTTTGATGATGGATCTTCAGATTTAGTATTTGATTTTATTATAACAATTCTGTAGATTCAGTGAAAAGAACCTGTTAGGTCAAATCTCAATGACCATTAGCAAATATTTATTGTAAGCACTTCTTTAACAATCGGGCTCAAGTCAAATAATGGAAAATTGCGTATATATATATCCTGAGATTGATCAACAGATGTTGACATTTATGATTTCCTCTTTTTTCTTTGGATAGGCGTTGGCATTTATTAGTCAGTTGATTACACGCATTCCATGGATCATAATATCAGTGCATGTATCATTTCTTTCTTCAGGTATACATACGTGACCAGCCATTTGAACCTAGTCAATTTTATTTACTTGGTCGTCCTTGCCCAAGAATTTGTAACGAGGAAACTAGAAAAGATATCCATTCTCACGATGATGCAACAAACACAAGAGCCAGTGAGACCAAGTGTAGCAAAGGCCATCACTGGTTACAAAAGAAAACTATCAGTGATGTGGTTGAAGCTCTGGTAGGAGCATTCCTAGTCGACAGTGGCTTCAAAGCTGCAATTGCATTCCTCAAATGGATCGGCATACAAGTAGAATTTGAATCTTCACTAGTTACCGATGCTCTCATGGCAAGCAATAATTATGTCCTACTTGCAGATAGGACAGACATCTCTGCATTTCAAGATTCATTAGGTCATCAATTTCTCCATAAAGGTCTGCTGCTGCAGGCACTTGTACATCCTTCTTACCACAAGCATGGAGGAGGTTGTTACCAGGTATGAACTCTCTCTTTCCATCTCAAATGGTACGCTATAATCTGCATTTCTACTTGCAATTTCTTGTATTTCTACTTAATATTGCTATATTATGGATCTTGGCCGGTTTGACCAGAGATTAGAGTTTCTTGGAGATGCTGTCCTGGATTACTTGATCACGTCATATCTATATTCAGCATATCCTAAGCTGAAGCCAGGTCAATTGACAGATTTGAGATCAGTGTTTGTGAGGAATGAGGCTTTTGCCAATGTTACGGTAGATAGATTCTTCTACAAGTTTCTGCTTTGTGATTCTACTAGCCTTCTAAGTGATATAAAAAGTTATGTAGACTTCATCAAATCACCTTCTGAAAGGGATTCACTTGAGCAGCCGAGATGTCCAAAGGTATTTGATACACATCAAACGCATATTTTCAAACAATACGAGGACTATCATGTGGACTTTTCTTGTGACTAGGGATATCTGTCCAATGAAGTTCAGTCTCTAGATCATACAATTTCACTATTTTTTTCATTCCAATTATATCTTTCAGTGACCCTCTTGCCCTCTTAGAAAGAAAAAGGTTTCTTCTTTTGCATGATTATTTTATTTAGAAGCAATTGAAATCCCATTTGCAAACACGAGCATAACTCAACTGTCATGAATACGTACTATCAACTTTGAGATTTGAGGTTCAATCTCTCACCCCACGTATTATCAAAAAGAAGAAGAAAAAAAAATAGGCATTCCGTTTACTGGAGTTGTAAAAGAACCCTTGTTTTCAAATCTCTCATGTCTTTATATACGTAATTCCTGACAAAAAGATGTTTTATTTTTTACATCTTTCAATTAATGGAGAGTGCTAAGGGTTTAGGAAATGACTGTCATGTTGGAGTAGAGAGGGAAGTACTTCCTTTTGTTCGCTAATTTCAGTGCTGCATCTTACATTGCAGGCTTTGGGAGACTTGGTTGAATCTAGTGTTGGGGCCGTTCTTGTTGATACAGGGTTTGACATGAACTATGTTTGGAAGATAATGTTATCTTTTGTGGACCCTATTATGAGCTTTTCAGGCTTCCAGCTTAGTCCTATTCGGGATCTAATAGAATTTTGTCAAAATTGTGGCTGGAAACTTGAGTTTAATTCATCAAAAATGGAAGGATATTATTCAGTTAAAGCAGAGGTGAAAGGAGGCAACTTTCATGACACTGCCTCTGCAGCCAACCGCCGAAAGAAAGATGCCGAGAAAATTGCTGCCAACTTAATACTCACAAAGCTGAAGGTGGATATTAGTATAAAACACTTCTATTTTATGCCAAAGAACTATCTGCATTATTTTTCTTTACTATAAAAAGGCATTGAATAGTTGTGGCAACAATCTGAATCAATTGATCTTTTTGGTTTTTCTTGTCCCTAAATATATTGCTGTGTCAATTACTTCTAGATTAAAGATTTCTGGGAGTTGGATTTCTATGGGATACGTCAAAAGAAAAAGAACATCTCAGAGCTTAGTTCAGATATTATATGTTGTTGGTCAACTTTCTATTTTGTCGTCTCTTTTGACCCCTTCCGGTGTAGTATTTTGAGTTGGATAGATCAAATAACTTTAGTTGTCTTTAGGAGCAAAGAATCTCTCAACTCTGGAGTTTAGATCTTCTTGGAACTAATGTATTGTCATTGTGAGTCGGAATGTTTGAGGACAAGAGAAAACAAAATCAAGGTTTAAGTTAAAAAAAAATTTGATTCGCAGTCTGATCAACTATTTCGATTATTTATATTTATACCTGTATTACTAGTACATGTCTTTTCCTTCTAAATGGTTTTAGCAAATTTCTAAACATATTGCTGCAGGCAAAAGGATTTCTACCTGAGGTCAATTCATTAGAAGAGATCTTAAAGTCAAGCAGCAGGATGGAACCTAAATTGATTGGTTATGATGAAACGCCCTTCGGCATGGTCGATCAAGTTGACAATGGACTTGAAACAATAAATGGGCCAGAATTTTCTAATGCTGACTTAAATCCTCGTGTGCACCGTGAAGTTGACAATTCTCATCCAGTTCACATTACACGGATAAGCAGAACGCCGGTTTCTTCATCTGTAGCTGCGGGAGAACAACTGAAGCCTAGCATGGCCTTGGAAGGTCATGATAGTCCAGCAGACTTGCAGTCATCATCAGGTAGTCAGGGTTGGAAATGGTTTGGTTCGGTTCGGTTTGAAACCGAACCGAACCAAACCGAATTTTCTAATATATAAAACTGAATCGAACCAATTTATTAGTTCAAACCAAACAGAACCAAACCACATGTATACAGTTCGGTTCGGTTTCAAATTTGGTTTTGGCATTTTAAAAAAATGTATGTTATATTTTTTTAATTAAAAAAAGGGTTTGGTTTTAAATTCAGTTTTACTCTTTCTTTGAATATATAAATATATAAATAAATAAATATATGTATATATTAGTTAAAAACGGTTCGGTCTCAAATTCAGTTTTTGAAATTGAAACCAAACTGAACCAAATTAGTTTGGTTTCAAAATTTCTTCAAACCGGACCTAACCACATTTTTCGAAGTTTTTGGTTCGGTTTTAGAAATGGTTTGGTTTTTGCGGTTTGAATGACCACTCCTAAGGTAGATACCTACCTTGACGCTACTATTCTTGGAGAGTTGTTAAGATTATGTGTCGAATTATTTTCTAATGCAGAGTGATCTTTTTAGGTTGGTCGGGGAAAACAACGGCAAGATCCCGGCTGTATGAAATCTGTGCTGCAAACCATTGGAATCGCCCTTCATTTGATTGTATGAATGAGGAAGGACCAAGCCATTTAAAGATGTAAGTCCTTGATGAATGGTACAATCTGGGAATAGGCATAGCAGAAGAAATGGAAAAGGCTGGATTTTGTAGTCTGGTTTTTAGAATGTTCTATTAGACTTACCATTCTTAAAAGTAGGAAGTGAGATTATGATTCAATCTTCTTGCAGGTTTACTTACAAGGTTGTTTTAGAGATGGAAGAAGCCCCTGATACGATTTTCGAATTTGTCGGAGCACCTCATTTGAGAAAGAAGGCTGCAGCCGAGCATGCGGCCGAAGCAGCTCTTTGGTACTTGAAGAAGGCAGGATACTTGCCTGAGACAGATTGTTGATACAATAACGACTGAAAGCCATTCCCTGCGGATAGCCAATGTGCAACTGTAGTAGAATAGAGCCATATGAATAGCCATAAAGATTGTATAGAAAAAAAGTACACTATTTTATCAATTCAGGGCGGGAGTCTTGTGTACGTAGTTAATTCTGTAATTAACCATTTATTACGTGTTGTAACTTGTAAGGTGTAAGTTTTGGACAAATCTGGTAAAATGTAATACTCATTATTATTAAATCTGATTAAATACGAATTTAGTCCCAACTTAAAGTTTCTATCTGTTTGATTTTATTATAGATTTGGTCCCTAAAAGTTTGATATTTTACCTATTCTTTTATTTTTTTTTTTTTGATTTAACAATGTTGTTGAAGATTTCAATCTCTAACTTTTTAGTTAAGAGTGCAAGCAAGTTGAATTACGTTCGTGTTGTTATTATTACTATCATTATTTTTTGATTTAACAAAATGTAAAGTAATATCATTTATTCTTTTATTGCCCTTTTAATCAAGCTTTCTAGGAAAACATGCTATGTTGAAGAGAGTATTCCCACATAATCATTCATTGGGATGAGCTCAATTGATTTGTCACTTAATATAGGTAATGGATTGAGATGTAGGATCTAGAGAGTTGTTTGGTATGTTGTTATTTATCATATTTGGTGCTAATATAATTTTTGTGTCTATAGAACTATATTGCATCTTCCCCAAATGATTAGTAAGGTTATGTGCTTTGAGGTCTTTCTTTCTATCAATGTCTGGGTTCTTGTTTCTCTTAATTCCTTTGGTTATGTTTTTATCTTAATTGTATTTTGACCTCGGATTGTGAGATTCTTCTCGTTTTGTTGCAATTCAATCCGTTTTAATGAATTGAATTTATGTGGCACCAAACCCAATCTAAATCGTATGCAATGCAATCATATGATTAGAAAGAAAAAAAAAAAGAACAAAAGAAAAAAAAAAGTGTTTTGTGGTATTCTTATTTGTATGAAAATATAAAATCGTTATATTAAAAAAGAAGTGTAACCCAAAGATTGAGGATTCAAACACCCGATTATGGTGTGTGTGAGTCAAGGTTCCACCTTTCAGCCTGCCGCTCCGTTGTTAGCACTTTCTTCTCTCTCAGCGCTTCCTCGGAGGTTCTTCTTCAACATTTTCCTTCTTTTCGGTTCTACTACAACATGTAAATACTCACAGAGTGGCATTCTTTTATAGGTACGCAGTGCTTGGAGCTGGTTTTGCTGGGCTTTCGGTTACTTGGCATCTCTTGAAGGTACGGTTCTGTGGGCTCTGTTTTTCAACACTTTGCTTTGGCTGCATACATTGTTTTCTTCTTCAAACCTTCTTTCTGGTTGTTGGATTGTGGTTTTTGTGTATGAATTGGCAATTGGAATTTGTTCTACTCACTGGAGTTCATTCGATGGATTTCTTACATTTTTACGTGTTTGGTGACTGTCTCTTATGATTTGTGATTGCACGAGGATATATACATTTATGAAATATATTCCTTCAATTCTGTCAGCCATCCATTCAATGTCGTATTGAACCTTCGTAGCCCTTCAATTCTTATTCGCCTTAGGGTGGAGGGCATTTTGTCTCTAAGGTTCTATCCATAAGCATTGAGCCAAAAACCTAAAAATGGGGTCTCACATAATCATAAATTTAGTTAACTGGACATATTTCTGAGAGTTTACTACTTCATGGAATGCTTCAAGCTTGTACCAAATGATCGATCTTTCTTCTGCTGGCATTCTTTGGGTTTTATCAAAGCTAGAGTTGATATGAATTGTAGGGTAAAATGAATGATTCTTCACATATCTCCATAACGTTATGATATTGTTAGCTATGCATGACTCGCTTTTGTTTCACCCAAAGTCTCGTGCCTGTAGAGATGTTATCCATCAGTTATATATCCTTGTTCTTCTTATCTAGTCAACGTAGGTTCTCAACACTTATTACTTAATATTTCATCTTATTATGTTTATTGCAGCTGTGTCCTAAGGATGTACCTTTACATATTGACATCTATGACGGAGTTGGCATTGGTGGAGGGGCATCTGGAGTCGCTGGAGGGCTTCTTCACCCTTATTCTCCTAAAGGTTCCAACAACCTTGTTAGTTACTTTACCTCCATTGTGAAAATTGGCCCTTGGATGTGGCTAACCCCTTGTAATTATGTCAGTTAAACTTCTTTGGGAAGGTGCCGAGTGTTGGGCTGAGTGCTTAAAACTTTTGAGCGTTGCAGAATCAGCAGTTCACCCCAAAGAGTTGGATAGTGAGAGGGATGAATGTCAGAATATGAATGAATTCATTGTTCTAAGACGGTCTGTTACTTCATTTCTTTCAGCTTCGGAGATATATACATATACTTATCTTTTCGTCTAGATATTCCCATCACTTAAAGATCTATTTAATTATCATTTTTCTGGTGATAGCAGCAGATGATGCATTGCATGCTAATGGTTTATTTTATTTACTTTAGGGGCATCTTGAGGCCTGCAATCAGCTTGAAGAATTTGATGGTGTTAAAAGAAGTATATTTCATCTCCTTGCCTCTATTGTTCATTACTCTAATTAGAACGTCTTAACAGTGGTTGATAGTGTTACTTCATTTATGTAACTAGAATGCTCAGAACAGCCTCGATAGCTGCATGATAGAAACAATTGATGAGGATGCTGCCCGAAATCTCGTTCCTAAGCTTAATGTTCCTCTAAATACAGCTTTTTATATGCCTCAAGCTGTAAATATCAATTCTCAACGTTATCTTGAGGTCACAACTTCAAAGCCAATTGATACTTGAATTTTGCTTCCATTTATTATATGATCTCAAAACAAATCTTTGATCTTTTTTTCTTCCCAATCTTGTGGCTAGGCACTATTTATAGCATGTGAAAATCTGACCAGGGAAACATCCACCTCAGGTTTCAGTCATAAGGAGTTGTATTTGAAGAAGAAATCTATTAATGAACTGCGTGAACTAGAAGGCAAGTGAAATTTCTCGAGCCAAAGCTTCTCTTGGAATTGAACTATTTCTTATGTGATAAAACTTTCTGGAAAACTTGCAGGGACATACGATGCTGTGATTGTTTGTCTAGGTGCCAAAATGGTCATGCTTCCTGAACTTACTGGAAAACTTCCTTTGAGAACTTGCAGAGGTGTAGTTGCTCATTTTCAGCTACAGAATGATATCAGGTATAATTATTTGATTTTGAAATTCCAAGAAACACATTGATACTTTTTTTGTTTGTCTGATATCTGGTATAATACTATAGTTCCAGCAATGCATACCCAGAGCTTGGGCCTTCTATATTGTCAGATGCATGGCTAGCCATACAAGGTCCTAGAAGTTTATGTATGGGTTCAACATGGGAATGGAAATCAACAAATTCATCACCTGAAGTTTCAGAAGAGGAAAGTTCAAGAGCGCTTGCCGAACTTTTACCAAAGGTGTCTGCCATTTATCCCTCAATAAAGGAGTGGAGTTTCATAAAAGCAAGGGCTGGTCTTAGGGCAATGCCACCACTCACACCTCATGGATCTCTTCCACTTATGGGTTGTATAGATGAGATCGTAAGACACAACAGCTCTTGCAAGTACTGGTTATTTGGAGGGCTTGGTTCAAGAGGATTATTGTACCATGGTTGGCTTGGGAAATTAACAGCGCAGGCTGTGCTTTCATGTAATGAAGAACTAATTCCATCTGAATTAACCTCTTGGAAGAAAATAATTAGTTAATTCATTCTCTGTCCCCATTTATTCTCGCCCTCTTTCTTCAGATGCTACTAGATCCTGTCTGATTCGGAAGGACCATTATTCAAAAATCTTTTTTCGAGAGCTTAGTCTTAGAGCCATTAATATCACAGATAGGTTGCAATGGTGGATGCCCTATAATCATATTTCTCTCTCGTAGTCATGATGCACCTTGTATGAATATGGTGCTAAATATCTAGGTCATTTATTCGACTTATAGATTGCAACAGCCAATGCCCTGTAATCATCTTTCCCCCTTAAGGTGCACCATGTGTGAATCTAGTGCTGAATATCTAGGTCATCTATTTTTGCATCTCGTTTTTTGGCAAGGTCTCCTGTGGGATTTTGGTCTTCTGCTTTTAATTATTTTATGGAGAGGGTTAAATTTACTACTTACTTTTGGTGCAAATCATAAGAGCTTTTTGTTCATTTTAGTCTTCCTTATCTAATCTTTAATTGGAGAACTCTATTGTAATTCACTAATAGGTGTTTGCAGTTTCGTTTCCTTTTGAAATTGTTTCTTCATTTAAAAAAACACACACACACAACATCTTCAGTAGCCTATTTTTCACCAGTTTTTATAGGGTCTTTCCTCTACTAACTTCTTCCTAATTAGGAATCAGTTCAAATGGTAACAAACTCTCTTTAACAAATCCCTGAAAAGACCGTCACTTGTTTCATACCGAAGCATCCAAAGCAGCTAGAAAAAAGCGTGAACAAAATCTCTCTTAACAAATGAAGTGAGTAGTCGACCTAGCCAAATAAAAATTATATAAAATTTACATGGCAAAGTTCATTTGCTAATGAGCAGAGTCTACAAAATTCATTCCTGCGATTCACCCCATGAAATCCAATTGCAAGAAGGTAACTCTTCTACCTAGAAAGTACTTGTTGGTTGTTAGCACTGAATAGAGATGGGAATAATTCATGTACAAAATTCTTATCCTGAGAACTCCGCCGCAAGCAAATTATATATCTTGATTCATTGTCCACATATAAACCTGGCCCCCACTCGTGGCTGCTGCTAATATTCCAACATCATAAGGGTGCGCATCAAACCTGCACGGTATTGCCGATATGTTGGGGCTCTGCAAAACGAACACTCTCTTCCGATGTGCCCGTGAAATAACATCTACTGCTCTCTTCATATTTCCAATGAAAATGTACGAGTCATCCCAACCCCATATTGCTCTGCTTCCAAATAGATGGATGTCGTTAAATCTTCTAATAGAGGAAAAAAAATTGAAGCCTACTTATCATGAAAAAAGGGAGAATAAAACAGCAATTAAAGGACAACATGCATAATATCACTAAAAAACAAGATCGCTTATATTTCAGCCCAAGAACCACACTCAAGTCCCTTATTGTAGGGTTTGCTAATAATTGAAGATACCATTATTTCGTGCGTCAGTGTGTAACTAGGGATGCAGAATGGCATCTGAAAATCCAATTACAGAAACTTTATGCAGTAAATTATTCATATGTTGACAACATCATATGGAAAATTGAAGAAAATTACCATTCATATATAAGAACACGGGGGTCAAACATTTGCAAATTTAACATAATAAGAAAATAAGACGCTTAATAAAAGAAATTAGTGAGATGTTTTCATTCTTTTGGCACAAGATTCAAATATTGATATCAACATACGAGAAAACGAGTCATTCATTTCCTCAAGAAAGAAAAGTCATTCATATATAAATTTAAAATATCTCAATGAGTAGAGCTAAGATGAATCGCACCAAGTAAATTTCAGATGGAAATGAAAAGGGAAAAAATTAAAGGGAAGTGATAAGGACGGGTACAAAACTTACCTGAAAGAAGAAATCCACCTGCCTGTCTGATTATCATGCGGTATCAGCGAAAAATCTTTGAAATTAACTCCACCAGATATACCAACATTGTCGTCAAAACTATACGAAATGAAACATATTAATCCCACAACTTTCAAATAATACTATTAAGCCATGAAATCCTACCTACAACAACATCCGCCTAAATTCAGTGCTTTGCGGTGGGGTGGGGTGGAGGACATGGGATCATGAACAATTCATCATTCTTCTGACGTAACAATAAAAGAGCCTTAGTTTAAATTGAATGCATGAAGTGCAATTTCAAAATAGTTTTTTGGTAAAAGAAACATTTCATCAATAAATGAAATCAGGGGAGAACCCACACGAAGTGCAATTTCAAAATAGTTAAGCGCACAACATTTAGAAAATTTTAAGTCGTTGCCATAAGCAATCATTTTTGTTCCGATGTAGCAATAACAGAGCCATCGTTTGAAATTACTGCTTGAACTGTAAATTCAAAAAAAAAAAAAAGATAAGAAACTGTAATTTCAAAATAGCTGTGAGGCATTTAAAAATTTCCACTGCCTAGGACACATTATTGAACCTGAGCTATAGGATATGATTGATTTATTCTCTCTTTTACCCTCTTTGCTGATTCTGTTACTACAGTTTCCCTATCAAAAAGTTTCAAAAGATGACCAATTTACCTAGTAGTTGCAAGAAAGCGACCAGAGGGTGAGAAGTAAGCAGAATGAATCGCCCTTTTGTGACTGATCGTCATCAAGGTTTCGAGCTTTTCAGCATTAACGCTTCTCAAATCCCAAATACAGGCAGTTCCATCACTAGAACTAGTAGCCATGATGTTGCAATTTTCTACATTAAAATCGATGGAATTGATCCTATCTTCATGCAACGTCCATTCCATTGGGCAGTTTCCAGTCCTTTTATCCCATATTCTCAACCCTCCACGACCCTCAGCAAAATATAAGCAGTTTGCATCATTTGATTGTTGAGAGAGAGAGTATATAGTATCTTCATTATGATACACAAGATCAAACATCTCTCTCTCTGCATCCATCAATCGTATAAATCCATCATAGCAACTGGTATAAACCTGAAATCATGACACAAGAATCATAATTAGCAGATCCAAAACTAATTGCATAATACACAAGATTCATAGCGGTGCAATGTTCAGAATTTAGTTCCTAAACCATAAAAAATATGTTGACTAAGAAAATGACGAGCCGCTGTAAACCTCCTTGCAAAATCTTCCACGTCAACCATCCAAACTTACCAACAGATGATTTCTCCTTGATTAAAAACTGCATTTTCGATCACTCATGCACATTCCAAAACTATTATCTTCTTTGGTCAAATAGCTGGTTCATAACCGACCACTGAGAAATGCCATTAAATACAAAAGGCAAGAAAACAACTCAAGAAGCAATTCTACAATTAACTGGAACTATATTGATACATGAAGACTACTTCCTCCTATGCCTAACTGAACGTTTTCCATCACAAGAGAAACTTAAGATCGCATGCCAAAAAGTAAAATAATGGAATTTTACGATAAAACCTATTGAAAACCATACTAACTTTTCTCACACAGAATGAATTGTTGTCCGCATGAACCTGGAACTTTTTCATGCTAACAACAGATCACAAAAAATAACAGATATTTCAAAAGATCAAATGCAGAAAAGCATTCTTAATTTTTAAAATCTTCCTAGAATCTCCAGGATGAATGGTACCTTCGACAATGCATGTCGTTGAATTGAAATCCCAGAAATGGGACCCGAATGAGGGTGATATAAATAAACTCCATTTCCTTCCTCTGCCTCGTGATCAGCATTCCAAAACCCAACATCCCCAAACTTGTTACCTACAACAATCATTCTAGAATCACGACAAGGGAAAAACCTCACTGCCATTATTCTCCCAGGCACAACCCGAGCTATGTTGTCGGCATTCAGAACCAAAGACGCAGGCTTTAAGCAACTTCCATCATTCTTATGTTTGTGATCTTTAATGTCACAGGTAAGTTCTTCAGTCTCTCTCTTAACTAAATTCGAATAATTATCAATAGGCCCCATCTTCAAACAACTCCCATCTCCCCCTCCTTCAGTCTTAATCTCATTTGAATCCTTAACATCATCTTTCACTGACCTACACAACAGAGATTTATTCGAAATACCCAAAATTGATTCAATCAAAGACCGATGAGACTCCCTCTCACTACAAACTTCAATCATTTCAAGAGGGCCTAAAACGGGAGGCGAAGGCTTGGACTTGGTATCTGACTTCCGAATCTTAGTAGCCGGCTCAGTAGGATCATCTACGACCTTTTTGGCATCGGGGGGAATTCCTCTAGCGCGCAAAGAGCGCCGTAAAACCATTGGAGTCTCATTTTTAGGTTTGGTTTTCGGATAAACCTTTTCCGATTTGGTTTCGACTCTGGAAGGGGAATAACAAAGGGATCACAAACAAAACAGAATAAAACGAAGTAGGATAAAGAGATTAGCACAGAGAGTGAGCGAACGAGATAGAGAAAGAAAGATACCTTTGACGCTTGGAGGCAGCGGAGAGTTCAGAGGCTTTGGATTGAAGCTTGAGGGCGGCCATCATTTCATCGTTGCGGCGAATGTTCTCGAGCCTCTGGCGCTCGTATTCAGTGAGAGCTTGAGCAGCCATGGGAAATGGCTAAAGGATTTTAGGGCAGAAGCAGAAGCAGAATTTGGAATTTGGAAGGGATTATTGTATTTATATACAGTTCGCGTTGGCGGGAAAAACACACTACGGCGGGACTTCAGTGACTACGTTGTCTATTTAATCGCCACGTCACTCTCATACTCTGTGGTTAAAATATTTTTGTTCGTGGAATAATTTCAACCACATATCTCTAGTTATTTTAAATGTCAATTATGCTCGATTTGGTTTCTTGAATAATAATTTTAGTTTTTTTTTTTTTTATAAATATTAGAATAAATATCAATTTATACCTCTAAACTTTAGAGTTATATCAATTTAAACCTTAAATTTTTATAAATGTATCAATTTAAATCATAAACTTTCGTAATTGTATCAATTTAAACCCTCAATTATGTTTTATTTTGATACACTTATAAAAATTTGGTATTTAACTTGATATATTCATAAAAAATCAGGATTTAAATTGATACAACTTCCATTTAAATTGTACCAACTCTTAAAGTTCAGATTTTAATCGATACAATTATAAAATTTTAGAATTTAAATTAATATAACTTCCAAAATTTAGGAATATAAATTGATATTTGCCCTAAATATCATGACATAAGTTTGGTCATAAATTGTATTTTCTTAGTCCATTTAATTTTCATTCATCAAATGTTAGGGTAAGAGATTCAACTTAAATGTAACTAGAAATGGTTGTAAATGGCAACTAAAAGAAGTTTGTTGAGTGTTGTATTTATTTATTGATTAATCTTTTTTTATACATTGTATTTTACATTATCTTTTACTTTTACCAAATTTTGGTATCTAAATTTTCATAAACATTTTCACATATTCACTATATTGTGAATGAATTAATGAAAACAAAAGGTGAATGTAATATTAATAAAAAATTATTAAAAAATACAAAATGTTGGATTCTTTTTTATGTACTTTTTAACATCGATATCTTATTTATAGTTTGCCAACATTTTTATATAATCCATATTTATATAATCAAGACCTCAACATTTCTGTTGATACTGACCATGTAAACTACTATTTAAATAAATTTAAATATGATGATTTCTTTTTTAAAAGAAAATTATGGTTTTTTTTTTCATAATTTATATATGTTTTAAAAAATGATAAAAGTATTGGGATGGTAGTATTTTTTTTTTTTTTTTGTTTTGACTCATTTGGAGAGTAGAAAATTAGACCACTTTCGTATATATTTTGATTTTTTTGACTTTTTTTAATATAGATATTTTCTTATGCCAGAGATTAGACAATGTTTAAATTTCTTAGGTTACAAGTATATTTTATCCAAATTAGTCACTAATGCATGATAAATACGTTTGATCACATGTGAAACGAACATTCAATTATTTGACTTTTTAGTTGAGAATATATACCCTATTTGTGTATCCGACAATCGATATTTACGATAGAAATTTATCTAAACAGAAAAGATAATAATGTAGAAGTGGATCATCGATTACATAAGTATAACTATATAATATATTCCTTTTATCATTCCATAAATTTCAAATCTTCCACATTATTTTTTTTCCCATGTTTTAGATCATCAATCTAGATTACATTTTCTCCCACAATGCCTAGAGAAAAAGAATTGCAAGTACAAAAGAAAGAAGAGAAGAATAAGAATAACTCATTTTACCACCCATAAATTTTGTTACTCTATTTTCCTTTAAATTATTCCTTCTTCATTTTTGTTGAAAGTCAGCCAGCTGTGTTGCCCTCTCTATTGCAGATTAAACAGTGTAGTGTTGTTGGATAGTCTCAATGTCCAATCCCTTCAACTTCACTACTGACTCCACATGACCCTTTAGAGTGTGAAGTTCCCTCAACCTGCAACATTCAACATTCAACCACTTAATAGATTTTCAAAGTGCTTTGTTATCAATATAGATTGGTTTTTGAAGTTACCTAGCAACTTCAGCCCTTTTCTTGGCTTGCTCTGCAATCTCTGAAAGCTCCTCATAATTGCTTTTTTCATGAAATAAGGTTTCTGGTGGTTGTAGACCGTGCATTGTACGTTGCGCTATTGCCCATTGTGCCTCTCTTTCGCCTTTTCCGTAATCCTTCTTAGTCGTGAACGCCGTCTAAATGGTCGAGAATATCCATAAGTACAAAAACCGCTACAAGTTAAATGACATTACAGATGTTTGAACACAGACCTTATTCTCAAGCATGTTGTCCCAAGCCTTGCCACTAAGACCGTAACGAATACCGAATTTGAGAACATCAAGTGGGAAGTAAGTAACAATACTGAATACCCAGATGGCTCCTGCCCATCCCCAACCAATACCTTTAATCCTTGCAAAGTCCCATTCAGAATATACAGCAATTAAAGTGGCAACCTGAAAGTGAGGTAACAGAATTCAGAATCAGGAGAATTATGCAATTTTTGGAAAAGGTTTGAAAAACAAGAAGAAAATTGTATGTGTTCTTTCTTACCAACTGTGCAACAATGAAGGCAATAACTAACAAGAAACCAGGGCATTCAACAAAAGACCAACTTCTTGACCTGGTGACAAAGATGAGAGCTTGACTAATGATGCTCACTTGAAGATAGAGAGCAGAATTCATCTCAGCAAGATCTTTGAGTGGCTTTACACCAAATGTGTTCTGCATACAATGTTGACATGTTAATATACATTACTAATGTCATATTTGCATTCAATGAAGGGATGATGATTGTCTTTGTACCGTGAAGAATTCGGTTTTGTTGGCGAGCCAAAAGAAAAATACGGTCATGAGGGCCATGTATGTTCCAAGGACAACACCAGTTGCAAAAATTTCTTTGAGTTTCCATGAGTCTGGCACAGGTGATGGCTTGACCCTATCCTTTGAAATGGTCATGATGGTTCCATCGTTTAGGATGGCAATGATTAAGACCATAAAAGGTGAGAAATCGAACTTCCAGATGAGGGCAACAAGCATGAATCCCAACACAATACGAATTGTGATGGAAACAGCATAGATAGTATAGTTCTTCATTCTCTGAAAGATGGCCCTACTGGTCAATACAGCACTCACAATCACACTTAGCCCTGGCTCTGTCAAGACAATGTCTGAAGCACTTCTTGCTGCATCGGTTGCATCGGCCACAGCAATACCGATGTCGGCTCTCTTGAGAGCAGGAGCATCGTTGACACCATCTCCTGTCATTCCACAAATATGATTCCTCTCCTGAAGTTTCTTGACAATCTCGTATTTGTGTTCTGCAACAAATGAATAGTTTAGTTGAGGATGACCAGTGGTTTCATTAATCTCATTGTAGTTAAAAGTATAATGTGATTACCAGGGAAGACTCCTGCAAATCCATCAGCCTTCTCAATGAGTTCATCGATAGGAATGGAAGCAATTGACTCATCTTTGCATTGGCCAAGCAAAGACGACGATGGATACATGTTGGTGCCCATGCCGAGCCTTCGACCAGTTTCTTTTCCTATTGCAAGTTGGTCACCAGTGATCATTTTAACATTGACACCAAGTTCAAGAGCTCGGCGAATGGTTTCTGCACTGTCATGCCTTGGAGGATCAAATAGGGGCAATAGGCCAACAAATTCCCATGGTTCTCCAGCGCTCTCTTTGCTTTTATCTTTGACAGTCTATAAATGAAAGGAAACAAGGATCAAGACTAATAAGAAAGTTCTTTCTTTCTATGAATTAATGAAACTGTTTTGTAGATATATTCACACATATTCACCTGTCGACCAACTGCCAATGAACGAAGACCGCGGTTAGCATAGTTATCAATAATGTCATGAGCTTTATTTCTTATTTCTCCTTTAAGCTCACAAAGGTCAATTATCTAATAACATCAAAGTGACGAAGTTAGGCATCTAAAACAATTGTGATTAAACCAAGTGATATTGGCTACCAGAAAACAACACTACCTGTTCAGGAGCACCCTTGCTGCTTCTGTGCCAATTACCATCTCTGTCAATGTAGGTAATGGCAGTACGTTTGTCGACAGGATTGAAAGGCAAGAAATGTACCTCAGTTATTCCTCCTCTTGCCTTTGAAATCCAAAGGTAAAGTATGAAGAATTCAGTACACCATAAAAGGTACAGTAAAAGGAAGCCATGAACATAAAAAGAGAGTTGAGTATTAAACCTCTTTAGGGTCGCCCAACATTCCAACAATGCAGGCATCAATGGCATCTTGATTTTCAACTCTGGAAGCTCTGGCAGCAAACAACATAACAGTGTCTTTGTCCATGTCTGGCACGAACACCTACAGTCATAAAACACACCATGATGAGCCATGATCAAAGCTAATGAGCAAAACTTCTTTTCAGTAGGTTGCAAATTGTGTGAGCTTCACCTCAATCAAGGACTTGTCTACTGTGAGCTTGTTGAGGGTGAGAGTTCCAGTCTTGTCACTGCACAGAACATCCATCCCAGCCATCTCTTCAATTGCTGTCATCCTCTTGGTAATGGCACCTTGCTGCGAAAGGCGATGCGATCCGATGGCCATTGTTACTGACAGAACTGTTGGCATTGCAATGGGAATACCTCCAATGAGAAGCACCAACAAGTTGTCAATTCCCTCTCTGTATGCCCTGTGCTGGATTGGATACATTACCAAGATCTCAATGATCATTCCCACAGCAATCGAGCATATACAGAAGTTTCCGATGGCTGTCAACACCTGATCGATCATAAACCAATGTTAGAACCACGAATCTTGCTATGGATGCTAAGTTAACCTGGTTATGCAGGAACTGAAGAAGTTTTCTTTTACCTTTTGGAAATGACCAACTTGGTTGGTGCTGTCCACAAGGTGAGCTGCCTTTCCAAAGAAAGTATGCACACCAGTGGCAATAACAACGGCCTCAATCTCACCTTGCTTGCAGGTGGAGCCAGAGAACACTTCATCCCCAGGATATTTGGTGACAGGCAAAGATTCACCTGTAAGAGCAGATTGATCAATCTTAAGAGGATCGCCTTCTAAGAGACGTGCATCGGCCGGGATAATATCTCCCAATTTGACACTAATCACATCTCCCGGAACCAGAATTGCTGCCTCCTCTTCTTTCCACTTTCCATCTCTTAAAACCTACACAATTCCAAAAACAACATCCTCAACAATAGCAAAAAAGTTCATATTTAGTGTTAAATCAGTACTAAAAAGTTTACGTTGATGGGTTATCGTTAATTCAATCTCTTATTCAACTTTGGCCCAACAAGTCGATTTCGGGGACATCCAAGAGTATGAATGCAATATCTCTTATTTTGATACTATATTAAATCACCAAGAACTCGAAAGGAAATGGAAATACCTTAGTTTTGGGGGCAAGACCAGCCATGAGGGCCGCAGCTGCATTTCCAGCATTGTTCTCTTCAATGAAACTGATGGTAGAGTTAATGATCAACAAGACAACGATACCAACAAAATCTTGCCAATCTGGTGGTTTCCCCTGCCATTTTAGAACAAAAATCAAATGAAAAGCAAGTTATTGTGTGTGAAAGTGAAAGAATGGCAGAAGAATATATTGATTAATTTACCCCTCCATTGGCCAAAACAATGGCCATGATTGCTGCAGATTCCATGACCCATGAGAGAGGGTTCCACATAAACCCCAAAAACTTCAAAAGTTTGCTTTCTTTTTTCTCTTCAAGCTTGTTAGGGCCAAAAATTTGGAGTCTTTTTTCTCCTTCTGCCGTAGTTAACCCTTCTTTTGTACATTTTAGTTGCTCAAAAACTTCTTCAATAGGAATTCTTTCCTACAAAAAACCAAAAGAAAAGAAACCCCAGATTAAAAAAAAGATTCAAACCAATGATATGTTGAAAAAAACAGAGAAAAGAAGAAGAAAAATGATGTTTTTACTAGATCAACGTTCTCATTCTTGACATCTTCTAATGAAATATCACCCATAGCTGACAACAACCAAAATGAAGAAGGAAATCTCCAAAAACACTTAAAAAAATAATTCTTCCTTGTTTCTCTCCTTAGTCCCTTCCCCTTATTCCCATTGTTAAAGAGTCATATTTAAAACCCAAGGGAGAGGGAGAGGTTAAAAAAGGAAGAACAAAACAGGTAAATATGATGCAGATAGAGATGGCAACATCTAGGACAAGAAAAGCAAGCTTCTTTTTATAGGAAAATGATGGAGAGTGGGTTATTTTATCAAATCCCATGATAGGCCGTGGTAATTACAATCAATTTTCTTTTCTGTTCTTTTCTTTTTTTTCTTTAAAATCCTTTTTTGAAAAAATTACAACTTACAAGGAAAGTTTGTTATTACTCTGTGGTTTACCACACTCTACGCCTTATTCTAGTACCATGTTAACAAAATGTTTTTTTCCCTAATGTATATATATATTTTTGTGTTTTGTTTTAATATCTATATTTGGACTATGACAAAATAAATTTTTGATAAGTTGTTTTAAACTTTCAAACTCAAGAGAAACGGAGAGACGCAGAAAGATAGATAGAAGTTCATTAGATTAAGATTTCAGCTACCCCACAATAACATTCAAAACATTTTTTAATAAAAAAAAAAAGTCTTTCTACTTAACAATACTCCTCTTTGTTCACCATATAAATTTTTTCCCCAAATTAATATAGTGAATCTCATTCTATTTATAAAAACATATTGATGTGACATATAATAAGTGGAAGTGTATCGAAAATTGTTCATACTAAAAATTGTCCACGCTATTATGGTAGTATAAGAAATTTTCCCTTTATATACTATCAACAACTAACAAAGGGTCTAATGGACTTTTACATATAGGAAATAAATCTAAATTAAATAGCATAACATCTTCTTCACGACAAACGGTCTATGAGATTCATCGGCAACACGACATTGCTGAAAAATGTTATTTTAATATTTATTGACAAAAATAGGAAATCGTGGACGGGGTCTACGATTTTTGAGTTAACACATTGTGTACCCATCCACGAATTAAAGCTAAATCTTTTTTTTCCACATTTTCTCCAATTTTGTCTTCTTATGTCTTCTTATATTTGCATCTTCGAATAATCTTTTACTGTGAAATTCAAATTTTTAAAGGTCTACAGTAAATAAAAATTGAATCAAATTTCTCACTGAATTAATTCTAAATTTTTTTTCCACATTTTCCCCAATTTCTATCTTCTTCTTTTATTTTTTATTTATTTTTTTTTTTTTGCATTTTCGAAAAATCTTTTACTGTGAAATTCAAATTCTAAAAGGCCTACGGTAAAATAAAAATTGAATCAAATTTTTAGTCACGAATTAAGACTAAATCTTTTTTTTTTCACATTTCCCCCAACTTCCGTCTTCTTTTTTTATTTTTTAGTGTTTTTTTTTCATTGTTGGAGAATCTTTTACTGTGAAATTCAAATTCTTAAAGGCCGATAAAATAATTGAATCAAATTTTTAGTCACGAATTAAGGTTAAATCTATTTTTTTCACATTTTCCCCAACTTCTGTCTTCTTTATTTTTTATTTTTCGTATTTTTGTATTTTTGGAGAATTTTTTACCGTAAAATTCAAATTTTTAAAGACCTATGGTAAAATAAAAATTGAATCAAATTTCTATTCACGAATGAAGACTAAATTTATTTTTTTTCACATAGATTTATTTTACCGTAGATTTTTTTCAGTGAAATTCAAATAGATTTGTCCTCTTTGTATCTACTTAAATAAAAAAGCAATAAAAAATAATAAAAGTAATAACAAAATAATAAAAATATAGAACTCGTGGACCCCGTCCACGAGTTTGTTAGCTGACATAAACTACTGGATGTATGATTTTGCTATCCACCTTACTTTTGTAATTTCTTTCCTATATATCCTATTTTTGTTATTACTTTAAAAAAATACACTATTCTTGAACTTACCCTTAAAAACTATCATAAAAGTTTCTATTGGTATATTGTAAAAAGAAAATTCGTTCATAAAAGTACACAAACTCTTTTCAAAATAAAGAAGTGTGGGATCCATGGAGTTAATAACATGAAATTGATATTTCTTTAGTCATGAGGTCCATAAACTTTTTCAACTACGAAAAGAGTGAAGTTCCCAACTTCACTCTACCAAGTCTAACTCTTTGCTCCAAACACCTATTAAATTTTCTTTTTTTTTTCTTTATGTGTACTAGTTTGGTAAATTTAAAAATTAATATATTGAATTGGTTAAAGATTTATTAGGCTTAGAGATTTATTAAACACAAAATAAAAAAATTTAAAAACTAATTAGACACTTTGAAAATTAAGTTATCTGTCAAACACAAAATTAAAAGTTGAAAAACCTATTAAATAAGTATATAGACTAAACTTGTAATTAAAAAGAAATTGTATTCTAGAATTAAAATACCTAAGAAATGTAGGAAACATATAGAATAGTTTAAAGCTTTTCTCTAAAACAAACATCTCTTATTTGTGATATGTTTCCCATGGCTATAACGCCAACAAAGACAAGAATTTACAAGACTTTGAAGACTTATATTCATACTCATTTTGTTATTCCCTTATCGATAAGCAAAAGTATCATTTTTTTGGTCAAGAATCATATTTAGTTTTTGTACTTTCACTGAAGCAACGATTTAGTACCTATACTTTAAAATTGTATTTTAACTATAAGTAACTATTTAGTCTACATGTTGAGTCAGTTCAGGCCAGGTCGATTTAGATTAGGTCAGTTAGAATTGAATGGAATCAAATTAAGGAAATAAAACGGATCTTAAAAGTCCTACTTCCTATGCAATATAAATTGAACGATTTAAAGTTATCAAAGTATATTTGTTCAAATCAGCATCAAATCCAATGTGAAAATTAGTATCATTGGATTTTCACGTTGATATTATCTTTCCATTAAGGTTGGTTTTTGTTGATGTTTATTTGATTCATTCATTGGTATTTGACCACTAAAATGAGAAAAGAAAATTGAGCATTCAACTACTAAAAGTTTGAGGAAGGATTTTTCTTTGGTTACATTCAATTAATATATTTAAAGTTTATCTTCATTACATGAGTGGTATGGTCGATTCTTATATAAATTTTGATAAAATTGTGGGTAGGGATCCAACAAAAGAAGTAGGTGGTTTTCGAGTATTAGAATTATGTTAGGAAGTTAGTTAGTCTTCTAAGTGATAGAATGATTTTTGAGATATATGTCAAATATGAATGTGAAGATGAAACAATATTGCTAGACTAGATAATGAAATGTTACCTTATACGAGTGATAGTACTGATTTTAGTGGATCGATGTTGATGATATGATTTCTAATATAACAAGAAATAATAGATGATGGGAGACCTCATTTTGAATTAGACATGTTATTCAACTCATTAAGGAGTTAATTTGTAGATGATTATGATTATGTTGTTAAAGAAGGATGGCAAATATGAATTGTAAAAAATGATAAGAGGAGGGGTTAGAGCCAAATGCGTGGATAGTTATAAATGGTTGGCTTATATTTCCATATTCGTAACCAAATAACAAAAGATATAAGCAACAACCAAATATGAGATTTGTCATCCAAGAAAAGGTACAATGGAAATACATTTCACAAATTAATGAAGTGAAAGCCTTTAGAATAAGAAGATGCTTTACATATGGTGAATTGATCACACAAAGAGTAGTATAGTCAAATATGTGAGTATTGCGAGAAGATGCATAGATCCAACCCTAGAAGTAGCACTTTGACATGAAGAGGAAGAAATTGATGGTCAACCTATTAGTAGAATTAGATTGATTAATACCTTGTTGTATATTAGTCTCGATGGATGTCAATGTGGCTTCATTGCTAATTGTATGTCATTTGTTGGTTTATATGCTTGTCAATATTTTATTACAATAGTCGATTAAAATTACTTTTGTGATGTTTAAAATATTCTAAATTAATTTAATGTTTTACTAACAGAGTAACAAGACAATTAAATCGATTTCAAAACGAAATCTCTCATACATTCTCTTGAAAAGATCAAACCAACATTGAGTTAGATAAATCCTTGTAAGGGTATGAAACCTAGAAAAATAAAAGGAAATAACAAATAAAACAAGTTTAGACATTGAATTCTCAATTTCAATCCTGATTTCAAACTCACTCCTTTCAATCTATCGGATGAAATTAATACTTGAAACTCACTTTAAATTTCTACTTTCAATAAATATTAAATTCAATCCCCATTGCTATTTTTTTTTTATCTATTAGCATTTTGCTATAAAGTTTGAAAATATATTTAGCATATTATTATTACTTGATAAATTTTAATAATTTTTTATTTGAAGGACTAATTTAAGATTTATTGAAAGTACATACACTAAAATTAGATAATTAACAAATATAGAGACTAAGATTGAACAAACTTTAAAATATAGAACCAAAATGATGTTTTAACCTATTGAAAAATTATTCAGCAAAACAATTAGAATGTGACTAGTAGTAAGTAATTATTAGAGAACAAAATAGTCTTGCTATTGTACTGGCTTCCTCCAATAAATTTAGAAACGAATTTTGTGTACGAGCTACTAGAGCTTGTGATGGTTCTTTATTTCATCATCCTCAAGTTCAATTAATAATTGAGTTTATCAAGGTAAATTTAGAACATATTTGGAAGTAACTTTAAAATTGTCAAAATTGCATTCGTGAGCTTCGAAATCATTTTAAAATTACTTGGTTTTAAGTTTTCAAAATCACTTAATAAGATGAAAGTCATGTTCAAAAGTGAGAAAAATGTGAGAACAAGCAAATTTGTGGACCACTTCAAATAGATCTCCATTCATAAAGACGTTATTAATCTTAATTTGTGCAATGCTCCAACCAAAAGAAGCAATGAGGGAAAGTAATAGCTTGACAACAACTATTTTAACCATGGGTGAGAAAGTGCGTGCATCTGAGAAAGTTTGTGTGAGAGAAAGTGTGTGTACATGTGCGTGTGTGTGCGCATGCACGCGTGCGCATCTTTGTGTCTTTATGTGTGTGCATGCATGTACGTGCATGTATGTGTATGTGCATGTGTGTGCACATTTAGGGCCTCAGTAAATGTGCATCAATAAAAAAAATGAGGAAAGATTTTCATTTTCTTCCTCGTGAAGAGTCCTAGCTGCACGTCGACCCTACTCAAGCTCATAAAAACAAACCCTAATCACTTTCCTATATATATATATATATTCATTTAGGGCCTTAGTAAGCTTGCGTTAATAAAAACACGAGGAAAACTTTTCATCTTTTTCCTCGTGAAGAACCCTAGTCGCATGCCAGTCCTACTCAAGCTCGCCATTGCTGCTGCTGAGTGCCTAGCCGATCATCTGCGTTGCTTTCCAGCCTGCCGTCAGACGACACCATTCACGAGTCGCTGCCCAGATCAATTCATCCACGTCTGTTCCATGCCAAATCATCGAACTTCTAGGCCGTTCACGCCACGGGTCGACATGCATCCTAATCGATTGGTCGCCAGTCTTTTGTCGCCGCCACTGTGGGTCGTTGTCACCGGTCGCCGGAAAAGGTTTTCGGGGTTAGTTTTGATTAAGTTGTTGGTTTAGGAATAAGTCTAGATTACCCATTGGGTTTTGGATTGATTTATTTTTTACCCAATGTGTTTAACCTTAGAATCAAGCTTTGAAGGAGTTTTAAGGTTGGGAACGTGCTACCTGGAGTTTGGAGTTCGATTTTTAGGTTCCAATTCGAGATTTTTGTGGAGTTAGTTGCCGCAATAATATATATATATATATATATTACCTAAATTAAGGTAAGTGCTACTATTATCAGGTGCCTTCGTGCTAAGCGCTCTAGTTCAAAATTATCATGATATTTATTGGATTTTGATAGCATGTTTTGGAATATGTGTTACCCATTTTATGCATGAAATTTTTTAGAATTGTGAGTATATTAAATCTACATGTCCTGTTATGAATTGTGTTGTTGTACCACTTATGATATTTTTGTATGTGACGCATGTTAGATCAATATGGGCAATCTATCGTCTTGCCCTTAACGTGTGTTTTTATACAGGGACCGATGGGTCCAATTTCATGTTTTGATGTGTCATCAGGCCACTAGACATGAGTGAACCGATAGGTTTTTTTGCATATTACAACTCCGTGAATCAACAGGTTCACTTTCATGTTTTATTTGGTGGTGTGTCATCAAGCCACTAAATATGCATGTTAGTGCGAGATAGGTTATCCCCTTAGTTAGCCATTCAGGAACAGTTACATTATGTATGTCCCACTAAACCCAAGCATACACTGAATGTGATTGCTTAGCCCAATTCCGATAATGGGGTCATTTACTAAGTGTTTTATACTCATCCTTTGTGTCTACATGTTTTTCAAGTAAAGGCAAGGATATATGGGCGACAAATAAGAGGAATCTATGATAGTGCTAATGGGACCAAAAAATGCTTTCATATATGAGTTCTTGTGTCATTTTCATGTTTTACTGATTTCTTTTCAAGAACTTGATTTTGATAGAATTTAGGTGTTAGAGATTTTATTTTTCAGTTAATTTTTCTTATTTTTAAATTTATTTTTTAGGGGTACCCCGAATCAAAACGTTATGAAATTTTGAGTTGAAATTTTGTTTGAATTCTTTATTAAATAAAACAATCCAACTATGTTATTTTAAATGTAAATGTTTATGTTCAAATGTATGCATGCATGAAGTAACGACCCTGTCAGGTGTCTTAGAAAGTCGAGTTGTTATAGTTGATATCAGAGCCCATGTTTTGGATTTTGTAGATTGTCTTACTATGTAAATCAAGATTGTCTCTCTTGGCCATTAACCGATTCCTCGTCATTGCTATGTATGCCCTTAAAAGAAGTCTCTAGAATAATTTGCACAAGATTATGTTGTATTTATGATCGTAGTTGACATGTTTTCTTGATGAAGAATTCGTTAAAGACTGGTTATGTATGATTATTAGGAAATGGTACGTGTTAAAGGAAGAGGCAGTCATAGGATTACCAGAGGGGGCGAAATCCTAAAGGACATAATTCGACGATTCAAGATCAAGATCCACAGGTTCAAGACCCTCCTGTGCCAGAGGATCACCTGCTGCCTAGATATTTATCTAGGTAAGAGTGGCAGAGAATTCAGACACAAAGTCGAGCCCAAAATACAATTGTGCCTTTACAGACACCGATACCCTCAATCGTCTTGATGGAGTTTACTGGTTTTCCAATAGCTATAAGGGAAGTGATCATGACAACAGTGCTAAATAAGGTGAAGGACATGTTGGACGAGTGAATGATTCAGTTTGTCCAATCCCAATAATTACCACCCCGGCAAGTTCAAATGCTGCAAGTTCAAACCATAACCTAACCTAGGACCAGAGCATGTTGAACCTTTCAATGAAGGCCAAACACTTGCAGAATTTCAAGAAATATAACCCCCGTACCTTTAATGGGTCATTGAAGAACCCTACGAATACAGAGTTATGGTTGTCAACTATTGAGACAATTTTCCATTATATGAAATGTCTGGAGGATCAGAAAGTGCAGTGTGTCGTGTTTATGCTTACTTATAAAGCAAAAATTTGGAGGCAATCGACAGAAAGGATGATATATGCAAGTGGTGAACCAGTGACGAGGGAGCAGTTCAAGAAGCGCTTCTAGAGAAAGTACCTCTATGCTAACTTGAGGTATAATAAGTAGGAGGAGTTCATAAACCTAAAACAGGAACACATGTCTGTTGAGAAGTATAACCAGGACACATTGTCCCGTTACATTCCGGAATTGGTTGCTACAGAGGCTATGAGAGTAGAAAGATTCTTCCAAGATTTGAAGGATGAAATATAGGGTTTTGTGCGAGCCTTTAAACTGACCACTCACACATAAGCACTAGATTTAGCAGTCGAGATGGACTTCTAGTCGGAGAACGAGAATTTAAGGATGTTTAACATAGGACCTTCCTCGGGTCAGAAGAGGAAGGTAGATCAAAAGGCTTCTAAGCCTCAGTCCGAACAAAATAGCCAGAACTCAGATAGGCCATTTCGATACTTCAAGCAGCAAGCCCCTAAGTTGGGAATGGTAGAGAGAAGTTGGCCAATGTGCGACTCTTATGGAATACATCACTAAAGATTATGTTTGGCTAGTTCTAGGGTCTGTTTCATTGTAAGCATGAAGGGCACACTGTTGATAAATGTCTTAATAGAAACACACCAAATTTCAGGGGTCAGTTTGCAGGTTATGGATAGAGGGATTTGAGCAGACACCAGCAACAACAAGGTCTTGTTTACTCAACCACTTAGCAGGAGGCCAAGAAGTTTGAACTGTTGATAGGTACGCTCCCAATCTTGGAACACTATGCATTGGTGTTATTTAATTCTGGATCATCTCATTCATTTATATCATCAGTATTTATAAAGTATGTCATGTTAGAGTTAGAGCCTTTGCACTATGTTTTATCAGTTTCTACTTCGTCTGGAGAAATTATGTTAGTAAGGGAAAAAATAAAAGCATACGAATTGATATAGCAAAACATACACTAGATGTAACCTTAATAGTGTTGCACATATGTGATTTTGATGTAATCCTGGGCATGAATTGATTGGCTGCCAACCATGCCAATATAGACTGCTCCCACAAGGAGGTGATTTTTAACCCCCTATGGAAGCCAACTTTAAGTTTAAGGGGGTAGAGACCGTGATCCTACCCAAAATAACTTCAGCTATGAAAGCCAATAAGTTACTTAACTCAGCGGTTAGAGTATCACTTTCATACGGCGGGAGTCATTGGTATTTCTTTTGATTTGATTGAGTTATTAATCCCCTATTATTGTTATGATATAAGGGATAAGGGAAAAATTAATAACATAAAGTAGGTAAAAAAAACCTTTCTTTGATTTGAACTTAGTCAATAAAAAATCCTTCAATTCTCCAATAAAAAGAGAATAGAAGAAATCCTTCATTTGATTGGGCCATTGTAGCACGTGTGTCGCCCAGGGCATAAGGGGCATGATGACTTGACGTCATCCTCACCTTCCTCCGGCTTATCACCGACAGTCTGCTCAGGGTTCCAACCTCAACGGTTGGCAACTTACCAAAGTACCTGCAATATCTTGGCCAGTGTGGTCGACACCAGAGAAACTAGGGTCTTCTTGACTTTAGAGCCAATAGTAAGAAATTATCCAGATGTTTTTTTAGAGGATCTCCCGAGGTTGCGGCTATATTAGGAGATAGACTTTATGATGAGTTGAAGCCAGACACAACTCCTATCCCAAAGGCTCCATATAGAATTACCTCAGCAGAGTTGAAGGAGCTTAAGATTCTGTTGCAAGAGTTTCTGGATAAGGGTCTATATGCCCAAGTGTGTCACTATAGGGTGCACTAGTGCTGTTTGTGAAAAAGAAAGATAGATCATTTTGCCTCTGTATTGACTATAAGGAATAGAATAAGGTAACTATTAAAAATAAGTATTTACTCCCCAAGATTGATGATTTGTTCGATCAGTTGCAGGGAGCTACAATTTTCTCAAAGATCGATCTATGTTCAGTGTACCATAAGTTAAGGATTAAGAATACTAACATTCCTAAGACTACTTTTCGATTTAGATATGGACATTGTGAGTTCATCGTAATGTTATTTGGTCTGACTAATGCTCTCGTTGTATTTATGGACCTGATGAATAGGGTGTTCAAGAAATTCCTTGATACTTTGGTGATAGTTTTCATAGATAATATCTTGGTTTACTCCACGACAGAGGCAGAACACGAGGAGCATTTACAAAAGGTTTTAGAGGCTCTAAGGGCGAATAAGTTATATCTAAGTTTTCTAAATGTGAGTTTTGGTTGAGGCAAATGTCGTTTTTAGGGCATGTGGTGTCAAAGAATGAAGTATCTGTGGACCCTACAAAGATCGAGGCAATCACGAGTACCATAGTCAGCAAAGTGCACAATTTTCTGGGGTTAGCAGGCTATTAGCATAGATTTGTTAAGGATTTGTCTCACATAATCACTTCTTTGACTCAGTTGACCAGAAAGGGAGCTTTCTTTATTTGGAGTAAGGCTTGTGAGGACAACTTCCAAGGTCTTAAGGAGAAGTTTGCTTCTACACCATTTCTTATAGCACTAGATGGATCAAGGAGTTTCATTATTTATAATGTTGCCTCCAAGAATGGGTTGGGGTGCATGTTGCTTATGCCTCTTGCCAGTTGAAGAACCATGAACGAAGCTACCTTACACATGATTTGGAGTTGGCAACAGTGCTTTTCACTTTAAATATTTGGAGACATTATTTGTACGGGGAGAAGATATAGATTTTCACTGACCATAAGAGCTTGAAATACTTCTTGACTCATAAGGAGTTAAATATAAGACAAGCAAATTGTTAGAGTTTATTTAAGCAAGGCTAACGTAGTGGCAGATGCTCTCAGTAGAAAGGTAGTTTATTATGTAACTATAATTACCAAACAGACTCATCTATGCAATAATTTTGAAGAATCTGAAATTACAATAGTAGTGAGGGAAGTAATTGCACAACTGGTATAGTTGACAGTACAACCAACCTTGAGATAGAAGATTATTGATGTACACAGGGTGATCCTTACCTTGTTGAGAAATTTTGCAAAGTAGAGCTAGAACAGAATGGTAAGGTCTCAATATCCTCAGATAATGGTCTCTTTTATTAGAGACAGTTATGCGTACTTGTAGACGGTGACCTTAAGAATGAATTGTTGATAGAAGCTCACAGTTCCCCATTTTTTATACATCCTAGCAGCACCAAGATGTATCAGGACTTGAATTGGTATCACTGATGGTTTGATATGAAAAAAGAGATAGCTTAATTTGTCAGTAAGTGTTTAGTGTGTAAGCAGGTGAAGGCCCTGAGACAGAAGCCAACAGGTTTTTTACAGCTTTTGAACGTACCAGAGTTGAATGGGAGAATGTGTTTATGGATTTCATTGTGGGTTTGCCAAGAACAACAAAAGAATATACAGTGATATGGGTTATAGTGGAAAAACTCACTAAGTTCATATTTGATTTCAGGGAAGTCTATATATTCAATGAACAAGTAGGCCCAGATATACATGAAATGGGTGGTGAAATTACATGAAGTGTCAGTATCTATCATGTCGGATAGATACACTCGTTTCACATCTAGTTTTTGAAAGAGTCTTCAAATAGTATTGGATATTAAGTTAGATTTCAGCACAACTTTTCACCGACAGACAGATGAACAGACGGAGTATTTAAACCAAACATTGGAGGATATGTTACGCGCTTGTGTATTGAAATTTTCAGGGAGTTTGGACTCTCACTTGCATATGATAGAGTTTACTTATAATAACAGTTATTAGGCTATTCTTGGCACGTCGCCATTTAAGGCCCTTTATAGGAAGGGTTGTAGATCCCCTGCTTACTGGGATGAGGTTGGTGAACGAAAGTTGTTAGGGTCCGAGCTAGTGAGAGCATCGAATGAAGTGATACAGAATATTAAAGTTCGGATGTAAACAAGCCAGAGTAGACAGATGAGTTACATTGATGTTTGACTTAAGGATCTTGAGTTTGAGCCAGGTGATAAAGTGTTTTTTGAAGATGGCACCTATGAAAGGTGTCTTGAGGTTTGATAGGAAAGGGAGGCTAAGTCCTCGTTTCATTGGGCCTTTTGAGGTATTGGAGCAAATTGGCTCTGTGGCATATCTTACCCCCATCTCTCTCCAAAGTTCATAATGTTTTTCATTCTCCATATTGAGAAAGTATGTTGCAGAATTATCTCATATAATGGATTATAAGCCTTTACAATTGAGTGAGAACTTGAGTTATGAGGAGAAATCTATTCAAATTCTTGCAAAGGAAGTGAAAAATTTGCGCAACAGAAAGATAGCTCTAGTAAAAGTGGCAAAATCATCCGTTCGAGGAAGCTGCATGGGAACGAGGGACAAGATGGGGACTCAGTACCCAGAGCTCTTCCAGGATTAAAACTTTCGAGGATGAAAGTTTCTAAAGGAGGGAAGAATGTAACAACCCGAATTTTGAGGTAATTTTCTAATTTAATTATCTTAAATTATTTGGGTGTCATTTTAAGTTTTGAAGCTAAAATCGAATTATTGGGATTATGGTAATTCAATTTAAATTAAGTGTTGATTGTTTCTTCAAAAAGAAAAAAAATAATTTCAGTTGGTGGGAATATATTTGATATTGGAAGAGATTTGGGAATTTGGTTTTATTTAAGTTAAGTTGGATTTATTTTTGGTGATTTAATTAAAAAAAGAGGAAAACTTTTCATCTTCTTCCTCATGAAGAGCCTTAGCCACGAGCCAGCCTTGCTTAAGCTCGTCGCTACTGCCTCTAAGAGCTAGTCGATCCCCTGCACTACGTTCCAGCTCGTCGTCGGATGACACCGTTCGCGTGTCATCGCCCAGATCAGTTCATCCACGCGCGTTGTTCGTCTACGTCCGTTTCGCACTAGATCGTCGAACTTCTCGATTGTTTACATTATGGGTCGACTGCATCCCAACCAATTGGTCGTTAGTCTTTATCCCTGTTGTTCGTCACCGCCACTATGGGATGCCGCCCTTGCTGAAAAAGGGTTTTAGGGTGAGATTTGATTAGGTTGTATGTTTTAGCAATAAGTTTGGATTACCCATTGGGTTTTGGATTGATTTAGTTTTTACCCAATGTGTTTAACCTTAGATTCAAGCTTGGAAGGAATTTAAAGGTTGGGAATGTGCTACCCAGAGTTTGAAGATCGATTTTAGGTTTCAATTCGAGATTTTTGCGGAGTTGGTTGCCACGATAATATTTTTCTTTAGATCTAAATTGAGGTAAGTGATGCTATTATCGAGGTGCCTTCATGTTAGGCACCCGGGTTTAGAATTATCATGATATTTATTATATTTTGGTAGTATGTTTTAAAATATGTGTTACCCATTTTATGCATGAAAATTTTGAGAATTTTAAGCATGTTAAATTTATATGTCCTGTTATGAATAGTGTTGTGGTACCACTTATAAGATTTTTGTATGTGACGAATGTTAGACCAGTAGGGATGATCTACTGTCTTGCCTTGATTCATGGTTTGATACAGGGGATCGATAGGTTTAGTTCCATGTTTTGATGGTGTGGCATCAGGCCACTAGACGTGAGTGAACCAATGGGTTCATTTATATATTACGACTCCATGAATCGATAGGTTTACTTTCATGTTTTATTTGACAGCGTGTCATCAGGCTACTAGACATGCATGTTAGTGTGAGATAGGTTATCCCCTTAGTTAGCTATCCAGGAACAATTACAATATGTATGTCCCATTAATCCCAAGCATTAACTGCATGTGATTGCTTAGTTTGATCTCGGTAATGGGGTCACTTACTGAATGTACCCATCCTTTATGTTTACATGTTTTTCAAGTAAGGGCAAGCATAAACGGGCAACGGACAAGAGGAATCCATGATAGTGGATGGGACTAGTAAAACGTTTCTGCATATGAGTTCTTGTGTCATTTTCATGTTTTGTTGTTTTCTTTTCATGAACTTGATTTTGATAAAATCTACGTGTTTGAGATTTTTCTTATTTTAAAATTCATGTTTTAGGGGTACCCGAATCAAAACGTTAGGAAATTTTGAGCTAAATTTTTGTTTAAATTATTTATTAAATAAAACAGTCCAACGACCCATCAAATAACTTAGAAAGTCGGATTGTTACACATTCAACTTTATACTCACACGATAAATCCATTAACAACCCACATTTTGATGTCCTAAAGACAAAGAAGCAAGACACCAAGTGTCGTCTTTTCCATATCTATGTCAGCTCTCTAATAGGGGAGACTTGACAGCCTCATGAAAATAGGATGGTTCAAAGACTGAAGATGTTACGAGGTTGGAAAATCTAAAAAATTTCAATATATTATATAATATACAAAATTGTGCTAAAATTGAAAATTGAATTACTAGAAAAAAAATAGAGTAGTTAATAGATATTTCTGAAGTTTTAGACTTATTAAACATGAAACTTGATGTAATTAGTGTTCCGTTCCAAAAGAAAGTTGGCCGACGATTCTTGAAAAAAACCTCATGCCAGTTCCGGCGACCGCGACGTTTTGTCCGTCCTCTTCTTTCCTCGCTAATAATTGCTTTTTGAACTTTGAAAGCCCATCAATAAAGAAAGAATTTCGTATTATTCTGCTTCTCAATTTACTTGTTTTTTTTTTTTTTCTGAAAAAAGATTGAAATTGAAATAAAAGCATCACCGCCGGCCTCCAAACACAAATTTCGATAAAAACATAGCATTTCGTTTATCATCTTACATCCAATTTCCACACATATATGCATATTCATTTTCCTCAATTCAAACCATTTGAATTTATAACCAATATCGCTCGTTAATTCACTCTTTTTTTCAGTTTCAATCATGCCCCACATCCTCAAATTCGTTACCTCACAGATTTTCTCTGTTCTTCTACTTACTGCTACAGTGCTCTCTGTTTTTTCCCCTGTTTCAACCCTCGAATCATCGCCGGCAACTGATATTCGAGGTGGTTACTGGCTTTCATGGCTAGCCCAAAACTTCCCTCCGTCGGCAATCTCCACCTCCCATTTCACCCACCTCTTCTACGCCTTCCTCGAGCCAAATAACCTAACCTCCGAATTGACAATTACTCCCAACGACGATCAGTGGATGAGAAATTTCACCTCCACCGTCCACGCCACTGACCCCCAAATTAAAACCATCCTCTCAATCGGCGGCGGCGGTTCCTCTGTTCCCACATTTTCTGCCATGGTCGCCAACCAAACCACCCGCTCGGCCTTCATCGCCTCCACCATCTCAACCGCCAGAACATACGGCTTCGACGGCCTCGATCCAGATTGGGAATTCCCAAATTCCACAGACGACATGTCCCATTTATCTTCGCTATTCAAAGAATGGCATCAAGCAATCGAAACAGCATCCTTCTCAAACGCCAGCCGAACTCCATTGAGCTTATCGACGGCCGTCTCGTACGCTTCCAGTTTCCAATCGCCACCAAGATCGTACCCCATCGACGCGATTACCAGGTACGTTGATTTCATCAGCCCCATGTCCTTCGATTACTTCGGAAAATGGACGCCGTCGGCCACAGGTTCACACGCTTAGCTCTTCGATAAAACGAGCAATTTCAGCACCAGCTACGGCTTGAAGTCGTGGATCGAGGCTGGGGTTCCGCCGGAGAAATTAGTTATGGGGCTGCCGTTGTATGGAAGGACGTGGTCGTTGAAGGACGCGTGTCAGCACGGGATTGGAGCGCCTGCAGAGGGAGTTGGGCCCGGGAATGACGGCGTATGATTTACTCTGACGTGTTGGATTTTAATTTGGCGAAGGGCGCTACAGTGGTTTTCGACACGGAGTCCGTTTCAACTTATTCGTTTGCGGGGACCACTTGGATTGGGTATGATGGGCCGAGTTCTATTATGGGAAGGTTAAGTTTGTGAAGGCCCATGGGCTTCGTGGGTACTTTTTTTGGGCCCTTGGTTATGAGAAGAATTGGATAATTGCTGAAACAGGTAGATTTCTTTCCAGTTTATTGATTCGGCAAATGACAAAAGTAACCCTTCGTTTGTGTTTAGAAAGTTTAAGAAATGATTTTAAATCCTGTGATTTGAAATTCGAGAAATAATTTTAAATTAATTACTTTGTTTGAAATGAGAAAGATTTGAAATGAATTTATTTACAATTTTGTGTTTAGATGGTAATCGGAAAAGAAAATAAAGTTAATAATTTACTAATATAAGCTTTCAAATCTAATATGTTAATTGAAATTAGAATTTGACAAGATTAATTAACTTACTTACTTTCAATTTCTATGAAATCCTACAAAATTTGAGCATTTTAGTCAGGAAAGTTTTTCAAGTAAAACAGGATTTGAAATCCCTACGAATCTTAAAATTATTCTATTTCCTACGATACCAAACAGTGAAATTCATTTGAAATCAATTATGAATTAAAATCCCTCAATATGAGGTTCAAATAAGTCATAAATAAAAATAGTGTCAAATGGACTTATTACTCAAGTTGAGGGGATATTTTTTTAAAAAAAGTATCAAATAACTTAATTTTTTTATTTATGGATTTACATCATTTTTCTCTAATTTTGAGCTTACCAAAATGGCCTTATTACAATTAGATGTTTTAATAATTTTATTATGTATTTGGTTTCGAAATTGGCCGGTTTTATAAAATTTCAATTTATGTAGTTGATTTTGAAAAAAAGAGTTTTTGCTTTTAATATCCATTTGTAATATTCAAACTCAGATTGAAAATGAGGGTTTTGTTTTCTTATTTCAAAATCTTTAAAAATAATACCGCTCGCAATATTGGAAGGTTATTATAGTGATTGACATATTATATAAAAAATCTAATTAATTTGCGTCAGACAATGTTATAAAATATTTAAAATATTTAATATTTATATAATATTGTATCATATTTTGTCCAATTTATGAAGAAACAACGCATAAAATAAAAACAACATTTTTAAATGGCAATGGTAAATATAACAATCAAGTTCAAAGTATTAGCATATATAATAAATTTTAGATCTAACTTTCGGAGTAGGATAGATCTTAATTGATAGATTTTATTATATTTATAATTGTTTAAAAGTATTGATATACACTTAATTATTAACCCTACAACTATTAATAATTGCAATTACTTTTTTTTTTGAAAAAATGGTTAAATATATTTTTGCCTGCAAAAATGGTTAAACCACTGGATTTGATCCAACACACGAGATGCCCCTAATTTTAGTCATCCATAGCCAATTTTTTCAATTATTATTATTTATTATAAAACAAATTATGAATATTTGACCAATAATTATCTTACCTTTTCCTTTGGCAGCTCAAAATGCATGGATGTATGGGTGATGATAATTTTTTTAGTTCGGTATATGAGAAATTCATCTTTCTTTCATTTACAACAACCAAGGTATAATTATAAATACTCTCTTATTATGGATTCTAGATTTGAATTTTCTCTTACTCACATTTGTAATAGTATTCTAAAATAAAAATATCGATTCACTTGTATATCTCGAGATGTATTAATTTAACATTTATATCCATTATAATAATTTAAAGAAGTTATATCTCTGGAGAGAACATCGATGATTCAAAGACACTATCATTAATCACCTCATTAACAAATATAGAAGAATCAAGAAGATCCATTTTCATCATTCATTATAAAAGTCTATTTGGATTGACTAAAAAACAAAAAAGTATTTGAAAAAGTTATTTTCATTCTAACTCTTTTCATAAAAACGACTTAAAATGAAACTACTCATGTGTTTGGAGACATTTTCTTAAAAGTGTTTTTATATATAAATTTGTTTTAGTTGGCTATATATTCAAAGTGTGCCTATTAATGTCAAATTATTACAAAGAATTACTATAAACACCATGTCTTAATAATTACACCTTCATGTCTGTCATAAATTAGTCCAATTTATATTTTAAACCCCAAACCACTCGATGTGATTAGGTCAAATTATCTTCCTTCCAATGAATTTTAATGGTTCTTCTTTTTATTTTAATTAGTGTTAGTTACATGACTTCTATGGTTCATTTGATTGAAACCCATCAAAGAGAGAGAAAAGAAAAGAAATAAGAAGCAATTTTCTTACATGTAAACCATATAATGTAATAGATTTTATACTTCTCAAAGTATTCATTGATAAAGAAGGCTACATGGAGAGATGAAAATGGCACAATATGAAAGTTTCTTAATCTAATCACTAATACATTTGGTCCATCACAAATCTCTTGTTTACCATAAATATTTGTAGGTGATCATATTTAGATGCTATATTCGAATCTTTTTTTATGTATTATTATTTTTATTTTCTCTTGTACATTCAACGTCATAAATCTATCAGTCACATTATATTGGACTACTCAAATAATTCCTTTGATATAAGACATTACATTAAACAAACAATTTTCATTAAAATCATTTTCCTTGAAAAAGAGTATTCAATTTTTGTGCCTTATTATAATTTTTAATAGTTGATATTAAAAAATAATAAAGTTTAATGTACTATAATACAAAGTTAAATACTTGACTACTTTATTTTCCTTTTCCATTTTGTTTTTTCATTTCGACAAACATAGTTTATTGAATATAGGAATGAAACAAATTTTATCGGTATATAAAAATTACGAATCGTATACTATCTAACTAGCTCAAGTGTCACGTATGACACATTTTTATAAATAGATTCTAAATGTAGTCTCAATTAAAAATAATAATAATAATTAGTTTGACATGTACATGGTGTTGGGAATGACTAGTCAATTAATCATTTGCTAATGACTTGTCATAAAATTAGCCAAAGATTTCTAAATGTATTTTCATATTTAATTTAAATTTGAAAATAATTTTCTGTATTTAATTTAGATATGAAACGTTTTCCTATTTAATTTAGATATGAAATATTTTCATATTTAATAAAGATCTTAAACATTTTCTACATTTAATGTAGAAAAACATTTTTGTTGGATTCTTATCAAAAGAAAAAATTGTTGTTTTAGTTCTCAAGGATGAGATTTGAGTTTAATATGATATTTCTCTCTATTAAAAATGAATTAATTCTGAGCAAAGTTTTCACTCGATTCCAATCCCTCTTCGACGAGTACACGTCTGAGAAGGGTGTTGTGTTATTCTTTGGGAGCAACCGGCTTTTGGCAATTTAGCACCGAAGTCGCGCCGATTTTGCTTTCAAGGAAATGAATCTTCCATGACACAACAATGATTGAGATCCAAAATTAAAGACAATTAACAATTTGAAAGTAAAAATATTGCACCTCCATCTTTGATCTCCCTCTCCAGATCGAATCAAGAACACCGAAACTATTGATGGATCTCACACCATTCTCATCTTTGCAACCGTTCCAAACCAAATTTGATCGTCGGAAAAGCACTTAACTAGATTCCAAAAGGTTCATCTCATGGTCAAGTTCGAATTGGAATCCACATTTTCGAACTTCTCAGCCAAGTCGATCGATTTGGAACTTGAAGAATCTCGACTGGAGTCTGTGGTGGATGTCGGTGGAGGCAATGATGCATGGTGTTTTTGTTTGAGGAGAAAGCCATCTCTTTGGATGTCGGTGAGGAACTTCGAATCTGAATTATGGATCAGTTTGGATTCAATAACTGAAGAGGTACAAAATTAAGAGGATAATTTCTCTTTTAACATATAAGCATAATTTGATTGTTAGCTTGCTTTGTTCTTTATGAATGAATTGTGTTGGTAAGAAATTTTGAATGATATTATACTTTGATTCTTAAAATGAAGAGAGACGTGATTTGAGGAACTTGGAGAGACAACTCAATATATATAGTTTCCAATTTGTGATGAACAAATTAGTGATTAATTTATGTTGATTATGCTCTTGTGATAGAATTTTTGGAATATGTGAATCTTGTAGCAAGATGTTGAATCTTGTGGTTAACCATCATTGTCAATTTGGATAATGATGCTAGTGATCTTTTTCTTGATTTGATTTTCACATATGTTGAGGATATTTTGATGGGTTAAAAACTAGGTTATACATGATAGAGACTTCTTGAACTCTGTTTAGGCAATTTTGACATACAATTTCAATAACCAAAGAATTTATTATTATTATTTTATGTGACCAATTTTCTACAAGCCTCTTGAAAAAGTTCAAATCATAATGCTCAAAGGAGAACTCCGGAATACAAGGAAAGAATTATAATAATTTTTCTAATAATTAATTCACCATTAGTTTTGAGAAAAGACTAGTAAATTAGTTGAAAAATGTATTAGGGACTCTTTTCTCAAAAACAAGAAAATATAAAGTAGAGAAATATGTTCATGGTGAAAACTTTGAAAATAACATAACACCCAAACAATATGCTCAAGATACATTGGTTTTCATCCTCAATATGCTCATTATGTAAGCAATTTGTGAGGTTTTGCTTTGTGTAATATTCAAACAAGGAAAATAACATTTGCAACTAGATATTATAGCCCTCGAAAAATTGACAAGAAATTATGCATCATTCCATCGTTTGAGGTGCTGACTATTAATCTGTTGGACTGCAATCTCTTTGTTGAACTATTGGGTTAAGTTTGCTCTTGATTGATGAGGTTAATGTGACATGTGCTGACATAGTTTGCTCACGCGGTGGTGGTTTGTTAGATTGTTCCACAAATTTAATTTTTACATACGGTATGAAAATTTAGCAATTTTGTTTTATTGCTGTTTTATAGCATGATATTCAATATAACTTTATTGGTACATATTTGAATATTTCATGAATAGTAAACCATATTATCTTAAAATGATATGCTATTGTGATCTACTTGAGCATGATTTATGTCATAAATTATCATGTATGGTCATTTCCATAAAGTATTATTATCTTTTAAATTAAGTTTGGCCCTATACATTATTTTGACCATAATCTAACTTGCTTGTTGTATGAATATATGTAAATACCATCATTTTATGTGGAAGCTTGTAGAATTGATGGTAGTTTGAGACATCGTCTAGCTATAAAATGTGTAATGTTTTATAAGGTTTTTTTTTTCAAGATCTCGATGGCTATATAAGTGAGGATAGTTATTTTCATTGGTATAAGGTCTTTTGGGTTGAAACCAAAAGCAAAGTTATGAGGGCTATATCCAAAGTAGACAATATCGGTGAAGATATTTGAAGGATTGTTGTCCTTAACAAGTGGCATTTGAAGGACTTTGAGGTCTGATGAGAAAGTGGGAATCGGTTTCAATTTTCAATTTTCACATAAATTAAAATTACAAAGACCTAAATATGTATTCTAGAAGGAATTTACAGTATGCTTTTTCAATATGCAGTGAAGAAAAAAAATTAAGGTTAGTGACACTCACCTTTGAAGCCTAATAATTCTTCACATATTTCCTTCTCGATCCAATCACAAACACTCTTGATCTCTCCTTAGGATCACGAACACGATCAACAACTCAATTCCAAATTGGAACATCACCAAAAGTGAGATCTTTGTATTTTCTTTAGGGGTTGAGAATCACAAGAGTATATGGAGCTCTATGAAGTTAATTTTGGGAGTAGATGCTGAGAGAAACTTTTTTTAGGTGATTCTTGGGGTCATTGATGGCCAAAACTATATCACTTCTCTGTATTTTGGCAAATAGATGAATATCCAGCAACCATCAACCCACTTATAATTAAAGAGAGAAAAAAGGGGAGAGAGGTTATTAAAATAACTCATTCCTTTTAATTTAAATTCTATATTTAAGAAAAGTATAAATTAAAACTAATTTTAATTTATTTAATATGTAATTATATGGTAACCACCTTACTATAAAATATACGTATTATACTATATGTTATATCTAATATAACATATAACCTATAGTTTATATTATATCAAATATAATATAACCTATAGTTTAAAATTTTCTCAATAATTATGGTATTTAATATAAATAAAATTTATATTAAATTTAATTATATGAATCTAATCTATATAATTAATATTTAAATCATATTCAAATATTTACTTCCTCTCAAAATAAACTTTATATTATAATGTATCAAATGCATTATACCAATTATATCACGTATAATTAATACTAATTATTAAAGAAAATCTAAACTTAGACATCCAGTGAGCGGAAGTGGATCATTCCAAATTCCATTCAGAATGAACACAAACACATTACAGTCTACAAGAAATAATTATACATAATAAGTAAATTACAATCATACTTCTGAAAAGAATGAATAATAGATAAAGTTTGCATACCTTTGAAGAACCTTTCTTCAAGTATCCCTCGATCGTTCAACAACTTGATCAGAACACAATCTCAACAATCAGAAAAGCCACAACACGAACTAATGAAACCTTGATCACTATAGAGTCTAAATTGATCATCAGACCTCAAATAGAACTAAAACACCACTACAAGTGTTACCTTGATATTCTTGGTGTGAGAATACAAGAGTTGTGGGCTTTGTGTGACTTTGGATAGAGGAATAAAGGAGGTAGACGATCGAGTAGAGGATCGAGTAAGTGGGAGATGAGTGAAGTCTATCGTATGGACTAGATACTCGATCGTTTAGTAAATGGAAGCCTATCGCATAGACTTTGTTACTCGATCGTGTAGCAACGAGTAACTATCATATAGTAAAGTCGGAACTCCTGATCATTTAGGCTGTGAGACACTATCGTTTAGTAAAACACTTTTTACACGATAGTCCTTTCTTTTGTCAAATGACACAAATGAATCAACCACTGATCATAACTTCTAATAACCTCTCACTCAATTGGTTAGTAAAGAAAAAGAATAATTATCATATAATTAATATATTATAAATAAATATGATAACCAACTTACCATATTATATTTATACCTATAGTTTTAATATTCCATCATATGAAACATATAAACCATAGTTCTTTAACATATAAATCATAGTTCTTTTTCTATGTTATGATATTTGATATAAATTATATTTATATTAATTCCTCAAATTGATGTATCTAATACATCATATCAATTATATCACATATAATTTAATTTAATTTAATTATATCACATATAATTAAACTTTCTCTTGTTAATTTGAATACTTCAAACTAACAAAAGATCTGATTCTCAACTTGAACCCATTGAGCTACCAAGGGGACTTCATGGACCTGTAGCTTGAAGCTCCAAGGGTACAAGAATAACTGATTAAACTCTTTAATCACGAGATCCACCATCTGTTAACTATTGGTCACTCCACTAAAGACCGACAGTTGCACTTTTTGCACTACATATATGTTTCTGTGTCCATTGGATACAACCAATCAACAGTGTGATGACTCTTCACAAATCGCTCATAAGTACAATTGAGCCAATTTACCGTTTTACCCCTGTAGTTACATCTAACTCCTTAAGTACTACTGATTTCTCTATTGAATAATAAGTCATAGTCCTATTATGACTGAGTCCTCTCTTCTAAAGAGAGGGTGCGGCCATTATGTTCAAGACCTGGAATCGGGCCTTGAGGGAGCAATTTATCTTCTTATCCTTGCTTTGGGGAAGGAGTGAATTCTGTCATGTATAACTGAGTTCCCAACTCCCCAATTAGACGAATCCCCAAAATGGCAAGCTTATTGAATTGGCAATTTGGTTACTCTCACTTTCACCCATATAAATCAAAGGACCACCCTTATGAATCGGAGTTTTCAACTCACTCAGGATTAAGGTCATGTCACCTATGGTCATCCTAGTGAGATGTAAGTCTCAATTATCAACGATGTTATATAAAGAGATTAATCATCTCGTGGTCCAGTCTTATACAAACTCTTTGTATAGGATACCTCCGCTCACATGTCTCCACATGAATGATCAAGATCAAACTATTTATAGCACTTTACAACACTTGTAACATCTACAAAGTGGGTCGTATCCGTAGTATCTCCAGGATAAGGTATCCCTTCTTTATCCTTATACTACAGACCATTTAGGTTATTACTTAAGGCATGATCCACTTGTATGTCTCACATACATGCTTAAGTTACATAAAATAACCACGGATCTTAGTTTATTGGATTGACTAAATGCTTATAAAATAACACTTATTTTATTAATAACAATATGTTTATAAAGTGTTTACAAACTACGAGACTACCAGGAGAATTAGGACACCAATTCCAACAATTATATCAAATATAATTAATTCCCTCAATTAATTTGAACAATTCAAATTAACCCAAAATTAATTTGATTCTCAATTATCCCAGTTGAGCTACTGAAGAGACCTTATGGAACTGTAGATTGAAACTCCAATGGTACTTAAATAATTAATTAAAATCTTTTAATTAAATTACCCAACTTCCATTAACTGTCGATCATTCCACTAAAGACCAACAGTTACACTCTTCACACTACAAATATATTTCTGTGTCCATTGGATATAACCAATCAACGACGCATTAACCCTTCACAAATTGTTCATAAGTACAATCGGAGCAAAATTACCATTTTTTCCCTATAGTTACATCTAACTTCTTAAGTACCACTGATCCCTCTAATGAACAATAAGTCATAGTCCAACTATAGCCAAACTCCTCTTGAGGCAAGAGAGGGTGTGACACCACATTGTTCAAGCCTTGGAATTAGCTCTTAAGGGAGCAATTTATCTACTTACCCTTACATTAGGGAATAAGTGAATTCCTTCTTGTGAAGTTGTGTTCCCAGCTCCATAATCAGACAAATCCCCAAAATGGCAGGCTTATTGAGTCGGCAAACTGGTCACTCTTACCCATGTAGATCAAAGGACCACCTTCATAAGTAAGAGTTCATAACTCATTCGGGATTCAAGTCATGTCACTTATGGTCATTTTGGTGAAATGTAAGTCTCTACTATTAACGATATTAAATAATGAGACTATTCATTTCATGGTTCGGTCTTATACAAACCATTTTGTATAGAACACCTCCGCTCACATATCTTCACATGAATGATCAGGATCATATCATTTATAGAACTTTACAAAAATTGTAATATCTACAAAGCAAGACGTATTCGTAGTGTCACTAGGATAAGGTATCCAACTATATCCATCTATTACAAACCATTCAGGTTATCACTTAAACACGATCCAATTGTATGTCTCCACATACATGTTTAAGCTACAGAAGACAACCTTGGATGTTTATTGGTTTCATGGATTAATGCTAGTAAATGTCAAATAAAATACCTCAGATTTTATTAAATAAATAAACTATTTGTATAATACAATTACAAACTACAGGATCCACGAGATTTAGGACATCAACCCTAATAGTAATAGAGCATGTCCCTAGTTTAGTTAAGTTGAACAAAGATGTAGTGGAGCCTCAAAAGTATGTCATGGTATGATCTATAGTTGAACTCTGTCAGATAGGCAACGTGCCCTAGTAAAGATAAGTTATCCTAGACAAGAGTTAGAGAGATGAATGACTATTTGAGGGGAGGTTCGATGGTCCTTTGTTCGAGGGGAGGAATGTTGGGAATGTGACCAAAATCCGACATTGATTAGATAAGGAGATGATCATGGTAATATATAATTTCAATTGATTAAAAGTATGCATATCTAGGATCTTGAAAAGAGAAAATGAAGATTGATGATTTATGGTTGTTATATAATTTAGCAATTTTTTAAGAGACATTATGAATTAAACATGGATCTTCAATTTCTGAAAGGAAACAAACCAATTAAATTTAAATGAATTTTTTAAAATATTGATGCATATTCTCTTATGACTAAAATATTAGAAATAAACATTATAAATCCTTAATAGCACTTGTATAATACATCGTATAGATGTAAAGAAGTATTTACTCGAGTTGTTTGAGTTGATTATGTGAATATTTGTTAATATCCTTTGATACATGTGTTTACTCAAATTTATTTAAGTTGATCGTGTGATTATCAGTTTGACGTTGATGGTATACTGATTTTTGATACAAACATAGATATAAATAATAACATTAAGTTATATATATCCTCACAATTTGAAATGAGAGATTATAGGAAGTGTTATGTTTTTATGAACTATAATAGACTTATGATTAAAGATCATTTGATTGCTCTATAGATTATTGTTTGCATTGTAATATTTTTCTACTATACTAGAAGGGTGGTTTATGTAAACTGGGTAACTTAGAATGATAAAGTAAGCTTTATTAGTGGATGTACCATTGTGGAAGACATCAAAATTAGCAGGACAAGAGGCTAAGTGGTTTAGAAGCCTACTGAGAGATGCACAATTGTGGGGGGTGGGTTGAGAGATGTATCATTGTGGGTGGGCATGAATACCAGTCTCTTTGTACTGTGATTCACAAGTTGTCATAGGAACTTTGAAGAATAGTGTTTATGATGGCAAGATGATGCATATAAACCTCAGGCATGGAGTTGTGAAACAATTACTGAAAGAAGATTATTTCATTGTAAGGTTTGAGAGAAATTTAGCAGATTCTCTCACTAAAGGCCTAACAAGGAGTGTAATTCTAGAATTTTCAATAAATATGAGACTCAAACCATTATAATGGTCCATATCCCCTTATTTAGGTGGTCTATTGCGATAGACTTGATGGTCCTAGTATGAACTTTATGGACAGAACTAAAACCTTCAAAAATTTCATATCCCTTTCTTTGGGTGGTCCTGGTATGGACTTGATGGATAATTGTAAAATCTTCATAGCTCACTTTTTTTAGTGGTTTGTCTTTGACAGACTTGATGAAGTTGGTTCTGGTATGGACTAGATGTGAAGTCTGCATAGCTCAGTTTTTAAGTGGTCTATTGCGATAGAATTGATCAAGTAATTAACATGATTGTGAAGGTGTGGCTGCCTTCTATGGAAAAGTTTTAAAGGTCTTTTTCTAGAGCTCTCACGTTGACCCGAGGTTCTATGTGCATGACCTTAAATAGCATGCTTTTATTGCGGAATCAATGGAAATTTAAGAAGTAAAACATGTTGGGGGGGGATCTCAAGCATAATTATTGAAAGTTCAAGAGGTAACTCGCTCTCTCTAATCAAGTTGTTACCCTACTTCACTATGCATCAATTCAAATCGAAAGATATTGATGTTTAAGTTTATTTTCCTATATTTGCTAAGATAAATTATTTATTATTTTTCAACGGGATTGTTGGGAATTACTAGTCAATTAGTCATTTGCTAGAAAACTTGTCATAAAATTAGCCAAAGATTTCTAAATGTATTTTTTTTTAATTTAAATTTGAAAACGGTTTTCTGTATTTAATTTAGATATTAAACGTTTTTCTATTTAATTTAGATATGAAACATTTTCGTATTTAATTAAGATCTGAAACGTTTTCTACATTTAGTTTAGAAAAATGTTTTTGTTGGATTCTTATAAAAAGAAAAAAATTGTTGTTTTAGTTCTCAAGGGTGAGATTTGAGTTCGACATGATATTTCTCTCTATTAAAAATAGAAAATTTTTCACTCGATTCTAATCCTTTTTCGACAAGTGCACGAGAAGGATGTTGTGTTAACCTTGGAGAACAAATGGCTTATGGCGATTTAGCACTAAGGTCACCCCGATTTTGCTTTCAAGGCAATGGATCTTTCACGGCACAACAATGATTGAGATCCGGAATTGACAACAACTAACACATAGATCGAGATTCGAACGTCTTACTTCTTGGTTAAAGATATATACATGAACTATATTTATCTTGTTTTTTAATTTTAGAAAAAAAAAAATATCTCACCAGATATGAATTGTGCATATTTATTTGATTTGATTGGAAAATGAAAACACGTCCACATATCAATCCATTCCAGTCAAAATAATCAAAGGTGACATTATCTTTGAGGTAAAACACGAGTTTGTGGTTGCAAATAAACCATGATTACATGAAAATAATAAATTTCTACTTATCATTAATCAATATATTAGCTTTCTAATATCTTATTTAATAATTTGGTGAACATATGTTATTCGATCAAATACTACACAAAAACAATACAGCTCCCAACAAAGCTATTTATTTGAAACTTCTTTGCACTGGTGAATCTCAATATTGGTCATCAACCCATGCGTTTGAAGCTGCAAAATAATTAAATTAAACTCTTGATTATATACTAGTCATTAGTTAATTATGAAATTAAAAGAAAAAACATAGATTAAGAAAATTAATTCATTGAATTAAACTAACCTTGAGTTGAAATTTCCCAATCAACACTATCGTAACTGAGAGCCCAAAAGAAATAGCCACGTAAGCCATTTGCCCGAGCAAACTCCACCTTGGTCGTCGTTGACTTAATGTCGTCGTATCCAACCCAAGAAGTATTTACGTACGAATACGCTGATACGGTTCTTATATCGTATACTACGGTCGCTCCTGTCTTCTGGTTGAATTCTTTTACCTATTTAACCATAGAAATAAATCTAAATATAACTCAACTAGTTAAGGTATATACTTGCAACTAAAAAGTATTCCAATCGTTGACATTGAAAAGGGAGGGGGAGTCGATAATATGTTGTATTGGAAAGTCTTTAATGTCATTTTCTCATTAATTTATGCTAAATTTCCAACTTTGAAGATCATGTTTGATACCATTTTGTTCTTTTGTTTATTTTGTTACAATATTTTTTGGTGTGTCTTTCACCAACTCAAGTATACCATGTTTGAATTTTGAACATATTTTTAAGAAAAACCTAGTTTTTATAAGCAATTTATATTAAGCTTAGTTGGACAATAATTTTCAATTTTGGTTTATGTTTTATTTTAATTTATACTTGTTTTATTCACTATTTAAGTAGTATAGTTTTTGTCTATGATAAATATTTGAATTCTTAATTAAATTCTAAAATAAAACTAAATAATTTGAAATAAAAAAATTTATTTGTGTGTTTTGAAATTTTCATAAAAATTTATAAAATGTTTTGTTAATAAAATTAAGACTAAATTTTGTTTTAAAAAATAAAGTAAGAAAACAATAGTTTTTCAAAAACCAAATGATCATACGAGACTTAACTTACAGATTTTAATATAAAAAAACTAAAAACATATCAAATCGAACTAAATAATTTAGGTTTTCTTTATATATAAAAACATTTAGATTTAACGTTTGTGTTTGTTTCCTCCTTTAAATTTATAATCAAATTTTAAAATCAAAATCATATATTTTTTTTAAATATCTTTCTCGTTCTTCAATTTTGGATCTAGTTTGATTTAATTTTTAGATTTCAAAATATTACACATTTAATTATTAAACTTTGAGTTTGATTTCAAAATATTATAATTTAGCTTCAATTTGGTCTCTGGTTTCAAGATTTATATTTTTAATCTCGATTTTTCTCTAAATACTCATTTTCCATCTCTAAAGCTATTTTATGTTAATAAATTAAAGATTATTAAGAGAATTATAATTTATTAAGTTTCATTATTTTTATTACTTTTAAAATTAAATTTAAAATTCCACTTCATAATTATTTTTAATTAATTAATAGAAATTGACGTCAATTAGTGGAAGCGAGTATTTAATGGAAAATCTTGAAATATATGGACCAAATTGAAATAAAACTCAAATCTCAATGGTAAAATTGTATCATTTTGAAAATTAGTGAGTAAACTGAAACAAAACTCAAAACTTAAGGATTATATGTGTAACATTCTAAAACCTATGGATCAAATAGAAACTATAACAAAAAATTAGGGACCAAAAAGGTATTATTCCCTTGAAAATATTATTCCAAATTAGACAACAAACAAATAAAGACCAATATTTATAAGCTATGAAACACAAATATAAATACAGATACGAGATACATATATAGCTAATTTCTAGAAAACCAAGATACTGATATATTAAAAATACGTTTTTCTTTTATTTAAAAATAAATAAAAATCTAGGATATGGATAAATTTGAAGATTAAATAATTTTAAAGTTCTTTTTTTGTTCTTTTAATTTTGGACTTGAATAGTGAAGCTTTTAAATACCTACCGATTAGATAAGTTGCTTATTTTTTTCCACTAAAAAAAGTAATCGTAAGAATAAATAGCATGACAACTACTTATCTTAACAAATATATGTAAGTATTAGTATATAACAATTATTTGATTTGGATTTTTTTTTTTTTTTTGCCTCCAACGCACCTGAACATATGTGAGAATTCCGTCGTCGCCAGGACCGACACCGACGGCGGGTGCTCCGACGCCATGAACATACGGATCCTTCAAAGTCCAAGACTTCCCATACAGAGGAATTCCCATAACCATCTTGTTCCGAGGCACGCCGGCGGAGATCCACGACCGGAGCCCGTAATAGGAGCTCAAATTCGTATGTGGGTCGAACAATGCGGCATGAGCTCCGGTGGCCGTCGTGTCCCATGACCCATGATAATCGAAGCACATGACGTTGATCCAATCAAGGCTTTTCGAAATTTCCGCGGCCGGAAATGAGCGACGCTCGCCGTTAATCAGAAACTCCGACGCGTAGTACACGGCGGCAGAGAGCAAAAGCGGCGGGCGTGACGTCAATTTTGCTTCCCTGTCGATCGTCTTCCGCCACTGAGTTATTAAATCGGCGAAATATTTCATCTCGGTCGTGTCTTTAGGAAATTCCCAATCGAGATCTAGACCGTCAAATCCGAATTTCCTCGCTGTCTTGATGCTTGAATCGATGAAAATTTGACGAGATTTGGCATCGGAAGCGATACGAGCAAACAGAGCACTGTCACTACCGCCGCCGCCAATTGAAAACAGAGTTTTTACCGGTGGGGTCTTCCGCCGCAGAGAAGTGGTAAACTGGGAAAGCTGCGCCGCCGTAGATTCCGGCAAGTCGAAAGTAAACGAACGGTTACTTGGCATGAGAAAGGCAAAATACACATGGGTAAACAGAGCGGTGTTAATGGCGGAAGGTGGGAAAGATTCTGAAAACCAAGACGGCCAATAAGCCGCCTTGACGGGCGGCGGCATCTGGGCAGCTCGGGCAGGGGAGAAAGAAGTTAAGGTCAGGGAAACAAAAACAGAGCACATCAGCAATTTGAGAAGCGCCATGATTTCTGGAGTTTGTATTGATTGGCAAATGAAGAATTGGGCATTTATAAAATTATGTTGAAGACAAACAATGAGATTTAAAAATTAAACTCAATAGAGGGCTCTGAAAATTTGTCAATTGAAAATTTGATCTATGTTTCTTTAAGTCCATTATCAACCAGGGAAATTACTCCTTTTTTTTTCACTCTTTTAATATTGTTTGAGTGATTGCACGGTTGATTTTAATTCATTTTAGTCTCTATACATTTTCTCATTAACTTTTAAAAAGATACTGATTTATCTCTTATAAATGAAATAAAAATGAAAATAAAGAAACCAAAATTATCACTTTTAAAAGTAAAAAGATTAAAATGAACATTTTTAAAATATAAGGACTAAAATGAATCAAAATTAAAAGTATAATAATAGAGTGAACTTTTTGAAAGTAGAATAACTATAATGAACTAAAATAAAAAAATATCGGACTAAAATAATATTTATTTGTTTATTTTTAATTTTTAATGTGTGGCCCTACTAGTACCATAATTGGTTGACCAATAAATTTTTGTTGCCACATCACATGGAAAAAAACATCTTGAATTTTTGTGCATTTATTTTAAGAGAAAAAAAATTATATATTATAATAATAATAACAATCTAGAGATGTCCACGAGACGGGACGGAGCCGGGATGCCATTCCCCATCCCGTTTCTGCTTCCCATTTCATTTTCTATCCCTGTGAGCAAATTTTAAATAAATAATTAATTTTATCACTAAATTGTTTATTAGGGTTAGTTTTATATGACAATTTGAATTTAAAAGATAAATTATTCAACTTTTGCCTAAAAAAGTTAATTAATTTTTTTAAGTAAAAAAATAAATATAAATCAAATTATTTACCTATATAATCTAAATTTAAACATATTCATTATCTTTTCCAATAAATAATCAGATTTAAAATTTAAATGTAATATTTATATAATAATAATAATAACATAACATTAGATAACTATACTAAATAAATACATTTTCCGTCTCCGTCCCCGTTTAGCGGAGAATTTTTTTTCCCCACTCCCTCTCCCATTTCCCGCCTAATCGGGGAATTCTCGTCCCACAGGGTCTCGTTTTCGTGGGAAAATTGGACATCTCTATCCATGACATTACTTCTTCCTAGTTATTGTGTTGTGAACTTTCACATTTGTCCATCTCTGGTCAAAGTTTTTTTTGTTTTCAGATTTTTCTAAAGATCTTATTTTAATGTTAAATAAAAAAAAATAGGGTTGGTGTGTGTATTTTCTTCTTAATTTTTAAGAAGGTGAAGTTTGCATAGCTTTGCAGTAGAATATTAAAATTTAATGATAGGATAACTTTTGACCAGTTGATAGTCCAAGTATCGAACTTCAAAAACTAACGAGTAAATTTGTGGACATGAATTAAAAATGTCTTAGAACCATATTAAAATATAGTGCCCCACTCGCATTCCAACCAATCAGCAATTTATTTATTTTTAATTTTTTATTCAGCAAATTGACCAATTCTCCACCCATTTAATCTTTATCATACATATATTATAAAGAGTATTTAAATACATTTTTTTTCTTTGAGTAGATATGGCAAATCCTGCCTAAACCATTCAAAGATATTTTAGAAAAATAATAATGTATCTGTATGAGAAGAGAACTATAAAGAATATCATATTAAAAAAAAGAGTTGATGGAAAAATCGAATAAAAAAGTCCAAACACAATCATTTCAAATGTTGATGGTTTGATTTTCACTTTTTATGTCTATCGAATTTAAAAATAATAATTGATGTATTTTAAAAAACAAAATAAGAATCATTATAGATTGATTGATTTTTTTATATTATGAGTCACAAAAAAAAAATATATATATATATTAATTAAAAAATAAAATTATATGTTGTGGATGAAAGGTAATTAGATTAGTTGAATTGTGCCGATTTTAAAAATAGTTTGCAGAAGAAAAATACACTCAAAGACTTTTATGAAAAAGTTTTCTAGATTAAATATGGACCATATGGTGGAAATTTTTTGATAACTTTATTTTCTTTGTCCTAAAAAGAAACTTCAAACCTTTGACTTTTCCCAAGTCCCGAGTCCGACCACATTATAAAACCATTTGACTCACGAGGGCAGTTTTGTTTGGGTTCACATAAGTTACTTAAATTCAAGGGAAAAATAGGTTTTTGTCTCTAGATTTTGATCTAGTTTTTTTAAATATTATATATTTAGTCTTTAAATTTTAAATTTTATTTTAATTTAGTCTCTAAATTTTAAAATTTTAAAATTTTATCTTTGAGATTTGAGTTTTGTTTCAGTTTGATCTTTGCATTTCAATATTTTACATTGTTAACCTTAATCTTTCATGAAATACTTACTTTCAATCTTTAATGTCAACTTCTATAAATTGATTAAAAATAATTATGAAGTGAAATTTTAAATTTAATTTTAAAAGTGATAAAAAAGAGTGAAACTTAGTTAATTATATTGCTTTTACTGATTTTTAATTTATTAACATAAATTAATATTGAAGACGAAAAATGAATATTTAGTGAATGATCGATATCAAAAGTGTAAATCTTGAAACATAGGGACCAAATTAAAGCAAAACTCAAATGTTAAGGATAAAATTGTAACATTTTGAAAGTTAGATACTAAATTGAAACTAAACTCAAAGCTTAAAGACTAAATGTGTAACATTTTGAAACCTAGGAGCTAAATAAAAATCAGACTCAAAACTTAGGGACCAAAAAGGTATTTTTCTCTAAATTCAATGTTAGGTTATTATTTTTATGAGCAATGATTAAATGCACTCTAGGTTTTACCTAACTATCCTACTTTCTTTTTTTTACCATATAAATAAAAAGAAATTTAAAAAATATTTTTTAAATCAAATTGTCATATGACAATAAGTGCAACTTGAGATGTATAGTGGATGGGTCTACTCAATTTTTTCCTATTTTTATTTTTACATAAAAAAATTGCAAAAACCACTTGGAATTATTCATATAGTTATAATTCTACTTTCTAATTTTGAATTTGATGTATAATTTCACATAATTTTTTTCAATCCTATAAAATTTAGGCACATTCGATAACCATTTCATTATTTGTTTTTTACTTGATATATGTTAACATGCTAACACAAACCTTAAAAAATTCCTATTATTTTGAAAGTTCAATCGCAAAAAAAAGATTTAAATCCTCTCTTTTTATATAAAATGACAAATATTTATAGAGTTAACAAGAAAAACTTCATTTCACAAAAATAAAATCAACTCGACAAATTAGAATCCAACTAGTTTAAGAATGTGTGTGAAATACATTTTCAAGTATTTAATTTAAAAAATAAGTCATTTTAGAAGAAATTAGAGTGTTTGACAACCACTTAAATAATTTTTCAAATGTATTTTAGATATTTTTATCAAAAATGTTTAATTAAAAATGAATTTTTTTAAAAATATATTTTTTTCTCAAACTAATCTAAACGGATCCTAAGAATTAGACTACTTCAATCGAATCAACCATTATAACTAGAAGTTTATGACCTTTCTACTCATCTTGTTATATATATATATATATATAATACCGTTGATTTTTCAAAGGGATTGATTCAAATTTCTGTTTTGTGATACGTATGGTGATACTGATGGTCCAAATTTCAATCATCACGGCAATAAATATGAATGATTTTCTAAGCCACGTTATTATTATTATTTTTTTGTGTGTTTTTATATATTATTATTTTTCTTTTCATCTTACTTTGCTCCATTTTTTATTAACTTCCAATTTTCATTTTTCTTTTTATTTTATTCCTCTAATATAAATCTTGACTCTTGACTCCATAAAATTAAAATATAGTTTATAAATGGAGAACCAAAAAAATGTTGTAGGATTAAATGGGCTATTTCGTGAAATTAGTCGAAATGTGTGTATACTGATTCGAAACACTTGTAGTTATTAAAAAGAATAAAGAGTGAAGAGGAAAATCACCTCTTGCAAACCAAATCATCTATAATAATTGAATTTGTAAGGAAAATTAGGCTTTTAATTCTTTTCATCAATTAATCTTGTTATCTAAATGTCAAATTAATTGATAAAAGATGTATCATTTTTAGCTCTAAATGGTATAACATAATAAGTTTTGGAGGTCCAATATTATGATCGCTATTAAAAAATAATAATAAATAAGGCCTATATATGAAAAAAGGATGAAGACAATCTCTCCAACAAAATTAGGTTTCTATGACATAAATTTATAGCCAAATTGACCGGGGAGAGAAAATAGTGTAATAAAAGTTAGATGTATATTTAGCAGAAAAATCCACGATTTTTTAATTTTAGAACATTTAGTGCAATTTTTTAATGTTACCCATTTGTGACTATTATTAATAGTCATTAAATATAAACAACTATTTTATAGATTATTATTATTATTATTATTTTAAAGTAGTAATGTCTCAAACTGATCGATAGAAATGCCAAATGTGTACCATTAATAAAATAAATATTAAAATTGTTTCTCTTGCCCAACGAATGATTATTCAATAATATCAGTATTATCTTTTAAGTTAAAATGAGAATAATTCAATTGATATATTAATATTTGTACTATCCATTTAAAATAAAAAATTTGATTCTACCATTCACATATAGCAAAGAAAAGCAAACAATATTATTTTTATACATTTTTCACTACAAGAAAATATGTTTTTAATGATAAATTTTTAGTGGCGCAAATAATTTTTGTTGGTAAAAGACAACTTATAGCAACATATTAAAAATATGTCACAAACTATCATTTTCAGCAATGCATTTTTAACCAGCGCCACTAAAAGAATTTGTAAAGCATCATTCTACGCTATTAAATATTAAATATTTTTAACAACACATTAAGATGTTGCTAAATATCTATAATATTTAGAGTTGGTAAAAATTTCTGTAAAGTCGGGTCTCCATAGGTACCCGCCCTGATGGGGGCAGGAAATCCCCAATGTCAAATTGGGGACGGGGCAGGGATGGGGTGGGGATCCCGTCCCCAACCCTTGCCTCAAATAATTTTTTAATTTATATATATATATATATATATATATATATAAATATAAATATATAACAGTAGCTTATTTTTGTTTTTTTTTTAATTTTTTTTCATTTCATTTCATAACATAATTAACTTTTAATTTTCTATTAAATTTTAAAATAAAGAAATGAAAATATTTTTTATAATTAATTTAAATAAATAAAATAATAATAATATCAACTTATTACCTAAAAGTGTATCATTTCAATATGTATATAAAAAATTATTGATTTCAAATAAAAAATAATACAGGAAAATTTTTTTTCTGTGGGACCCGATCCCTGAATTGGAATTCTTTGACCCTGATTCTGACTCTTCAAAATGGAAAATGGGGTGTGGACAAGAATTAAAAATCTTTATAGGGCGGGAATGGGAAGTGTATCTCCGGCCCCGATTACCTCGTTACCAACCATAATATTATTTTTTTTAAAAATAGGATCAAATTTTGGTCCTTTTGGTCCCCCCCCCCCCCCCCCCCCCCATTTTACATTTCCCATTTATCCCATTTATGTTTTTTTACATTTTCCATTTTCCGCTTTTCTTTCTATGATTTAGGGTGACTCCATGCAAACGTCGCCTGCAGACTCCACTCCACGACTACTCGCAAATGTCGACCACTCCATCCAAATGTCGACTGGTACCTGGTACGATTGCACGCGCTAATGACCTTCGAGTGGTATGATTCAACTTCTCATATCCAATTCCTTTGATTTATGCCCTCATTCATGATAATTAATTTTGAAATTAAGATTCAACTTCACCAACGAAAATGGCTTAAATGGTTTGAAAGGATTTCTCATTTGTTTTTAATCATTTAGTTTCTATGAAACCAGGTAAAAGGGTAGCCAGTCAGCCAAGGGTTTTTTATCTGCTTACCAGACCAGTTTTTCCTCTTCAGTTTCTTCTTCAACACTTTGTCTTCTTGATGTTGATTTTTCTCCTTGAGATTTCCTGGGATTTGTGTTTTTTTTTTTTTTTTTTTTCCACTTTTATTCTGTGTTATTTATTTTCTCTTGGATATGTGCATTTATAGCTGTCTGCTAGAACTTTACTTTCCATTTCATAGATTGCAACATTATGCTAATCTATACTGAAAAAAAAAAAGGGAGCCGAGAGGTTGTTTGGAATTATGTCATGCTTCTTTGTCGACTATCTGGAGTGGTAATTATTGTGTGGTGTTCATATTACTTTTGACATTATAATTTTTGTATCGTAGCTTTTGCAATAAAAAAAAGTGTTGATGACTTTGACAATCACATTTTAGTTAAGAAGACAATGTAGGAACAATAAGTCATGTTTAATAATAAAGAGCTAATGCATTTGTGCTTCTCACCATTATTGTGTTCGCTAGTTTCCATATTGATTTTTTCAGAGGGAAAATTTATTATCTAGCATTTGTGCTTAGAAAAAGGGGATTGTAACACATTACATCGAATTTCAAAATTGAATATGCAAATAGAAAAGTTAGTTCAACTCTTGTTTACATGGGGAGACGACTTAGAGACTAGAAAATTATATGGGTAAAGGTTAAGATCTCCACTTTGTAATTTGCTCTACCCATGTTTATACAATTTTATTGCTTACCATAATTATATTTGTATTTTCTTGATGGGTTTTCATCTTTTATTCTAATTTGTTAGGTAAAGTAATCGGCTAGAGAAGTTAAGTGATATTAACGTTTTAGAGTCTTGTACTTATTATAGATACCAATTTCATTTATATTTGTAAATTGAATATAGTTTGTGGACAAGACGAATAATTATATTACTTTTGTTGAAGTAAATTAGTTAATTGTTATGTTTGTTGAAAGTTAAGTTGTTTATACAAATATCATGTTACTTTTATTATATATCCACATAAATATTGTTAGTTAGCCTTCTTCAATGTAAATATCCTATAGTGTCGATTTTCGATTGATATTATAACCTAATTCTGTACTAGTGATAACAAGTTTGTATATTGAATTTAATATTAGTTTTTCTAATTAATGAAATATTTTTACCGACATTTACATATATTGCAAAAGATACTTACAATGACCATTATTGATCCACCTTTAGTAATAGTCATATATGTTGTTAAAACTTAACTTTCAGTGACAAACTTGCAACTTCATTGTATAATACAAATAATGACAAATAACGTGTTGTTAAAAGTGAGTTTTTAGTAACATGTACATGTTAGTAAAAATTGTTTTTTAGCGATGCATGGTGAATATATCACTAACAATGACATTCTTGGCAACGCGTGCTTCAGCATTGTGAATATTTTTAGTTACGTTTTTTGACTTTTAACCATGCGTTTTATGCCCTCCTAAAAGTAGTTTTTTCTGGAGTGTTTTTCAACCATCTCCTTATCCTCAAATTATTGGAAAGTCACTCCCAAGTAAGTAAGTAAATAAATAAATAATTCCTTTCATTCAAAATATTTTCCCTAAAGGCTTATATTTACGTATATATGATTTCTCTTCCCAATCTTCCTTTGTCCAACTTTAAACATATATATTGCCAAAAATACTTAAATAAATAAAAGTAATTCAAAATAGCCTTTATTATTATTATTATTATTATTTTACTTTTGAAGAAACAAAATAGCACACTCGACTAAGCCAAAAAATTATTACCTCACAATAATATATCAATACCAAACTATATTATTATATATATTGAGAGATTGCAACACTCCATCCTAAATCTTCAACTCCAATTTTTTATTCCTTAATATTTATTTAATACTTTTTTGGAACATGATATTCATAAATATATCCGTTCTGTCCACGTCATCTTCCAATTTATCTGGACCATGTTGTTGAAGCTGCATTATTCCAAACACACCAACATTAATATTAATAACAAAACTACATGATTTCAATTACTTTAATTTGTTTTTTATCGAATAAATATGCACTTCATTCCACAAAGAAAAAAAGGGTGTTTATGCTCCCATAACACTCAAAAAATAAAATAAAAAAATAAACAATTAACACCATCCATTTTTAAGTTGTAGTATGGACTTTCATGCTTTCTTCTTCATTTATTTTTCTTTGCTTATCTTAAAAAAAAAAAAAGTTACACTCCAATTTTAGTTCAACCTTAAATAATTTTATAAAAGTAATTTTAAGATTATTTTAAAAGAAAATTATGTTAAATTTAAGAAAAATACTTAATACATCTGTGTAGTCTATCTAGTAGTCCAATCACAATTTGCATGTGATTTTTTTTCTTTTCTACTTTTTTAATATATTTAAACTTTTTATTAGAGCAAGCTAGTATTACTCTAAAAGATCATTTAATTTATGTAAATCTAAGTTCATGAAATGGGCATATGGATTACCACATCTGAAGTAATGTAAGATAACCAATAATTTGGAAATGCCTTTACGGGATATTTTAAGGGTTTTTGATATTTTTTTGAAACATGAGTTTTAAAAATTCTCGGGCAACCTTTTTGTACTTTTTTGCCCTTCATTTTTTTCTTATATAATATATCACTATATTTTATTTGTATTTTATAATTACAATAAATACTATAAACCATACATACCACTCTTCTTGATTATATGTTATTTTTTTTAGAAAGATAATTAAATTTAAAATAATATTATTTTATAATTTTTTAATTAATATAGAATATTTTGTTAAGAAAAATAACATATAAAATCAATATAAACAAATCAAATTAATAAAAACAAATTATTTTATATAAATTTATGGAAAATTTTCAAAAATAGAAAAATGAGAAAAATTATTTACACACAATAGAAAATTTTAATTTTTTATTTCTTTTTCGATAAAGGTTAATAGAAGTTTTTTAGTGTCCATTAATGATAGAAACTGATAAAAAAATATATTGTTAATATTATAGGATAGATGATGATGGAATAGTGTTTTTTTCCTAATTATGTAAATTTAAATATTTTCGAGTATTTCAATATATTGAAAAAATATCCCTACAAATCAAATCTCTTTATCTAGAGGTATTGAAGGATTAAAATTTCGAACTTTTAGAGATTCCGATTATATATTAAGAAAAAAAAAAAAAAAAAACTAACTAACTATGGATGATAAATGAGTAGTAACGTTGTACCTGTTCGAGAAAGAGTCCAATTATCATCTGCCCCAACTTGCCAAGCAAAATAACCAAACAGTCCTTTCTTCTTTGCATAAGCAACCTTCGCCGCAACACTCTGTTTATCATCATACCCAATCCATGTCGTTCCTGAACTGACATAATTCGTAACAACCATCCCATTATACACCGAATTTACTCTGTTATTCTCTTTAAACGCGTTTATCGCCTTATATGTTATCGCTCCGTCGTCAATTCCTGCTCCCGTCGCTGCTCCGTTCGCCGGAGCATACAACCCATTATTATTCTGGTTCACCAACCGCCACGCCCACCCATAAAACGGAATTCCCAACACTATTTTACTCGCTGGGAATCCTGACTGAATCCACGACGTTATACCGGCGTCACAATTCACCTGCCCGGCGGACCCAAACAGAGCTGCTGGCGGCGCTGTCGAGTTCGGCGACCAGCCAGGGCCGTAGAAATCGTAGCACATGACGTTGATCCAATCCAATTTTGTGGCTAGAACTGACGCAGGTAATGGCAATCCGTAATAATTAGACGACCGGAAAACGGCGGCAGAGAGAAGCAACCGGGGTTTGCCGGAGGATTGGGATTCTTTCTCCGCGGCGGCGCGCCACTCTGTACAGAGAGTGGAAAACGATGAGATTTGGTTTTGGTTTGATGGGTATTCCCAATCGAGATCGAGGCCTAAGAAACCGTTGGATCGGGCTAAGGAAATGGATGAACTGATGAAGGATTTGCGGGAATCGGGCTGGCTGGCCATGGCGGCGAAAGTATCGGCGTTGGCACCACCGCCACCGATGGATAAGAGCGTTTTGACATTGGGATTTTTGCGTTGAACGGTTTGAGTGAAGGTTTTGAATTTTGCAGAGTTTGAAGGTGAAATGGTGACTTGGAAAGTGTTTGGAGCGAGATCGGCGAAGGCACAAAAGATATGGGTGAACAGACTGGAATCTATGTCGGACACCGGAAATCCAGAACCGGAAAACCAGTAAATGCCCTTCATTCCGCTGCTCTGTCCGGCGGAGGAGTGAAGTTGGAGAAGGATGATGAAAGAAAAGAATAGATTGATTATTGTGGAACCCATTATTGGATGGAAGTGATAGAAATTGGGGGAAATTTTTGTTGATTTTATAGATTCATAAATTGAATTGGGAAGAAGAAGATGTTGACTAGTATACCAATTGTCATTAATTGTATTAAGTTTGCTGAATAATGTATGAAGCAATCTTAATTTATTGATTTGAAAGATCAAACCTTTCTGGGTTTCTTCTGAATATGGTTGAGTTGACGATGAAGTTTGGCAACTCTACCATTGTAGACTGACGTCATTTCGAAAGAAAAAGAAGAGGGAAACATCTTTTCTTTTTTAATTGATTTCTATCATTATATCATTATATCAATTTATCCATTTATTATGTTTCCTTTACGAAAATTGGGTGGCAACTTATAATTACATTAATTAAACTCATAAATTTTTATTAATGAATCAATCTAATTCATAATCATAATTTTCTTAGAAATTGTTCATAAATATACTCTAATGGTCCATTTTATAAAACTAACATTTGAAAAAGTTTAAGAATTGAGAATCAATGTAAGATGATTTTCAAAAGTAATCAAAATGAAATGTTCTTAATAAAATTTTGGTGTTTAATTGACTCAAATTATAAAATATCTCACCATAACAAAATTTAAAGGAGAGTGTAAATCATACACTTTATAGTTTTAATTTATACTTATTAGCTACCACCCTCAAAATTTAAAGGTATAAATTGATATTTTGTAAAAAAAAAAAAAAAATAATTTAAGACTTAGAATAGAGATTTTTTTTTGTACTTATTTTATTTTAATCACTCTCAAAATTTAGGCCTTAATTAGTTCATTATTGTAATAAATATTTAAGGTAGTCCTCCAATCCTTCTTGAGAGAATAAAATTCAAATATAAAATTATTAAGTTATATATTGAAATATCAAAAAGAGATTTTTATTAATTAATTATTAAATGTAGCGGTCACAATGGAGCTATCCATCCACATTTTGAAAAGATTATTTACAGAATACGAAAACAGTAAATACTTTTATATTTCTTTCTATAATTTAACGACATGCGTAGATGGTGAAAGAGAACGTAATATGTACCTTATTCATTGAGTTTTTACTTGATTTGATAGCATTTTGCCATTTACTTTTAGTTCAACCATACATATAGAGTTGAAAACTTTTAGATCATAACCATTCGTTTCAAATTATTAAGATCTTATATGTGTAGTCGATTGGAGCCACAAGATAGTTGGTTTTGGTAAGTTGTACGATGAGTGGTGAGCTTGAAAAAGGGAAAAAGGATGAGAAGAAAGGAGAAGAAATAATGAGGAAGAGGAGAAAGAGGAGGAGAAAGAGAGGGGGAGAAAAAAATATAAACGATATTTTTGGGTCTTTTTTCCTCATTAATTTTGTTGAGGGTTGTCCTAGGCAAGATCTGAAGTCCACAAATGGGCCCTAGGGAATTGGGGGACTACATAGGCAACATGCATCCCAAAAGGGAAAAGTCAAGCCTTGGATTATGAGTCAACCAACCGACTTAGTGAATATATACTAATCAAGAAATATTCAAATCATGTTCGATCTCGTGCCCTACAGCCTCAAGTACCGTAACTATACTGACATTACCAAAGTTACACGTAATCACATACAACTTTCAAAGGAGCAATACTATAAATTACCTTAATCAACGACTCCAAAAGAGAAGAATAAAAAATTATCAAATGAGAGCTTTGATCTTACTTTTATGTACTTAGTTAAACTATACACTCTTAATATAACTTAGATATTGAAATGTGGTAGGCTCGGTCCCATGCAAGGATCTTTCACACAAATCCGTTAAAAAAACAAGCCTAGACCAAAAGAAGTGGGCTAGAGGTTAAGTCACGATGCACTTGCAACGATAACGATCGTGAACCATGTATCAACACATTGATTTTTCTAAGGAAAAATTTTTGAAGGGAAAAAACCCAACAAATTCAAAATAATAACATCACTAAACATGAGCAGTATAAACCATTCAGGATGGAAAGTATGAAGAATTGAAGTCCTTAGATCCTCCAAAGCTTTACGAGCATGAAGAAGAAAGTTTGATTTAGATTTTTATGAAAATTTTAACCAGAAAAATAGTGAGGAAACGTACAAGATTTTCAAAAGCAATATATATATAAATATATATACAGGAAAATAAAAATAAATAAATAAAAGGATAAAGCGAAACTGTTGGAGAATAATAAACATTATAATTAAAAGAACAAAAGAAAACAAAAGGGAAAAAGATAAACACAAAACTCAAACTGCAATGGCCTGCTGGGATAGTAATTATAAATAAATAAATAAATAAAAACGAAAAAAAGGAACCATCTAACCCTTTCTAATATTTATTTACTCAAAAGAACGCAATAGTTAAAAGCGTATTTATTGGTAGTGAAATTAAAATAAGAATTAAAAAAAAAAAAGAAGGGAGAGGGTAATACAGTCAATTGGCCATGCAACCAATGCCATATCTAGTATTAGGAAACACCAAGAAGAGAGCACTACAAATGGTCCCCACCATCAAAGGAAAGCTTTCCATAACTTCTTCCATATCCGCCACGTGTCCTGGAAACAAACAATTCGTGACTCTATGATCCGAAAACGCAATCGCCATGAAAACCATAACAGACATAGCGGCGTGAACAAAATCCGTGAACCCCACTTTAAACCTCTCCTCCTTCGGCACTTCCACCTCCGTCAGCCCCGTCTTGAACACCGCCAGCCCCCGCGGCGTCACGATCCCGTAATAAACTTTGCCGTCGCCGCCTTTGAAACTGTCCGTAAAGTGAAACAAGAAGCATGATAAAGCGCATAGACCAAGGAGAAGGTTTATCATCATGGTGTTCACCGCTGTGCACTCACCCTTCCCGGAAACTGACGGCAGCAGCATTTCGAATGTTAGGAGAGTGCCGGTTGGAAGGAAGTTCACTAGCATTGAGGTTTTCGAGAGTGTTTTTTGCATTCCTTTTGCCATTGCTCGTCTTTTTCGGCTGCCGCCGGTGGGGTGGTCTGTGTAGGGGGAGGACGAGTCGGTCGGCGGTGTGGCTGTGTAGATTTTGATTCCGAGATCTTCATCGGTGGTTAGTGTCTGTTCATCCATTGTTTTTGGATTTTGAGAAGAAGGGGACAAGTTTTGGGAAGGTTTGATGTTTATTAAAGAATTGGAATAACTGTAAATAAAAAATGAAATAAATTGAATAACTGAATTCGTGGAAGAGCAAAGCTTGCCTGTTGACGGCTGTATGTGTAGCCCATGCGTGGCTCCATTTCATTGGGCCATGTGTTTTTTAAATAGAAATTGGTAATTGCGTCTGTGTGGGAATTTTCGGGCTTAAAATTCTAAATTAAAGATAAGGATATTTTGAATTGAAAATTGGAAATGGGGTAACCTGATGGGAGAGAGAAGAGTCTGATGTGATCAAAGATTTTGAATTCTTAAAACCAATTATTCCGAAATTAAAAAAATTAACCTTTTGTTTTTATTTTTGTAATTTTGCTAAAAATTTAGAGAATGTTTTGTTAACAAAAATGAAAACCTTGTTAAGAAAAATAAAGTAAGAAAACAAACACAGTTTTTCAAAAACCAAATGTTCTTAATACAAGACAAAACTTTCACATTTTGAAATAAAATAATTAAAAACATATCAAATTGAACCATTTAGATCTTTTTTTTAATAACCATTTAGATTTAAAGTTTGGGTTTGTTTCCTCTCCTTAAATTTATAATCCAATTTTAAAACCAAAATTACATTTTGGAAAACTTTTTAAAGAAATTACATAAAACATGAAATATTTAAATTGAACAGAAAATTCAACTCACCTAAACATATGTTAGAATTTTGTTACCGTTGGAACCGACACTGACGACGGATACTCCGACGCCATGAACATAAGGATCCTTCAAAGTCCAAGATTTTCCATACAAAGGAATTTCCAATACCATCTTGTTCCGAGACACACCACAGAGATCCATGACCCAGAGCCCCTAATGGGAGCTCAAATTCGTATATGAATCGTGATAGGGGATAATAGTATATCAATCTAAATTAATCAACTAAATTCAGATAATATAAATTATTCAACAATCTCAAATCAAATTTGAGTTTCATATAGTGCAGAATAAATAATTTGTAGCTCACTAGCTTAAAAGAATAAATCTGAGTTTTAAAGAAACAGAACAATAATAAACCAAATTTAAGGGAAGAGAGGTGACACCTAATTTACACTGGTTCACTAGTGTGGGCTACGTCCAGTTTTATACCATCGATGCAGGTTCCACTAAAATAGTTATGAAGAATGGTACAAGAATTTACAATGCTAAAAGATGATTTCTCTCAAATTTTCTCTCAAGAAAATTGTTCAAGAATCATTCGTACAAAACTCTCAAATAAAAGAAAAACACACTCTAAACAACACAAAGAAAAAACCTCACTCGACGGCTTTTTTTCTTCCTTTGGCCTTAGAACACACAGAACCCCACGGCTTTCTTCTTCAATGGCAAGAGAACCCACAACTCACACTTATATTCTTTTCCTCCAACTTTGTGTTGTATATTATAGCTAATGAGATTTTTGCTTATTGGTTAAGCATGCTAAAGGTTTAAGAAATAAGTAAACGAAAACGGGCCATATTTTCTTTAACAATCTCCTACTTGAAGACCAAACAAATATCATGTCTCCACTGCAACAATAGCTAACTTCTCTCTTTACTCATACAAAAGTTGAATTGAAGTTGCGCACCACTTCAGTTTGTCAACATGAATGAATATTATAAACATATCTATTGGATTATGAATTCCTAAAATCCTTTCAAGCACCAATACTACGTGTTCAAAAATTGATCAAATAAAATGGTACTTTACCTGTATGTGTTTCGTTCTCGAATGAAACACTAGATTCTTTGCTAAATGAATAGCACTCTGATTGTCACAATGGAATGTTCTCTTTCCCAATTTCAAGTCAAACTCTTCTAAAAAGGAATGAAGCCATATCATCCCCTTACTTACTTCAATAATTGCAACATACTCAGCTTCTGTAGTAGAAAGAGCTACTATCTTCTACAGTCTAGAAATCCAACTTATAGTAGTATTACCCAAAGTAAAAATATACCTGATAGTACATTTTCTGCCACCTGTATCACCTGCCATATCTGTATCAACATAGTCTTGCAGTTTAAAATCTGACTACTTAAAAAGCAAAGCATAATCAGCTGTTTCTTTCAGACATCTAAAAATCCATTTTACAGCCTCCTAGTGTTGCTTCCCTAGATTACTCATGTACCTGCTAACAACTCTCATTGCATGTGCAATGTCTGATCTTGTGCAAACCATGAAATAGATGAGACTACCTATAGCTGAAGCATAAGACACTCTAGCCATATGATCTCTTTCTTGCTCAATAGTGGGTGAGTGCCCCTTAGTTAATTTAAAATGACAAGCTAAGGGAGTACTCACAGCTTTTGCATTTTTCGTGTGAAATCAATTTAACAGATTTTTCACATATTCTTCTTGTGACAATGTTAATGTACCATCCTTTCTCTCGATCTTCATCCCCAAGATTTTTTTGGTAGCTCCTAAATCTTTCATGTCAAATTCTTTATATAGCCAGTTTTTATCTTTAGAATTTTCTATTAGTTTGCACCTATTATCAACATGTTATCAACATATAGAAGTAAAATAATTTAAGAGTTATCTTGAGATCTTATGTAGCAACAATGATTTGCATGTTGGATTTAATGTCCTAAATCTCGTGAATATTGTAGTTTTTAATTTTTAAGTATAAATTATTATTTAATAAAATAAGAAGTGTTTTATTCAACATTTAGAATGCATTAACTCAATCCAATAAACTAATATCCAAGGTTATTTATGTAGCTTGAATAGTATGTGGTAGACATACAAGTGGATCATGTTCAAGTAATAACCTGAAAAGTCTGCAATATATGGATAAGATTGGGTGTCTTATCCTAGTGACACTACAGATACGATCCACTTTGTAAGTGTTACAAACGATTTAATCCAAATTGTTCATATGGAGACCTGTGAGTGGAGGTATCCTGTACAAAGAGTTTGTGTAAGAACGAACCGAGAAATGATTAATCGCTCTTTATAACACCATTAACTTAAGGTAACTCGATCTCAATCATGAGTGAGTTATGGACTCCCATCTATGAGGGTAATCCTTTGATTTATATGGGTGTGAGTGATCCGAGTCGCTGACTCAATAAGCCTACCATTTTAGGTATTTGTCTAAGTAGAGAGTTGAGAACATATCTCCACAAGATGGAATTCACTCATTCTCGCTTTTAGGAAAAATAGATGAATTGCTCTCTTAATTACTAACTTCTGGTCTTGAACAAGAGGTCCCTTCCTCTCATTGACCCGAGAGGGATTTATTTATGATAGGACCACAAACAGGTTGTTCATTAAAGGATCAGTGGGATGTAAGGAGAAAGATGCAATTACAGGGGTAAAACAGTAATTTTGACACAACTGTAATTGCGAACAATTCGTGAAGAATCGACTTATTGATGATTGGTCATATCCATGGACACATAAATGTTAGGAATGTCCTAAAATTCGTAGTTTGTAAACATTAAACATATTCTATTCTAAATAAAGTTATTATTGAAATTTCTATCAAATAAGGGTGTTATTGAATAACATTCTTTTATAAATCCAATAAACTAACCCATGGCTATAATATGAATACTTAAACTTTATGTAAAGACATAAAAGAGGATCAAGTTTTAGTATATAGCCAAAAAGGTCTATAAGTATATGGATAAGATTGGGTACCTTATCTTGGGGACATTATCGACACGACCCACTTTGTATATTGATACAAATGATGTGATCCCAAAGTCGTTCATATGAATACATGTGTGTGGGGGCATCCTATACAAAAGACGTTTGCATAAGACCAGACCACGAAATAGTCATTTTTCTTTATAACGACCGTTTACTGTTAAAACTGACTATTTCAATTTGATGACCTAAGGTAACTCGATCTTAATCCTGAGCTAACTATGAACTCTTGTTTATTCGGGATTATCCTTTAATCTACATCAGTGAGAGTGGTTCAACATCATCGCTCAATAAGCCTTCTATTTTAGAGGTAAGACCGGATGGATAGCTGGGGACATAGTCCTGCAAGACGGAATTCACTTCTACCCATCTTAGGTTCAACAGATAGGTTGTTCCCTTAAGTACTGATTGTTGGTCTTGAACAAAGGGGCCCCACCCTTTAGTGGCAGAGAGGGAATCAGTTTATTAGTTGGATTATAAACCAATTGTTCAATAAAGGATCAGTGGAGACTTAAGGAGCAAGATGTATTATAGTGGTAAAACGGTAATTTTGACCTAGTTGTAAATATAAACGGCCTATGAAAGATCGACTTATTGATTATGGTTAAATCAAGTGGACAAAAATATATCTACAGTGAGTAGAGTGCAACTACAGTGGTATGTCTCGATAATTAACGAATAATGATTAATCCGGTTTAAAGAGTTTAACCAATTAATCTCAAATCGTTGAAACTCATGATTTGTAAGTCATAGGTCTCTCTATTAGCTCATAAAAGGATTGACAATATTTAAATATGATTTAACTATTTGATGAGGTGTTATATTAATTTAATATTTGATATTATTAAATTAATTAAATTGGTTTAATTGAATTATCCAAATTAATTAAAATTTGAATTTATGAAATTCAAAATTATGATATTGGTTTTGTAAATTGTGAATTTATGAAATTCAAATAATAAAATTTGTTTAATTAAATTTTGAAATTCAGAATTTTGGAATTAATTTCACAAATTAAAACAAATATAATTTCAAATTTAGGTTTAATGAAACTGGGAAAATCCCATCTTCTTCCACTAACAAATCCATCTCATGCCACTCAATTTTTAATGGAAAATTGAGTGGCTTCATCTCCATGAAGCTAATCTCCATGAGATATATATATGGAGATTTTGGCTTCAGTTTCAGGGTTGATAAAAAGCCGAAAACCTGAAAAATAAAAACTATTTTTCTCTTACTTTAACTCTAAAAACCCACACACAATTGCTCTCAATTTGAGTCTTACCATTCAATCTAAGGTTTGAGGATAGTAGGAAAGACTTTGGTGGTAGTCTACTGCTGAGATTGAAGAAGAAACCAGAGAGGATTCAAGCAATTTATTGGAAAATACAAAGGTTGTATGCTAAAACCGTATTTCTGGTTTTCTCTTGAACGTACATGTTTTTTCTTTAAAATCGATGTAATTAGAGTTTTTAGATCCTTAATTACTTGCACATGTTGATTGTCAACTCTATCAATAAATATATCTACAGTGCGAAGAGTGTAACTATGTGTCTTAGTGGAGTAACCCACAGTTAATGAATGTTGATTATATTAATTAAATAGTTTGACCGATTTTAACCTCAAATCATTGGAGCTTCTAATCTGTAGGTCAATTAGGCCCCTTTGCTAGCTCACTAATGGTAAAATAAGGTCAATTAATTTTTGAAATAATTTGAATTGTTAAAATCTTTTAGGAAATTTTATATTAATAAGGGTTGGTATAAAGTATAATGTATAATGATACATTTTGGTATATAGTTAATTATGAATATGATTTATAATTAAAACTATATAATATGAGAGAATAATATTTGAATAGGATTTGAATATTAAATTAATATGAAATGGATTCATATAAAAACTATAGAGTAAAATATAGTATGAAGTGGATTCATATTGAAACTATAGGCTAAGAGAGAGATCTACATTTTTATATGATTTAAATGTATGATGAAATAAACATGTGATATTTATATTGATTAATTAATTAGTTAATATTTATGGATTATTTATCATATATTAAATATGATTTCATATATATATTTATTAGTTAAAGAAAATTCATGCAACATTGGCATGTTCTGTTGGGGCCTCTTCTTCTCATGCTTAGCCTTAATTTTTAAGCCAGAAAGGGGGAGTGTTATGACTGTGTCTTGTGTTGCTGTGACTATGTTTTGTTTGACGGTTGTTGATGTTGGTGGTTCTTGCTGGCGCTTGATGCTTTGTTGTTTTGTTACTGTGCTTATGTTCTTTTGTTTTCTGTACGTATCTTGTTGAAGACTTTGTTTATTTTGGTTGTTTTGCTCTGGACTTCTTGTTGTTACTGTTTTTGTTAAGACTTTATTCTTAACATTTAGACATGTTATTTTGATAGCTATTTTTCGTTCTGTCTTAAAAATATAAGCCAAATGGGGAATTTGTCAGAGATTTCATTTGATTGGCTTAAAGGTCTTGGTTTCTGCAGATCTCACAAAATGCCTTAACATCAGATTTAAACATCATAATATTTTCTTGCATAATATTTTTTTTATCTGGGAAAATCTGACAGATTGGTTTTTTTTACGATATTTTCTATTAATGCGACGTGAATTATCTTTTCCTATTTGGGAGTTATTTTCTTTTCTGAATTCGTGTATAAAAGGTGAGGTTTATTGACAGCTTTTTCGAACAAACCAAATTGTATTTTTAGAGAAAGATGACTTCTGTACCTCGACCAAACTGTTTTACATTGTGTACTTGCTTGTTGTTCATTATTCTGCTGTGCAAGTTCTTCATCCGTTAATTGCAACACATTGAAGATTATCACAGCTTAAGGGGAACCTAAGTACATTTGAAAGCCTAAGTAAAAGGGGTTCACTAACTCGATAGAAGATATCGTCGTGATAAGAGTCTCATAACTAATGTCATCAAGCTTAAGGGGAGCCTAAGTACATTTAAGAAGGAGTCTCACATCTAAGGGGAGCCTAGGTGACTTGAGAGTTGAGCTCTACGAGAGCCATTGTAATAGTTGTAAACTTCTCCCCAGACGTAGGTGGTTGATCACCGAATTGGGTTACCAACTCTTGTATTCATTTACTTGTTTTGTTTATTATTACAATTCTTGTTGGTGCTTTATGTTTAACATCTGGATTTCAAGTGACAAGTCATCCTAACGCTTTTTCAAGAAGTATTGAACAAAAAATGAATTAAATGCAATCAGGAGCTAATTAAATGACAATCATAAGTAACCATATATCAATCACAACACAATCAATTGATTATCAGAAATATGAAATGGTTGAGAAAAAGTAGAGGCAATAAGATAGTAATTGGATGGTAATCACATGGCAAATTGGATGATATAGAAAATTAGAAGAAAATTATATGATAGCAATCGACAGGCAATCAAGTAGTAATATTATAGAAGACAGAAACTATTAACTGAAAAACCTAGAAGATAATTGGATGGTAATTGACAGACAATCATATGAAAATTAGTAGACTATTAGATGAGTACTAAGCCAAAAGCTAATCAGATATCAATCCCATGGTAATCGGATGTCAATCTCAGTAACTTCTACACAACAACTATTCCAATAAAATAAAAAGCAACTGAAAGTAAAAGAAAGAAATCTATTACGGTAATTCAATAACACATAATAGAAGGCACGAACTATGTGACTAACAATGTAAGGTAATCATATGGAAATCAGTAGGCTAGCAAACGAGTACTCTTGTTTAAAAAGCCAGAAGATAATCAGATACCAATCACATGATAATCAGATGGCAATCTCAGTTATTTCTACACAACAACTATTCCAATAAAATAAAAAGCAACTTAAAGTAAAAGGAAGAAATCTATTACATGGTAATCATATGACAAATAATAGAAAGTAATCATAAAGCAAGTAAAATCTAAAATAACATTTGCTAGACATTTTTTCAAAAGCAAAAAGTCACATGCAACAAACTATTCCAATTATGTGTACAAAAACTAGTACAATAATCTAAAAATCTCACCCCATTCTTCTTGCACTTGAAGTAAAAACAACTTCCCTAATAAGAGAAGTATAATATGAAATAAGTCATTGTGAGAGATATCAAACGAGCAAAAAGTAGAAATTGGAGGAGAAAGTGGAAGAAATGGGAGGAGGAAGAGGAAAAAATCAGAGGAAGAAGAAATTTGAGGAAGAGGAAGATGTTGGAGGACGAAGAGAAGAAATCGGTGTGGAAGAAATTGGAGTTGGAAGAAGAAATTGATGTTGACGAAATTAGAGTTGGAAGAGGAAGTTGGTGTTAACATTGAAATCAAACCAGTAGCGAAATTAGAGTTGGAAGAAGTTGAAAGAAAATGTTGGAAGAAGAAGTGGAAGAAATCGTGTTAATGAAAAACTGGAGAAGAAGTTGAAATCAAATCCTAACGTAAAGATGGAAATCGCACAAATTGATTTAAATGTGTAGGGGCCATCTCGACTTTTTCTCACTCAATTAATCAACGAATTTGAGCTGCGCTTGAAGATATTGTTATTTTTGCAAAATCATAAAAGATTGTGTATAGGCTTAATATTAGTAAAAAAAAAAAGTTTACCATTCCTGCAAGTGGTCCTATTTCTTTTCCCTTTCATCTTTTCTTCTTCTTTTTTTAACTAATTAAGGAGTTTTTTTGATTGAATTTTTTTATCATTTGTAATTTCTTATTTTATGGTTTTTTTCATCTTTACATATATCTTTTTATCTTTTATAAATATTGATTTTATCTTGCAAGTTTTATAATTTATTATTAATATGTATGCAAGTTTAAAAATTTATTATACTGAGCCAATTTAGTCTTTTCTAAAAACTGAAATGCTTAAGATAAAAAAAATTAACTCTATTTTTACAAATAGTTTCTATACTACCCTATTTTTACCAATATTTTTCAAAGAGCCCTAAAACAATACTTAATCCAGTATAACAGATAAATAAAAAAATTATGTAAAAGAAAATATTTATAAAAAGGTTAATAACCACTGTTAGTCCCTAAACATTCGTAAAAGTAAAAAATTAGTCTCTGAAATTTGGTTTATAACAATTTAGTTCTTGAACTTTTAATTTCGTAATAATTTAGTTCCTAAACTTTATTATGTAACAATTTGGACATTGTACTTTAAAATTTGTAAAAATTTAGTCCCTATTGTAGAAATTAGGGTTAAGATTTAATGACATTTCTTTTACAAATAAACTGATTAACTAATTTAGAGACTCAATATTTTTATAAAATATAAAATCTACATCATAAAATAATAAAAATTGACATCTAATTTTGATAAATTTGTTTATGTTGGGGACTAAATTATTAAAAAAAAATTAAAAGTATAAGGATCAAAATATTACATACCAAAGTTCAGAAACTAAATTGTTGCAAAATTGAAAATATAGGGCCAAATCGTTACAAACTAAAGTTTATGAACTAAATTATTACTTTTACGAAAGTTTAAGGACCAAAAGTATTTTTTAACCTTTTTTTTCAAATATAAATAAAACATAAAAGAAAATTAAACAAAATAAATAAAAAGTTTTTCTTTTTGGTTAATTCCTAATTTAGTTCTCTTGAGGAGTGGGTTTTGGCCTAATATAAAATAAATCAAGATAATATGAGATAATATAAACTAATAAAAGATAATATGAAATTTGATCCTAACGATTAAGATAAAATCCTAGATCAAATCCCCTATAAATAGATCATAAATTGTATGAGGTAACTAAAATTTCTGACTTCTTCTATACTTTCCAACTCTCTTACTGACTTAGGCATAGGAACCATTATTCCTTGTTTTGCAGGTCCTCTCTTCCCCAAATTACAAACTTAACTGTTGGTGTCATGTGAGGGCTAAGTGTGTTTTCCCTACCCCAAATTTTGCATCAACAGTTTGGCACCAGGAACGAGATTGATCTACCAATTCAAAGTTGAGAATCTTTACAAAATTTAGAAAACTCAAAGCTATAGTGACCTAGTCTCAACAAGGAAGGAGTTATAAAAGAATCCATGGGCAAATCAGATTCCTATGACCAAAATCAAAAGAAGTCGTGGATGAATTAGATCCTATAATCAAAATCAAAAGAACTCATGGGTGAATTAGATCCTCATGACAAAAATCAAAGGACATTGGTGAATTAGTTCCTTATGTCTCAACTCAAAGAAGAAAATTGGTATTATAGTAAATAAAAAGACTTTATGAAGATTGGGGGCTTGATTTATTTAAGAGAGAGAGAGAAAACATAAAAAGAGAGGGAAAAAGAGAAAAGGGAAAAGGAGAAAATAAGAGAAATTGTCCAAAATAACCCTTTATAATTTTTATATTACAAAAGTAGCACGCTTTTTGAAAATTCGTCAAAAAAGCTTATCTCGAGCTTCTCGAACGAGATCGACCCCGAGATTGAGTTAAAAATTTGATATTAAAATAAATCACCCACGTGTACGTAATCATTTAATCAAAAAGTAGTTTTACGAATAAGCTCTTAATAATAATAATATTATATTATTATAATATCATTGTTTGAGAAACCTAACGATTGGCTTGCTCTACAAATTTGATTCTAAAAACATTTTCCAAGTGTTATGAAGTTTTGAAACTCTCACAGCCCATCTCTTGCAAAAGATAAGAAAAACAAGGTATATATATTGATATTGTCTTTTATAAATGTGTTTGAATTGTTATTTGCATGTTGTTAAACCCAATCATTATTGTTAGCATTGTCGTTTATGTAATCTTAGTGAAAATTCACCCATCTTGCCCCAGATTTATTATATTTACCCCGAGATTTTGATTAAGGTTTGAACTCTCGGGCGAGATATTGATATTTTTTCACTGAGATTACGTATTCTCCCCCAGATTTTGTATGATTTTAGTAATTTTTTTTTTGTACATTTGTATGAATTTTTTCAGGATGCCTCGTATATTTATTTGTTTCAAGGGCAAATGTAAGGAGAATGAGAAAGAATATGTAAGAGGGCAGTTGAAAGGGTTGATTGTAGACGTCAAAATAACGAATGAGGAGTTCTTACGAGAAGTATATAGAATTAGTGGGATAAGTTCAGTTGAGTTTGATTTGGTAATAAGGTGTTCGTACAATGTTAGGCCAAATATATATGCCCTTGTGATCAGTAATCAAGAAGATTTTCATTTTTTCTTAAACTATGATGACGTGTCTCGGATGGCTCTTTTGGTGTCGAAGTTACCCTTGTTGGGGTTGATGCCCTAAGGTCTCGTGTCCTATAATTTGTAAACAGTTTGTATGAACGCTTGTGTTGTTAATATATGATACTTACTTTGCATTTTGTATTTTTGCTCAGTTACTTGTTTTATTTGCTTTACCATAAACCAATAAACATAAAATCCCTGGTTATCTATATGTGACTCAAGCATGTATGTGGTGACATACAAGTGGATCATGTCTTGAGTGATAACCAAAATGGTCTGTAGTATATGAATATAGGAGGGAAACCTTATCGTGGTAATGCTACGGATGCGTCCCGCTTTGTGGAATGGTCACAAGTGTTGTGACTTGTCACAGATGGTCTGATCCTGATCATTCGTGTTGGGGACATACGAGCAGGGGCGTCCTATACAAAGAGTTTGTATAAGACCTGACCACGAAGTGTTAACGTCTCGTTATATAACACTGTTCATGATAGAGACTTCACTTCACTAGGATGACTATAGGTAACATGATCTCAATCCTGAGTGAAATGGGAACTCCTGCAACTGAGGGCGGTCCTTTGATTTGTATGGGTGCGAGTGGCCAGGTCGTCGATTCAAGCCTACCATTTTGGGGATTCGTCTGATTTGGGAGCTGGGAACTCAGCTACATAAGATGGAATTCACTCCTTCCCCGAGGTAGGGGTAAGTAGATAGATGGCTCCCTTAAGGGCTGATTCCGGGGCTTGAACGATATGGCGCCACACACCTTCTCTTGTCCCGAGAAGTGTTCACACATAATTGGACTATGTTGTATTGTTCATTAGAGGATTCAGTGGTACTTAAAGAGTGAGATGTAACTATAGGAGCATAACGATAATTTGGCCCAGCTGTACTTACGAGCATCTGTGAAGGGTCATCGTACTCATGATTGGTTATATCCGATGGACACAGAAATATATCTGTGGTAAGAAGAGTTCAGCTGTTGATCTTTAGTGGAATGTCTGACAGTTAACGGATGGTGGATCTTGTGGCTAAAGAATTTAGTTAGCTATTCACGTACCGTCGGAGCTTCAAGCCATAGGTCCATTAGGTCCCCTAGGTAGTTTGGATAAAGTCGAAAACCAGTATTTGGGTTAATTTGAAATGTTCAAATTGACAAGAGGAACTTCGATTATATATGATATAATTGGACTGATTAATTATATATGATATAATTGGCTAAATATATGAGATACATTATTTTGGAGAAAATTAGATATAAATATGATTTATATCAAGTAGAGGAGAAAATACTATAGTAGATATGTGATATCAAACTATAGGATAAAAAATATAATATGATTATAATAAATTAATTAATTGGTTAATTATATGATAATTAAGCCAAATTTCACGTTTGGGCATGGGTTAGTGGGCAGCGTCGGTTATTGTAACTGATGAGTTAAAATGAAAAAGATTTTCATTTTGAATCCCCCGTCAATCGTCCAAAGTATTCGTGGGAGAGCGCACGTTGGAGAATTGTTGAACGATCGCTTAAGTGTTTTTAAGAGACTATACGATAGCTCTTCTCCGCCTAAACGATCGCACAACTGTCACCTACACGATCAGATAACTTCTTTAAATAATCATATAGTGTGTCGTTTTTACTAAATGATCGTTTAGTAAATGCTACACGATCGTGTAGCTCCTCCTAAACAACAAGCACTTCTGCTATGCGATAGCGTCATTTTCCCTCCCACTTGCTTATCGCCTACACGATTTGTGTTTTCTCATTCTTCTACCAAATTCACCAAAGACCACCCTTTGGGTTTTCACTCCGAGAATACCTGGGCTCTTTAGTAGTGGTGTCGTCCCCGTTGCGGTTGTGGGTTTGCAGTTGTTCGTGCTGCTGTTGTTGACGTTTCCACTGGGCGTTGGTAGATCGCTTGGAGGGTTCCGCTGCGTTGGAGTTCCGAAGTGTGAAGACTGTCTTCAACTGGTATGGAACTCTCTCCCTTGTTATACATCTTTGTCTTAGCATGCCGATAATTAATGTTTGTTTGCATAATTGTATGTGTTGAATGTATATTGTTGTATTTCGGTCACTGTGAGATCAGAGTGATCCGAATGCGCTCATGGAACTCTTAGATATGAGATCCTTCAATCCTAACAATCCATAAATCTAAAAGTACGGTATCGTCATTTCCAATTCAAATGGCTCAAAATGTTCCCTTATTTCCATCTCATCTTGATTTTATTCCCGAATACAATGTGGGTTCGAATGAGGTGCGACCATTAAGTCCATTGAATAATAATATATGTCTGGTAGAATTTGGTGATGATATAGATGGGTTGTTGAATAGAAATATGTGGATATATCTGAGGCGACTGTTAATGATGAGTTTATATATGATGTAGACATGTCAACGAATTCTGATGTGAACATTAATGTGGAAGATGTGGATATATCTAAAGCGTCTGTTAATGTTGATCATTTGGATCATGTGGACTCGATCAATGACCAGAACCGATGATAGCAGAGGTAGATTCGATGTTGGGCCACATGCACCTCGAGATTTTATATAGAATGATCTTAATAACTTAACAATCATCCAAATCTCGGGACACATTCAATGAATCTCAGGCACACTTCATCAAATCTCGATCGAGATTAAAATGGATTTCAAGCAAGATAATATGAAGTATCTAGAAAATCATTAAATACAAACAAGATACACAAAAAAAGACACAAATATTGAAAGAACGAAAATATACAACTCACATTTCTCAAATATCTCAAATACACTCTAAAACCCTAACAAACGCTAATTTAAGATGAAAATATAAACTAAACGAAAGAAATAGTAGAATACCTCTATGATAACGAAGCTTAAAGGTGCAAATAACCGTGTTAAGGATGCAAATAACCGTGGAAATGAATGAAATTTCAAAGCAGTGAGGGAGCTCCCGAGCGAAATGAGAGCTAGAATGCTTTTGCGTATAGATGAAGAGTTTTTCAGTCATAAGTATTTTTGTCCTTTCACAAGACTGGGTCATTTGAATTCTTAATGTTTAAATTTCAATCTTGGGGTCAATCTCACCTGAGAAGGTCTTAGATAAACTCTTTTGACGAGTTTTTAAAAAGCGTGTTATTTTTGTAATGTAAAAATTATAAAAGGTTATTTTGGACCATTTCTCACAAAATAGGGATAAAAACAAAAAGTAAAAACCCTAAAAAATGTTCATCTCTTTTTCTCTCTCTCTTTCACGCGTCAGGAGGATGATAGGCTCTAACGGCTACAAATGACAGGGAGCAGTGACAGTAGCGGCGACAATCATTTATGAACGACGACAAGCAGCAACAACGAACGACTCTGATTGAAGTTGTTGAGCAGTAGTGGTGGCTTCAACCTTGGACGGTTCTGAGAGGTGAGCAGGCGAGCGGCAGCCTCAGATGACGGTAGTGGCGAGCGAAAGTAAATGGCAGTGAGGAGCAAATCTGTAACGACAAGAGCAAGTGGTGAAAAATGGCTATGAACGATGATGCTCTGAGCGGTAAAAGCGAGTGGCTCTAAACGGTGACGGTGAGCGGTGGTGGTGAGTAGCGTCTTCAAACAGTGGCAACGGCAAGCAGCGGGCAACAATTTTGAACCTCAACGGTGAGCAGCAACAATGAACGTGCGTTTCGAATGGCGGTTTCGACAAGATGAGGACGACAAACCCGATCAAATACAAAAACCCATCGCCGGAAAATTACTCCTCCTATAGCAACCACCATATAGCAGCGACAACTAAAGATATTTTCTTATGGTTAATTCTGGCGATGTTTCCGGCAATGGAGTAATGGCATGATTCAATGGTAGGCGAAATCCACCAATGCTTATGATGTGAATTTGGCAACTTCATTTTTTTTTTTAGATCTTGACTTGGTGGTGGGGCTCCAAGTCTTCCAAGTGGAGTAGCCATGGGCATGATTTTCTCATTAAGTGGATTTTGAGATTGGTAACAAAATAGAGGAAAAAACTTTTTAGAGAGAGGGATGATGTAGGATTAAAGGTTTACCATGAAACATTTGCAACATTTGGAGTTTCCATGGAAAAAAAAGATGAAATTTTCTGCAACAGTGATGGAAATATGTATCCAAGGCTCAGTTGACTAACAATGATGATTAATTGATTGACCATGAACATAACATTGTGCGATAAAAGTTCAACCGTAGGATTTCAAAAGATTGCTCTTGGTTCAAGAGTGCCGACAAAAGCTGGGGTTATAAAAAATTTGCCATCATGAAAGAAAATTTTGAAAGTGAAAATCAATGCCCCTAACTCTATCTTGACAAATTTGAGGTCGTACGATTCAAACACCAAAGACAATGACAAATCATCCAGAATTCTTCATTGCAATAAGATCAAAATTTCAATTGGAGCTGAATTCTGACGCATCAATTTACAAAAATTCATACAAAATTGCAAGACATGAAATAAGTTTTACTTTGATATTACGCTAATCATTTTTCATGTATATCCTAGATTATTGATTAACTCAAATACGTAAAGAATATTCATTATAAATACTTTTGGAAGCAACATAATTTCTTAAACAATAAAATACTTGGATACAGAAGATTATGAAATATTCTACAACAACTAGAAGTTGGGGATTTGATTATTCACCAAAAGGGAAAATTGTTATGAGGAACCCAATTGGGACTCAAACAATTTTCTTAATAAGGATATTTGCAGAAAAACTAGGGGTTGGTCACTCTACAATTAATTAACCAAATTCAAAGTCCAAAATTTGAGGACCATCTCAGGTTGAATTGAAGAAATTTTCGAAGTCCATAAAAAAAAAAAAAACAAGTTGGTTAACTCCACTTAAGTGCAGGAGGATAAAAACCAGGGAACTGATTAGATACAATGACAATCTAATCAACACTCTCGATTAGGCATGTCACAAGAGAAGGGAATGATCCCTAATTGACGAAAAGCCAAGTTTGTACACCTATGCTCATTGGAAAAAAAAAAAGATAAGTACGGTGTAAATATGTCGCCTAACGCAGCTTAATTTTGATAGATGCGTGCTAGGAACTCAATTGTACTTTTTTTGGGAAAAAGATTTCAATTGTACATTCCAGGCAAGGCTAGAGAGTCCTTGGCAATCTTGGAAGGCCAAGTTCATTACGAAGACGAAATCAAGCCTTTTAAAGGAAGGTATGTCGTAGAATTTAAAGCAATAATCAAGGTAGAAAGCAGTAGAAGGTGAAAGCAATACTCTTAAGTTTGCATCAACACACACAACTTGCAAGTAGTCGATCCTCAAGACTAAATTTATGTGTGGGGACTAATATTGAGGAGTGGAATTTGGCCGAATATAAAATAAATCAAGACAATATGAGATAATATAAAATAATAAAAGATAATATGAGATTTGATCCTAGCATGCTAGGGATTAGGAAACTCTTATCCTAACCCTAGTAGGATTAAGATAAAACCTTAGATCAATTCCCCTATAAATAGACCATCATGGCTCCAGATGAGGTAACTAAAACTTCTAACTTCTTTCCTACTCTCTAATTCTTTTACTGACATAGACATTTAAGTTTTTTTTTTTTTTTTTTTTTTTTTTTTAGCAGGGTCTCTCTTCCTAAATTACAAATTCAACTATTGGTGTCATGTGAGGGTCAGGTTCATTTCCCCTATCCCAAATTTTGCATCAACAAGTTAGTCTTACTTTAAAAAAAATTGCATCACGACCTATAAGAACACTTCTCACATACAGGACCCCTTGCTATTCTCTGACAAGGGATGAGATTATAGTTTCCTTTAGTGTTTTGGAAGATGGATTAAGGTTGGATGTCTTATCCTAGTAACACTCTGGGTACGATTCATTTTGTAACTGCTACAATTGATTTGATCCAAATTGTTTATGTAAAGACATGCGAGTAGAGGTATCCTATATAATGAGTTTGTATAATACTGGACCGCTTTATATTTAATCTCTCTTTGTAACACCGTTGACTGAAGAGATTAATATTTCATAGAATAACCATACAACTTGATCTCAATCTTGAGTGAGTTATGGACTTTTGTCTATGAAGGTAGTGAAGAAATTGAATTCCTCATGAAAACGTGTGAACACCGTGACATTGACATCCAATTTTGAAAACAACAAAATATAGAAAAATACATACAGTACAATAGGTTAAACATTCACCCCTAAGGCATGCTTCTTGTTTGGGATGATTATATGCGTTAAATATGGTTATGCGTTAATTTGAATGTGTGTTAATGTAGTTGATCATGCGCTCCTATCATAAGTTTTCTTGTTCTCTTGCCAAGTATAACAAGATCACAAGTTTCTCGGGATGATCTGAGGTCGAACTTGAGGACTTGCAGCTAAAGATGGTTATAAAGTAATGTGTTTGAGGTGGAATCTAAATGACTAAAATAAAGAAAGTAAGAAGCATACAACTAACTACTATGTGATGAATTAACTAATGCGACTAAACTAAATAAACAGGCGGTGAGCATATGAAGAATAATTATGAGAGTCTTTAGGGAAACAATAGGTTTAACGCTTAATAGAAATGCATGGGAAAAGTAGAGTATAGGGAAAATCAATGTCACATCTCTAAGTTTAGCTTTAAGCGAAATCCTGGCTCGCATTATCTGTTTATCGCACACCTCTCGGTGGCTAGCCACATTTGCCATATCTCTATGATGCATCTATCTCTAGAAACAATTCTTACGTTGCTTAGTGAGTTCCACAAGTACTTACCCTCTCGGGTAATTGGTCATAGTTGTTTGACTCAATGAGTGATCAAAAGAAAATATTCAAATAATTATACACTAAGAAAACAGGATTGACCTTTAAAGGTTCAACTTAGTTCAAAGCATTAACTTTCCTTTAACCCTATGAAGATTAGCAACACATAGTAAATGAGAAAATGATGGTCAAGATAAGGAAGATAATGACGGTAGACATGATAATATATATATAGATATGTTGATTACAAGATGTATTAATGTCTTAAGCTAAAATATAATACAACAACAGAGATAAGATAGAAAGATGGATGACTAGTTTTCAACAATCTTTTGCTTCCAACAGATGTGAGTCAAGGCTGTCGGTGATGGAATGGTAGCGTGAAGTGGAGAAGGTCCTCTCAGACTCTTGCTTCAGCGTAGTTCCGGTTGTCAATCGAACGTGATCTATGAAAGTGAAGAACTCTTAGGAAAACTCTTAAAATGTGCTATCTTCTGTGACCACAGGATTCTGCCTAAGGTAGAGTTCCCAAATATTTTTCCATTGATGTCAAGGCTCTATTTATAGAGCCACCCTCTGATGACCTCGGGGATCCTGTATTAGATAGTCACTATCCCTGACAAGGTAGGTGAGGATGTCAGCACTGCTATCATGGTCATCACTCTAAAGTTGCAGTAGAAGATTCACTAGAACAAGATTAGAGATCCTGAGGTATGCGATCAACATTTCGTTAAGAGGATCAACCATGCGATCAACTTCTGAAATAACTTCAAAATATACACTTTAACGTACGTTAACTCATGATAGGCAGTCATCAGGATTTTTTTTTTTTTTTTGTGCTCTTCAGCGCAAGTATCATTTTTAGCATGAATTCCTAGCATTATTGACGCATGATATGCTTATCTACTCTCATTATTCTAAGTAAAATGCTACAATAACTTGTATTTCTACATGTTATCACTTCTATAGAGGAGAAAGTGAGAAGAGAAAATAAGAGAAAGTGAGAAGAGAAAATAAACTTATAAACTTTCTCTTCAAGTATTTTTCCCTCCTCGAGATCACGAGTACTTCTTTGCATGAATAGCAACAAGAGGAACAGGACACCACCAACCAGTTATCTTACTAGACAAGGAATAAAATTGTTGGATTTCTCTAGAGTTTTTGGGAGAGAGAAGATAAATTGTGGGATTTCTTGAGAGAGATTTTACCATTTCTTTCTGTTACCTTGCAATTCTGTAACTCTTACAGGATAAAAGGTCTATAACAAAAATAACGTGAAGGGAATAACTCCCCTCACTCCAGCAACTACTCCCCTGCAACTGTAGGGGAGTTTTTAATATTATTTAATTTATTAAATTAAATTAAAATATAATTTTAATTAAATAAATATTATTAATTAATCTAATTAATTTATAATAAAATTAAATAATAAATAAGATAATTAATTAATCTCATTAATTAATTATAAATTCAATTAAATGTCACACATTTACTTCAACATGTATCTAAATCATAATCAAACGAATAACTCTCTCATAATCTATAGTTTTAATATGAACTTTATTCATATTAAATTGTAACCTATAGTATTTATAAGAATCATATTCATATATTTAATATTTGAATGTTATTCAAATATTTATTTTTCACATATTATATAGTTTTAATTATAAAGCATATTTATAATCATTATACTTTATCTTAATCACATTAGTATAGTTAATACCCTTAAATCCCTTAAATAATTTGAACAATTCAAATTATTCCAAAGACAATTGTTCCTTATTATATCTTTAGTGAGCTAGCAAAAGGACCTAATGAACTTACTGATAAGAAGCTCCAATGATACGAGATTAATTAATTAAACTCTTTAATTAAATTAATCAACATTCATTAACTGTAGGTCATACCACTAAAGATCCACAACTGCATGCTTCGCAATGTATATATACTTCTATGTCCATAGATATAACCAATCAACAGTAAGTCGACCCTTCATGAATTGCTCGTAACTATAGTTGGGTCAAACAACCGGTTTATCCCTATAGTTACTTCTAACTCCTTAAATATCGCTGATTCCTCTAATGAACAAACAATTTGTAGTCCAACTATAAACTAATCCCTCTCAAGCCAGTGAGAAAGTAAGGCCTCATTGTTCAAGATCCGAAGTTAGCTATCAAGGAAGCAATTCATCTACTTACCCTCAAGATGAGAATGAGGGAATTCCATCTTGTATAGCTGTGTTTCCAACTCCCTACTTAGACAAGTCCCCAAAATGATAAGCTTATTGAGTCTGCGAATCTGGCTACTCTCACCCATACAAATAAAAGGATTGCCCTCATAGTCAGGAGGTCACAACTCAGTTAGGATTAATGTCGAGTCACCTATGGTCATCCTAGTGAAATGTTAGTATCTTCAAGTAACAACGTTATAAAGAAAGATTAATCATTTTTCGATTCGATCTTATACAAGCTCTTTGTATAGGATACCGTCACTTGCATGACTCCATATGTACGATTAGGATCACATCGTTTTGTAACACTTTACAACTATTGTAACAATTAAAAAGTGAGTCGTATCCGTAGTGTCACCAGGATAAGGTATCGAAACTTATCCATATACTGCAAACCATTTAGGTTATTACTTGGTCATACATGTTTAAGTTACATAAAATAACCTTGAATCTTAGTTTCTTGGATTGGGTTAATGCAAACTAAACATCGAATAAAATAACATATTATTTTATTTTAAAAAATAATTTGTGTACAAAGAATTTATAAATTACAAAACACACGAGATTTAGTGCACCAATCCCAACAGACAATCCTTTGATTTGTATGGGTGAGAATGACCCGAATCGCCGACTCAAAAAACCTCCATTTTGGAGATTTGTCCGAGTATGGAGCTGGGAACATAGCTACACAAAATGAAATTATTCCTTTTCGCCTTTTGGGTTAGTAGATGAGTAGCTCCCTTAAGTACTGATTCCAAGTCTTAAACAAAAGGTACTCCCCCCTCTCACTGGTCCGGATGGGACTTGGTTTATGGTAGAACCATAAACAGTTTATTCATTAGAGGGATCAATGGTACTTAAGGAGTAAGAGGTAATTACAAAGATAAAATAGTAATTTAACCTAGCTATAATTATGAACTACTCATGAAGGATTGACTTATTATAATGGTTAAATCCATGGATGCAAAAATATCCTACAGTGCAAAGAGTAAAATTGTGGGTCTTTAGTGAAGACCCACAGTTAATGAATATTTATTAACATAATTGAAGAGTTTAATTAGTTAATGTTGAGTAAAAGAAGCTTTTAATCTTTAGGTCTATTAATTCCCTCTGCTAACTCATAACGGGTAAACAAAAACTAATAGTTTTGGAAGAATTTGAATTATTCAAATTATTTAAGGGTGTATATGATACAATTAATATAATATATATAGGTGCATTATATATTTACCATTTTATAAGATTCAAAATTAAATTTTATAATAAAAGGAGATTAATATATATGAATATGATTCAAATATTAAAATAGTATGAATTAGATTCATATTAAAACTATAAGGTGAATGAGATTCATATTAAAAACTATAGATTATGATATATATATATATTATATATATATTTGAATAAGATTCAAATATTTGAATTAAATATTTGATATTTATTTTATAAAAATTAACTAATTAATCCATTTATTTGTTTATTTATTTTAATTAAATTAGAATTATTTTAATTTAATTAAAGGAAATTAGTGGGTGGCATTTTTCTCTACAAATGGAAAGTGATTGTAGAAAAAAAATTGTTAAGAACTCTCTCCTTCCTAACTCCCATTTAGGCTCTTTCAATATTTTACAGCGAAAAGAGTTTTCTCTTAAAATATCTCCACATGAATACAAATTTCCTTCACTTTTTTCAAAAATTCTATTATCACAAATCAATCTTTGCCAAGAGAATAGCGGGAAAGACCCCATGGTGATGTCACAATATTGTTCATGGAAGATCAATTTGTTGAGGAATTGTGAAAACCTTTAGAAGTTTGAAGAACGGTTCTTCAAAGGTATGTTTCTTCTTCCTTAGTTTCATGTTTAACTTATTACATATTGATGTATGTTTCTTCTTTTCTGTATTGTAATTTTAAAACAAAATTGAAGCAAAGCAATCACCATTGTGGGATTTGATCCCATCAAGAAAGTGTCAGCACTACTACAAAAACCACATTACTTGACGCTTGGAACTTTTGAGTACTTGATGTTTTAATAAAAAAGTAAAGTAACACGTAAATTTGATGAAAAACGTCAAGAATAATGAAAAAAATGGAGGTTGACAGAAATTTTCATATTTTTTTCATTTCGTTTTTACTCGATGCTTTATAAATGTCAAGTAATTTTCAGGGATTCATATATTTAAAGAGATGAAGAATTGAGAGAGGTGTCCCCAAACCCCCAAATCATCCCAAACCCTTCACATCGGTGGTTTCTCTTCACGCCGTCGATGATTCTTTCACGCTGTTGGTTCCAATTTACCTCACCGATTCCTTACGCTGCCGCTCCAGTTCCTTCATGTCATTAGGTTTCTTCAAATATGTGCACTTTTACTTCCTTCTTCTGCATTTCTTTAACAAAAATTGTTGCTCTCACTTCACTCAACCCCAACGACGGCTCTTACTCTCCTTTTCTCAAAACCAATAGCGTCGTCGAGACCATTTCGATCAACAATCCACGGCTACGGCAGCAGCTTTCGAAACCTCGTCGGCCCTCTGTTTTTGAAATCGAAGGTATTGGTGACAGAAGGTTCAAAGACGTCGACCCTAGGCAAGTCTCGGAGTTTCATTTAACTCTCAATACATGTGATTTTGATTTAGTGTTCTTGTTTATTTTTTTGTGCTGAAAATTAGAGGTATTGATTTTGGGGTTTAGGGCATAATCTACTAATATTGAAAATATCTCACTAGATGGTAACTTATTTTACACTTACAGTCCCTATGGACTCTAGAAGAATAAATTTCTTGAAATTGAAAGCAATTTGATATGATCTTTAATTTCAACCCACTTCGCTACTCTCGACGTTCAATGCAACAGAGCTCTTGTCGTTGCTCTTGACCACCGTCTGCAATGAAAAAAGGATAAGTAAAAGTAGTAGGTATTTTTTGGTAACTCTTAAAGTGATTTTCAACTTTCTTCTTTGTACTTTCCATTTCTCATCATCTTTTATTTTTATTTTTTATTTTATTTCTCTATATAAGCCCTTCTCCTTTTTTCCCTATACATAAATCCTTTTAATTTTATTTTGGGGTAAACACATTAAGTTGACGAGTAAAAAGTATTAAGTTATGAAAACCTTGATCCATAATAAATGTCAAGAATTTAGATACTTGATACTTAAAATAAGTCAACATATCTCATATATCAAATAAATTACAGCTTGACGCTTTTAGCCAGTCAAAATTTTCTCTTATTCTTGACACAGGTTCATTTGACGTTTTTTAAAACGTTAAATAATACTAATACTTGACTGCAAAAAACATCAAATAATACAGATTGCTATGGTTGGAAGGATGTTCAATAGCATTGAGGTTTTGGAGAGTTTCTTTGAATTCCTTTTGTCATTGCTCGTCTTTTTCGGCCGTTGTTGACGACGCCACTGGGTTGGTCTATGTAAGAAGAGGACGGCTCGTTCGGCGGTGTGGCCGTGTAGATTTGGGTTACGAGATCCTCATCGGTGGTTAGTGTATGTTCATCTATTATCTTTGCTTTTTCGGAAGAAGGGGATGAGATTAGGGAGGTTTTTATTTTTTTAAGAATTTGGAATCGTTTGAAATTTAAAACATTTGGGAAGGGACACCATGTGCTAACTAACCTTCAATTGTTAGGACTATGTGACTTTCTCACGTGGGTGGATTCAATTTGGTATATATTTCAATTTTAAGTTCAAGAAAGATATTTAGATGTGAAATTTTTTTAAGGATGGCCTACTCCCAACTCCATCAATGAATAAAAACCCATCCTTAAAAAATAAAATGAAAACCAACCTTCTACTTAATTACATTAAAGCATACTTGTCTCATTTTATGTATCATCATCGCATTAGAGACATCTCTTCTAATTTCAAGTTATCGCTTGTCGGAGCCTCATCCAATGTGTAGACTATTGCAATTTTCATTTTTCTCATGTTTTTGCGGCCAAATCTCGCAGGAACCATTTTATCGTGATTGTACTGAATTCAATATGTTTTGGGACATGAGTTCAATATGTTTTGGGACAAGCCAATTCTAAAGGCTTTCTATTGAGTAGATAGAGTATATAAAGAATTTGATGTGAGAAAGTGGAAAAAGTGGAGAAAGAATTTACCATTTTACTTCTCCAATTTTGAAGAATATGTGTTTGGTCTTTTGGTTTTCAATATACACCTTTTTAGTCCTCAAATTTTTAAAAATAGATTCATTTGATGTCAGAATTTTCAAAACGTACATTTTTAATCATAGTTTTTAATAATTGGCTTGAAAGGTCCTTCAAATAATTTATTGTTATCATTTTAAATAGGAAAATTATTTCAAATGGTAAAACTGTTGAAAATATTTACAAGATATAGCAAAATTTTCAAATCAATTGATAGTCTATCAGTGTCGATCATTGATAGTTCTAAAATTTTGTCATATTTTAGTTTATTTTTCTATATTTAAAAATAGCCTTTTTAAATAATTATATGGCATTTTATACTATAATAATATTTTTTAAAAATGATTTCCTCTCTGCTGTTATTTTTTAAAAATATTTTTCTAATTTAAATATCATATATTTATTTTTTAAAAAAAATACTTCAAGGATCTTTTAAACATATTTTAAAAAGTTTAATGTCTAAAATGTACATTTTGAAAACTCAGAAACTAAATGCATATATTCTTTAAAACTCGATGACTAAAACTATATATTTTTAAAATTTAGGGATCAAATTAACATAATCTTCAAAACTTGAAGATTAAGAAGATAAGTTTTCCTAAATTTTTTTTTTTTTTTTTGGGGGGGTGGGGGAGGGAGGGGGAAAGTTAGCATAAATTTTTTTAACTTATTTATTAGGGAAAATATCAATTTATACCTCTAATTTTTAGGATTATATTAATTAAAACTCAACTAATTATTATTTTGATTTGAACTTTGAACTTTCACAAGTGTATCAATTTACACCATTCTCTATATTTTGTTCATCATCAATATTGTGTGAAACTTGTGATTTGAGTCAATTAAACTTCTAAATTTTCATAAATCAATCAATTTAAATCTTACTATCACCTTCAAAAATCATTCAATGGATTGATTCTCAAATATATGTAGGCTTCTTAAGATGTTAATTTTACAAAATGGACAATTAGAGTTTACACGGACGATTCTTAAAGGAAATTATGACTAAGTGTTCATTCATTTATGAAAGTTTAGAAGTTTAATTCATACAATTAGAAGTTCCGCACGAGATTTTTCAAATGGAACATAATGGAGAGTGTAAATTGACACATTTACGAAAGCTTAGAGATTAAATTGATAAAATTATTAGTTCAAAGTTTAAATTGATATAATATCCTTAAAATTTAAGAACATAAATTAATATTTTCCATATTTATTATTGTATTTTTAGTTCAAGTGGTGGAGGATTGTATAATGGTTATAAACCCACTAGGTATCAAATTATTATTCATATTTTTATTTATAATTTTGATGTAATTATAATATCTTTCAATTTTATCATTTTTATGACATAGTAAGCAATGTCATATTCCTATGATATGTGACGTGGTATTAGAATTTTCATTGGAAGACTATCTAAAGTTTTGTCTTTAGGTTATTTTAGACAAATTATGTAGAATTGAACTTCGGTCTTTGTGCTTCTTTCAAGTTTCGTCATTAGAGCTTTTTGAAAAATTTTTAATCATATATTGAGTTGCATGCCAAAAACATTATTAAAGAGGAATTGATCATCTTATCTTGTGAGTGTTCGAATCTTCAACCAATGAACTCGTTCTTTATCTCAAGCGCTTTGATTTCAATGCAATCCGTGTCTAACTAAATCCTTAGGGCTGAAATCATATCAATTTGGGGATTTTACTGTTCGAGAATTAGGGATTCTCATTCCAAAAGAGCTTTTAATTCCAAGTCATTAGTATTTTTCGTATTACATATCGTCCTTAAGATGTTAATTAATATATATCTTATCAATTTTGTGAATGATGTTAAATATTATAACAACAAAATCTTTTGAGTTAAAATGAATGCAGTTCTGTCCTAATCTTCTATAAAGTTATGAAATTGAATTGTAAATGATATATATTCAATTTACCAAGATGTTCACAATTAATATTGTGTCCTTTCCGATGAATAAGAATATTTTTGGAATGATTTCAAAATGAAAATTTTCAAAGTCATTGACAACTAAAAATCTATCCAAAGATGATAAATATTTTGTACATTTCACTTTAATCTAAACATGTCGTAAAAATAGGTAGATTTTTAATCTTTATTAATTAGTTAATTTGCTGTTATTACTCAACTATCATTTGTTTTTTCTTTTTCAAATACTACCACATGCTTTTTTAAATAAATAAATAATTTTTTTTTCTAAAAAAAAAAAAAAAAAACTACCACATGCTTTTCTAAGATCTTGTGCAATTGGGTCTTTTAAGACACGATGACATTGAAGCAAAAGTTTATTTAAAGACATTATTATCATCATGCAGAATATATGATCTTAATTAAGTTTAACATGAAATTAAGTTTAATTTAATGATAATTAGCATGTATTCATTTTCTCAAAATTGATGCTTCAACTCTTCCCACTCTGTTGTACTAAAAAAAATTTAAGTCATTTTTTTCGACCTTAAGAATTTTTGAACAAATTTTCTATATTTTAAAAATAATGTCTTTGATTAAAAATCTACTTGACATTAAAATTGAATTTGTAAAAATTTATTAGACACACTTTTCAAAGTTAAAAAAAAAATGACATGAAATTAAAACTAAAAATTCAGAATTTACCAAGTCCTTCTTAGATGATAATTATATCGTGTTATCTAAGATTTTTCTGTGTTGTTATCCATGAGATTCAAGGCGATTCACCTCCTTGAGATCCTTTTCTTGAGCCGCGTGTACTTTTTTTTTTTTATATTGACTTTTTTTGTTATTATTCTTCTCTTAATTTTGTAAGGTCCGCTTCGTTTTCTTTAAATACTATATACCTTGTTAAAAAAAATGAATATGGAGTTAAACAAATTTAAAAGCCAAAAACTTTCATTATTCTTTGATCTAGAAAGATGTATTTTTCAAACCACGTGAGTTGTTCTAATGGGAACATAAAAAAAGATCAAAGAACTAAGGGTCATGGGTTCAATCCATGGTAGCCACCTACCTATGATTTAATATCCTATAAATTTTCTTAACACCTAAATGTTGTAAAATCAAATGAGTTGTCCAGTAAATTGATCCGAATATTTACGAATATAAAAAATAGTATTTATACCTTCTCATATTTGTTGAAGTAAAAAAGGAAAAAGGAAAAGAAAAACATAGGAAAAAGAGCTCATATTATGAGAAATTAATGGGTGAAAGATTGGCAATCCAATCACTTTTGTCATTGTTTTAGACTGACTTCTCTTTCTTTCTCCCATAACTTTGATCATTCATTGATGAGACAACCTCCATTTTATCTCTTTTTCTAAAGCTTCTCCCTCTCTTTCTCTTTCCCTTGTTATTATAAATTACCAATACAATAATATCCCAAATAAAGCTAATTCAATCTTGCATTGGAAAAAGGGTATTAATTAACCACATGGTATGTGGTGTCTAAGTTTTCCTAGATTTCCCCAACTTAGATTAAATGTCAAAAACTATATAATATAAAGTTAATGGGTAATGTTTTCTGTGGTCTAGCTTCTTTCTTATGTTATTCTAGGGAATTCATTTATTCCAATGTCTTTGTAAGTATCTTTAACCAAATGTTGCATCTCTTTTTTTGGTTGGTGCAGCAACTTCCAAGCAGTCTGAGAAGCCCTTTTTGACTCTTTCTTTTTCTTTTTAGACTTTGAAATTTCGCATTATTTAGCCCCCACCTTGAATTTTACTGAAATTTACCCCTTTTTTCTTTTTCATTTTTCAAGAGAACAGAGGGATCATCAAATTGATTTTCATTTCTATTATTTTTTTAAAAAATATCTAAATTAATTGTCTAGATTAGAATCATTTAGTGCATATTTGAGAATCAATTTAAAAATGCTAAAATCACTTTCCTTAGGTTAAAAAAATATTCCAAAATATGCTTTTAATGATTCGAAATTATTTTAATACTTAATTTTACACTTTTAGATATAATTTAATTTCATTAAAATTGATTTTGAATCATTAAAAATATATTTTATAGTCATTTTATAAATGGTTGTTAACCATTTTTTTTTTTATGTAAAGATATTGAAATTAAAAAACTTGCATTTGTTAAGTAATTTCCAACACTTAGAATCAGAACTTTCTTAGGTCATACAATCCAAGTTATTCATTTAGATACATACTAAGCTCACTTATCTAGGTTAATGCTAAGCATAAACAAGAGAAAAAGGGACAATGGCTTACAAGTTGGAGAATCAAACTTCTGACCTCGAAATCAATAATACGAGCACTATGTCAATTGAACTACGCTCATGTTGGCATTATCATTTTAGTATCATTTTGAAACATGTCTTTATTGCAAGCATTAATATATTAAAAAAGTTAAAAATACATCTAAATGAAATGACACTCAACTCTCATAGTAGTTATCAATTTTCTTCTCTAACTATATCATGGTCTCTTTTCATACTAAAATTTTTATATTGAAGTGTGTTAATTTATATTTTCTTTCATCTCTATAAAATTAGTAAAGAGAATTTATTAGTGATATTTTTCACCCTGTTTGATAACTATTTGATTTTTTTTTTTTTAAAGTTAAGCCTATAAACACTCATTCCATCTCTAAATTTCTTAGTTTGTCATCTATTTTTTACCAGTATTTTTAAAAATAAAACTAAATTTTAAAAACGTTTTTTTTTTAATTTTTGAAAATGGACGAAGAGTTCAATTCTTGTACTTATGAAAGATATAAATCATCATACGAGATCGAGAGAAAATAAGATTAATTTTTTAAAACTAAATAAATAAACAAGTTATTAAATAGAACTAAATATTTAAAAAGAAAACTTCTTCATGAGTTATTATTCCATTTTAAACGTGGTCTTTCATTGTTCAAATTTGTAAAAGTATTTCAATATCAAATTAAGAAACGAATAATAATATTCTATATTCTTTAAAGAAATTAAGTGAACCTCTCTATCTCATTTCTAGATTAGGATAGAATAATATCATTTATTTTCTTAATCACGTATCATTTTACTTTACGTTTCACTCACTCAAAAAGGCTTTAATATATTAATAATATCATGTAATTTTTTCTAATCTAATTTAATTACTTGTTATATTGAACTCATCTTTAAAGAAAACAAAGTACTTTAGGCAGCCGCCTCTTCCAATGAAGTCTTATCAAAACTGTTAAATTCTTGGAATTTAAAAGGAATATAAAATCATTTCAACTAAAGCACCATTTCACTAGTTTTTATGCTATTTTTCCTTTCGAAGGCCCCTCCAAATTTTGCTTCTTTTTTTTTTTTTTTTTTTCCTTCTTATTTTTAATTATTATCACTATTTTCTATTGGTTCAACATATCACTTACGGCCCATTTGAACGGTAGTTTTTTTTTGTTTTTAAATATATATATATTATTTTTTTTAATGAATAATAATATTAAAATTTTAAAAATTAAAGTCCGTTTTGCAACCATTTTGTTTCCTAGTTTTATTTTTAAAAATTAACCCTATATTGTTGACATTTATTACTATGATTTGCATTTTTTTAAGTATAATTGTTGAATTCTTAGCTAAATTTCAAAAATCAAAACAACTTTTTGAAAACAATTTTTTTTATTTCTCAAAATTTAGTTTGATTTTTTTTAAATTATTGGTAAAAATATATAACAAGGGAATAAATTTAAAAATAGAAGTAATGTCCATAAATTCAAATTTTAAAAAACAAGAATAAAAAACAAAATAGTTATCAAAATAAACATAAATATTTAGAATTTAAATGTTTGAGAAATAGTAAATAATTATGGTTTTTTTTTGTTCTGGGGATAAATAATTATATTGAGATATATAAATTAATAATATTTGCAAATTAAATAATTTGTTTGTTTTACGATTTTTTTGTGGGTAATAATTCTATTAAAATTAAGATATTCTTTTTCATTCCGATTACATGGGTATGGTTTCCCCTTTATAATAGGAAGATAATAATGTATGATCATAGAGAATTCAACGTTTAATAAATGTTTGATTCATTTAAATCCATTCTAAATAATCTGTTTTTATATTTCAAAGAGTGTAAAAGAATTACATTTTAATATAAGTTATTATACAATATTGAATAATTGTTTTAAATGACAAAATTATTGAAAATATTTTTAAATATAGCAAAATGTTACTATCTATCCATGATAAATAATGATAAACATTGATAGACATCTATTAGTGTTAGCGACAGACGTTTTTATTAGTGATAGACTGTAACATTTTGTTATATTTGTAAATAAGTTGACACATTTTTCTATATTTGAAAATAGCCCTATAATATTACAATTATGAATATGTAGAAGATAAAATTTATAGAAAAGTTTTCTTAATGTTTTTTTTTAGAATTTCTTAATCCTTGACTATTTGCGGCTCCCATTACTTCTTGTGTGGTAAATGGATTTTAACTTTACAATAAGTAATATTAGGTTGAACTTCTAATGAGATTATTTGAAGCAAAATAATAAAGTAAAAACTAGCAAAGTAGGTATAGGGTCGACAAAGTTGATTGAGGTCGACCAACACCTGGGTGAAATTAATTGGACCCAAAACTCAATTAGATCTTGGAATAGAAGAATAAGAGGTGCATTTTGAATGCATCTCAAACTTCAATTAACCTTGTTGGGCTTTTTCAACTTCCTTCGGTTTGATTCGAAAGGGTATCGATATCCTAGTACAATCCTCGTATATAAAGAGTACCATTGACTTAAAAGAAGGTATATCATATTGAATCCTCATTCTCAGACTCTAAACTTGCTACTCTTCTTTTCTTCATTTCTAACTCAAACATTAATCAACATAAGTTTAATTTTGTGAAGAAGATTTGTGATTAGCTATAAACTTTCAGATGATTCTTTTTTTCTAAAAAAAATCTTATTTCATTGGATATATATATATTTTTAAAAAGTTCAATTACACATTGAATTCCCTTTTACCTATATAAATTTATAGCTATTTCACTTATGGATGAACCATTAGTTGATCTTATACGTGTTCATTTGTACTTAATTTTAATTTTATCTTTATAGTATTTAACCTTTCAATTTAATTGTTAAAGTGATAACTCGAATGTTCTATGAATAAGTTTTAACGATCAAGATGTTTGTGATTTAAATCTTCCACTCTTATTATAAAAAAATATTTTAAAGACAAAAAAAGTATATTCGTTTTTCTAAACTAAAATAAAAATCTAATTATAAAGAGTAAATAGACAATTTATGAGGATTAAAATGGAGGAAAATTCTAAAAAGAGAGAAAAGAAGAGAAGGAGAAAAGAGTAATTATGGATGAAGAAGGAAGGGAGAAAGTTGTGAAATTGACCCAATCCCCAAGGCGGGGAAAAACCAACTGTCACCAAAGCAATATCTTTCTCAGGAATGTCCGACTCTGACATTTTGATTTTTGACCTTTCTCTCTCTCATCTCTCTCTCTCCTCACCAGCCTTTGACCACATCTCAGCCCTCCATCTTCTTCTTCTTCACTTCTCTCCATTCCATTTACATTATTATCCCCCCCATTTGTCCAAAATACCCCCTCTTAGGCTCATTTTTCCAAAATTGCAAATTCAAAGGGGGTTTTCCCAATTTCCCATTATTTTAAAAACCATTCTAATTAGGAACCAAACTCCAAAGCTCTGCTTTTCTCTGCCTCTGCCTCTGCCTCCTCTGCTTCTTTCTTCGTGCCTCACCCGTTTTGATCGGATCCATTTTCATTCTTTCTTCCCTCTCCGTTTTCCCTCTCTTTTCGATTTTGAAGGTAAAGAGGGGATTAAGATTAGAACCCAATTACGAATTTTTCCGATTTTCTTAGATATTTCTTCTTTACCCTTCGAAACCCCAACAGAAAATCCTGAAAAATCTCCAATCCCACGTTGAGGGTTGAGCTCGGTTCATGCCTGAACCATTACGAATTTCATTTCCCAATTTACGGATCGATTCTTCACCTTAATGGGAAATGTAACCGGCAGTGTGGCTGCGAAATTTGCCTTTTTCCCACCGGACCCTCCAACGTATGACGTTTTCAGAGGAGACGATGGACGGCTTGCCTTCTCCGGCGTCTCCGCCGATAGGAATATGAGCGTTCATTTGCTTGATACCAAGGCTGGCAATAGGGTTGTTGCAACCTTTTGGAAACACCCTTTTGCTCGATTCACGCTTCTTTATTCCCATGGGAATGCTGCTGACCTCGGTCAGATGCACGAGCTCTTCGTTGAGCTCAGAGCACATCTTCGTGTTAACATTATGAGGTACCTTTTTGGTTTTTTCGCCCAGAAATTTCATATTCTTTTCAAATTGGTGTTGTGGGTCTTCTGGTTTTTGTAAGAGTCTTCCTGGTTTTTGACTTTTTAGATCATTTCCGATTCTTGTTCATCTGTTTTAATTCTCTTTACGGTTTTTTTGTTCTGGGACTGTTGTGTTGTCTGGTCTGGTTTGTGTAACTTGTGAGAAATTTGAAATCTGGATTACTTGCCGTGATTAGCCTTAATTTTGTTACCAATAATTTCTCACAAGCGCTTTTGAATGTCAACACTATTGTTTCTCTATTGGTAGAAGGACTAGGGTTTGTCTTGGGATATGTTGGTCTATTATTGGTTTAGTTTGAAGACTGTGCTGCACCATCACTTCACGTCTCTTTATATTGCGTGTTACATTCCAGCCAAAAAGTTAGAAAGAAAGAGCCAAAACTGTAACATCATTGTAGAGAAAATTCTGAAATCTTCAAAAGTGGTACTATGTTCATTCAGTTTTAGCATGATCCTTGTAGAAATTTACATGTTCTTCAGAAAAAATAAACTAGTGTTCAGCAAGCAAAAATGAAGGGGAAAAAACCTCCACTGATTTAGCTCATCAAAACTCAAATGAGCCCTTTGTTAGGAAATTAAACACAAAATGACGTCATCCTACTTGACTGTTCTTTTTAGTTATATTTACAGCCATTGTATTTCAATTCACTGTGGCATATTGCTGTTTTTCATCTACAGAAGATTTACCAATAACATTTTGTGTTGAATTTCAGCTATGACTACTCGGGATATGGAGCTTCTTCTGGTAAGGTAAGCAATTTAATTTCTTTTTATTGCTTTAGAACTTTTGGAGTATCTTTTGCTGTAAAACTGTGGGTTCAAAAGATTTATCATGCCTTTGAACTTGTTCTGCATACTTTTTGGTTGCAACTTGCATGAAAGTGATGTTTCTACAGTTATATCCCAGCCATCTCGATGGTGGGTCGATAGAGAAAGTTGTTTAGGTCCCGAGGAACAGTACATTTACTTCGATACATCTAGTTGGTCCATTACATTTATGCCTGTTTGTTTTTTCATTTTCCATTACTGATAAATGATCCATCTTTGATTTTGCTAGCCATCTGAATTCAATACGTACTATGATATAGAAGCTGTTTACAATTGTTTGAAGAGTGATTATGGGATCAAGCAAGAAGACTTGATTTTGTATGGCCAATCTGTGGGGAGTGGACCGACACTGCACTTGGCGTCTCGACTACAAAGATTAAGAGGTGTTGTTCTCCACAGTGCCATACTTTCGGGCATTCGAGTATTGTATCCTGTCAAAATGACATTTTGGTTTGACATTTTCAAGGTGAGCTCCGCTTGGTTTATATCTGTCCTCTTGATCCTCATTTGTGTTATACTGACAACTCAGTCACGTATTGTTGTCTAATCTTTTCAGAACATAGACAAAATAAGGCTGGTCTCATGTCCCGTTTTGGTTATACATGTAAGTGCAATTGTCCATCTCCCTCCCTCCCCGTTTTTAATTTTGTTGGGTGATGCATGCCTGTTAATTTGATAAATGTGCAGGGAACAAATGATGATATTGTCGACTGGTCTCATGGAAAACGACTTTGGGAGCTTGCGAAGGAAAAATACGACCCCTTATGGGTGAAAGGTGGGGGACATTGTAACCTCGAAACATATCCTGAGTACATTAAGCACTTGCGCAGGTTCATTAATGCAATGGAGAAGCTTTCAGCTAAACAAACGACGAAACAACTCACTTCTACCCCAAGCATCACGGAGTCGAAACATAACAAGTGCTTGAGATTTGGAAAGAGATAGTTTGTTCATCATATGATTGAAGTAGGGACTGAATCAAATATAGTTTCGTTGCATCTGTGCTCTGCTCGCCTTCACGGGCCATTGCTGCACTTGCTACATGAAGTCAAAAGTGGTCGACAATCAAGCTGCACGGCGTGAGCTGAATGTGAATTACAGGTTTCCTTCTACAATTCAGATCATTCTCTGATTATAACTTTCTGAGATAAACTCTCTTCTTTATCATCAAAAGAGAGTAGTTTTTGAGCAAGGATTTCACCTGCTGTTAAGTTAAAGCAAAGCATTGAGCTCAGTATCATCTGATTATAATGGTAATGGGGGTGCTTTCATTTTCCTTCTATCCCATGATCTTGTTTCACACTTTCTCAATAACATAAATTTTAGAGTAGAATTTGTCTTTTGCCCTTTTTTTTCTGTATATCTCTTTTTGATTTTCCTTTTTTCCCATTTCCTAGGCTTTGTTTTTTTTTTTTGAGGATTTTTTTTTTGTATGCTTTTGTTGGGTATTTAATAGAACATTATGTATTCCATTCCTTTACGTATAAGTTTTATATTCTGAGCCAATTCTTGGTTCAAATTGATTCTCACTATTTATTGAAATCATATGATTCGAACCAATTAGAACTTTTGTATTCATGAAGCCAAAATCTGATTAACTTGGAAATGTAAAAATATCGTTGCTGGGAATGAGATTTGTTCGGGTCCTATTTAATAATTATTTAGGTTTGTTTAATAACTATTTGATTCTTTATTTTTGAAATCTTTATTTTTTCTCAGCATGAATTTCATTTGGATTTTCAGTCAATTTTCAAAAACACAATTTTAAAAATTATGGTTTCATAGAAACCATTTGGTTTTTGTTAAGTATAATGGTTGAATTTTTAGTCAAATTTCAAAAATAAAAACATATTAATAAATACTATTCTAAAATTTAGATCTAACTTTTGGAATCTATGGGCGATAAAATCGTATCGTTGGTAATGATAGGTGGCTATTATGGATAGATTTTATTATAGTTATAATTTTTTAAAAATGTTGTTATATACTTAGTTATTGTTTCTAAAAGTGCTACTTATTTCTATCTATTTTCTTATCATGATTTTCATCTTGAGAAAACTAAGCAACATCATGACTATAACAAAAAAAAAAGAAGTAAAAATTATTATGAGCAACATTTTTTTTTTCCTTTTTCAAGAAACTACAACACGAAAATTGATACACATGAGTTAATAATAATAATAAAAAAAAAAAAAAAAAAAACAAAGTTTGATCGGTCTAGAAAGTTTTTTTTTTTTTTTTTGAAGGATCGATCTAGAAAGGTTGAACCTGTACTCCTCCAAAGGTCTAGTTGGGCCGATTAAGTGGGGTTCGGAAATGGGCTTCTTTACTTAATAATATAAATATATACTTTTTAAAATTAATGATTTTATTTGGTATAAAATTGAAAGGTTAGAGTTTTTTGTAATATAAAATTCAAATTTATATTTAATAGGTCGAATTAAACTATTAGAAAAAAATACAAAAATCATTTACCGTTAGTATATGGATGTCCAACTGTTAATACATCGGTTCATAAACATACTTAAACTTTCAAAAGTTACATTAATACTCTTGACCTTTTAAAAACAAATATTAAAAATGCTCCTACGGTTAAAATATCGATCAATTTATTTAAAATTATCTCGAGTTGAAAAATAACCAATTTTAGAGCAAATTACATAGATATCCCCCCTTTTTTTACATAGATGCTCTTATTTGTCTAATTCTTATATTAACTTTATCAACATCCTAATACAAACAAAAACTCCAAGTTAAAGAATAAAACCTCACAAAATCTAAAATCAAAATATCCCTTAAAAACGATAAATAGCTAAATACAAACATGATATATTTGGCCATCAATACACATTCAACTACTAACGTACAACCATGTTAAAAATTTAAGACATAAGGTTCCTTAGTGATTTATTATTCTCTTTCTTCTTCTTATAGTCGATACACCTTAACTGAAGGAGATATATATATATTTTTTGAATAAATAAAGATCAAATAATTAATAAGAAAGAGAGTAAGAGCGTATGGAAGAAAAGAGTGGAGAAGAAATAGTGAAAATAGAGAAGCGTTAGGTCATAAATTGGAGTAGGAGAGAGAGAGGAAATTGAAGAGGGAGGTGATGCGATGTAGAGATAAATAGTAAAGGCATTCTAATTTCTTTTCTTTTTTAAAGTAAGAGTATTAATGCAACTATTGAAAAGTTTAGAATTTTTTGGTAGATTGAAGTAGAGGAGAAGGAAGTTATGTGATGTAGATAAATCGTAAATGAATTTTATTTTTTTAAAAAAAGTAAGAGTATCGGTACCAATACAATTATTGCAGTGAATTATTAATGATTTATGTTTAATATACTAATAGAAAAGGCATAATTGAACTTTTTTAAAATTGGGTATGTTTTAAACTTTTAAAAGTTTATTATAACTATTTCTATCCCAAATTAATAATAAATATATTTTCAAACTCTTTTTGAAAGTTAAATGTTACTTTTGAAAATTTTAAAAGTTTAGAAATATTTGTGGAGGAACTATAAATTTAAAAACACTTTTTTTTTCCTTGAAAGAGACGAGGCAGCCATATAATAGTGTAAATATATAAATAAAATATGGGCTGAAAGCTTTGTTTTATCAGAGAAGCCGAAATAAGGGTCCAATAAAATAATAGACTCCATATTTTTATTTTATCCATTCTCAATAGCAAAATGTGGTGCCCCTCTCCATCATTCACTATCGCACGTTATTTCCTCAATAATTATTTCTTGGTTTAAATCCTATCTCGATTTTTTAACTTTGAATTTTATTCTATTTTGGTTCCTAGTGTTAAGATATCTGTTTTAGTCCATAAATTTTAAAAATATATTATTTAAGTCCTTACTATTAATACTCTAGAGATAATTTTAAGATTGATGATGTGACATCTAATTTAAAATAAAAAAATATCCATGTTGTTGATGTGTTGCCAAGTAAGAATGTCAATTTTATTTAGGTGGCATTTTCTCATTCTTTTTGCCAGTATTCTTCTTCAGCATCCTCTACCCACATCATATTTTTTCAATCTAAGGGTTTGTTCGATACTCTTGTTTTTCGTTTTCTGTTTCTCATTTCTTGTTTCCTATATTTTTTAAACTAGAAACGGGAATATGTTTGATAATTATTCATGTTTCCAGTTTCTTGAAACAAAGAAACAAAAATAAAAACAAAAACCTATTTATAACTATTTCTTGTTTTTGTTTCTTGTTTCTTATTTTTTAAATTTTTTTGTAGTAATAAAATATAAAAAAGAAGATATGTCATACATTAAATATCGAGAAAAAATTATAAAAAATTTATATCATCTAATACAAATAAGTCTCGATGTACAACTAAATACAAAAATAAAGTTATATCTATCCTTCAAATATTGTCCAAATTTGATCGACAATGTCATCTCTCACCTGAGTCATTGTCTTAAATAATTTCGACTCACATCTTACTCAACTATACTATTGTGCAAAATTTAAAATACGAAAATTCAAAAAATATTGCAATTTACATATTGAAAATTTGAAAATTTAAAATTAAAATAATGTATAAATCTAAATATTAGAAAATTTATAATTCAATATTAAACTAATAAATAAATAAAGGAAAATTAAAAAAATATTTGGATGGGATATTGAAAAATAATATAAAAATCAGATTATTAAAAAAACTAAAAATAAAAATCGAAAATAACAAAAAATTACTTCTAATGAGATTCGAATCTATGACTGGAGAAATAGAACTGAACTTCTTCAATGCCTGATACCAACAGTGAAATATAATAAACAGAAACAGGAACAACAGAAATAAGAAACGAAAATGGTTATTAAACAAGTCCGTTTCTTGAAAAATGAAAAACAGAAACAGGAAACAAGAAAGAGAAACGTTATCAAACGGACCCTAAATAATCGAGAGAAGAAGGGTTTCTTATAATTGTTGGTTGATTTTGAAGCAAGATTCCTATCGTTTCTGTATTTGTTGTTCCATAATGTCCTAATATTGTTTTAAAAAATTTGTATCTCTGCAACTTTTTAGACAGAGTTTTTATTTGTGAAATATCATTAGTGAAAGAAGAATAGATAAGGGAGAGGAGAAGTGTTTGTTTAAGGGAGAAGAAAATATTAAAAATTTTAAACTTTTTATAGATGAAGTAGAGAGAGGAAGAGTCTAAGAGGTACTACAAAAAATGGACCTTTTATCGACGCTATTGTAAAAACAGATGCAAAAGAGTTGTTGCGTTGTGGAGAAACCACTGTCCTGAAAGCAATTATGGCATGACTTTGGTGTCAATCGTTGTGCTGGTTGCTCCCCAAGGTTAACACAAATCCAAATTCAAACGTGCAATTAGAAGAAAAAACGATGCTCAGAACAAAACGAAACAAAAAATTGGTAGATCAGAGTGCATAAAACAATATTGGAAACCCTGATTTTTCATATTGGTGTTTCTGAGTTTTTAAAGAAGAAGCTGATCAGAATGGCAGGGTTGAACAGTCACAATGGGAAGAAACAATCACAAATGAGAAGAAAAACAATCACAAACAATAAATCATAAACGGGAAGAACGGTTTAATTTTAGGTTGAAAAAAATTAAATGGATAAGTAATAAAAAGTTGTTTCACACACATGGTGAAAGGGTTATACTTCCACCACCATTACACTTTGGAGTAATCTCTAGCATACCTTGGTATTTATACCTATAAGTCAACGCTTAATTCTCCAATGTGGGATTCTTTTTACTTTTTCTATGGGTCTAAGCCCAAGAGTCATTTTCAACAATCCCCCACAAATGATTGTTATACTAAAATTAAAATAAAACAAATTATTTGAAGAAAATTTTCTAAGCAAAGATAGGAGATCAAACATAAACACCAATATTTAACAATTTGAATTGATGCATAGTGAAATAGGACAACAACTTCATTAAAGAAAGTGAGACACCTCTTAAACTTTCAATAACATTAGTTGATACCCCCATAATTGATGGAATGAACACATGCACAACGAAAGAAAAACGGATCTAAAGTACTCTAATTAGATTAATTACAAAGATAAGCATGCATGCAATCAAACAAGTAAAAGGGGAAAAGAATACAACTTTTGTAGTCTTTGAATCTTCTCCAAATCAACTTCAATCTCCTCACGAACGGTTGGTAGACCACCACGAGAGTCTTCCCGACTATTCTCTGACCTTAGAATAGGATGGTATAATCCAATGAGTGGCTAATTTGGAGAGGGAAAAAAGCTAAAGCTTTGAGAGAAAAAAGGGATGAGATTACCACATAATCTCATCAAAACCCACTATGGCCAGGAATTCTTCAAAAACAATAAATACTCCCTTTTAAAGACCATTACATGCAAACATGCAACTTTGAATTTGATGAGAATTTGACACTAAAAAAACCACTAACTCAACGTGGGATTTAGTGGGACAAGTGTCTTCAAATGAAGACAACAGTTGCAAAAGTTGTCATTTCTCACTCACAAATGTTTGATCTTTCCACTAACTTGGTCAAAGTTTGACTCTCAAAGTCAAAAGTCAACAAATTTGACTTTTTGACTTTCAAAAATCAAAAGTCAACAATTTGACTTCTATTGCATTTTTGACCTAGTCAACGATTTGACTTTTAATGCAATTTTGACTAATTCCATTTAATTTCAAAATTAATTCTAATAATACATTTTAAAATTAAATTAATATTAAATAATTAATTAAACAATTTAATTAATTTAATTTAATATTATATCCAACACGTATCCCAATTTATATGAATCCCTATTCATAATCCCGATATTTAAATCTTATTTAAATATCTCCTATTTTCTCTATCTTTATGTTTAATTCACAATTAAACAATAGGTTAAAATATATCATATATATTTAACGTTTTGCTCCAAAAACCGAATTTGAACACTTCAAATTCATTCGTCACACTGTTCTAAGGTTTAGCCTGATATGAGCTAGTAGGAGGACTTCATGGACCTACAGATCATGAGCTACAACGATCTGCGATTAACCGACTAAACTCTTTAACCTAATTAACCACCATTAGTTTACTATTAGGTCGCTCCACTAAAGCCTAGTAGTTGCACTCCCCTCATTGTAGATATATTATGTCCACTCAATATAACCATGGTTAGTAAGTTATCCTTTCACAGGTTGTTTGTAATAATGGTTGGGTCAAAAGTTGTTTTAACCCCGAGATTATATCTTGCTCCTTAAGTCTTACTGATCCTCTAATGAACAATTGGTTTGTGATCCAATCACTAAACCGAGTCCTGCTCAGACCAATGAGAGGGTGGGGCCTCTTGTTCAAGACCTGGAGTCAACACTTAAGGGAATAATCTCTCTATTATCCCTAAAAGCGGGTAGGAGTGAATTTCATCTTGCACCCTATGTCCCCAACTATCTACTTGGTCTTACCCCTGAAATGGGAGGGTTATTGAGCTGGCGTTGTTGAGCCAACCCTCACACATGCAAATTTAAGGATAATCCTAAATAAACAGGAGTTCATAGTTAACTTAGGATTAAGGTCAAGTTGCCTAGGTCATTGCTTTGAAATAGTCAGTCTTAAACAGTAAACATCGTTCTAAAGTAAGAGTGACTTAATTCTTGGTTTGATCTTATGAAACCTTATTGCATAGGATGCCCCCACTCCTCATGTCAATACATGAACGAATCAGGATCATTTTGTTTGTAGCAATTTACAACAAATTGTAACAACTACAAAGTGGGCCGCATTCGATAGTGTTACCAGAATAAGGTACCCAATCTTATTCATATACTATAGACCATTTTAGCTATTTATTGAACTTGATCCACTCTTATGTCTCCACATAAAGTTCATGTATTCAAATAATAGCCACAGATCTTTAGTTTATTGGATTTAGACTTTACAAATGCAATTCACATATTCAACAACAGTTTTATTGAATAAACGTCAATAACTTCCTTATTGATAATAGAATATGTTTAACATTACAAACTGTGAGTTTTAGGACTTACAACCTAATAAACTCCCAGTTGGACTAAAACTCTTGGATTTTACATGCATATATACAAATATATATACAATGTTGAGTAATGAGAGAATAAATACAATAAACTAAGGCATCAGATACCCAGTAATAACACGTTTTACTCCAAGTATTTTTCCTTGATTTCGCGAAATAGAATGTGCTAATTAAGGCCATGCATGTAAACCTTGGGTCATCGTGAAATCTCTAGAAAGAGACCGTTAAACTCTTTAATAGAAGGCAGCCACACTTCACTATCACATCAAATGCTTTATCAAGTATGCTTTTCTAAAAAGCGGGTTTTAAGATCATACCTTTGTAGAATTCTCCAAGATCTTGATTGTACAACAACAGTCTTCACTAGAGATCACCGTAAACCACCTCAAGGTCTTCCCAACTATCCTCTTGGAGCTTTAGACAGAGTTGTGGAACTCAAGAATAGCTTGAATTGATGTAGAACAGTGAAGAACACACAACAGTTCAAAAGGAAGGACTCTTTCTTCTCACAGAGATTTTCTCTCAAAATTTCTGCATTAGTTCTTCTCAAATGACTCCAAACTTCTTTTATTTATTGCAGATGAACATGTAAGAAGTGAATTGCATGGGTTGCAACTCATGCTTGGATTATTAATGGACAGAAGAAGATGGGGTTTGTGTGAACATAATGGAGATGATAATGGAAATACATCATTTTCCATTTTTTGTATGGCATGCAAAAACCGTTTTTCATTTTTCTTTTAAAATCACTAAATGATTTCAAAACCATTTTGATTAATAAAACTAAAAAATTAATTTCTTAAATTAATTTAAAATATTAATTAACTTAATACTAAATATTAAATTAATTTTTACACAATAATCATCTTCATATATTTAAATCATATTTAAATATAAATTCTCCTATTCCGTTTAATTTGAACGTTTCAAAATAATTTCTCAAGCTACTATAAAGCTTATCCATTTACAAGCTAGTAGGGGGACCTTGCGGACCTACAGATCATAGGCTCCAACGATTCGAGATTAATCGACTAAACTCATTAATCCGACCTAACCCCTATTCATTAACTAATGAGACACTCCACTATAGCCCATAGTTGAACTCCCCTCACTGTAGATATATTATGTCCACTCAATAACCATAATCAGTAAGTCGATCCTTCATAGGTTGTTCGTAATCATAGCTAGGTCAAAAATACCGTTTTACCCCTGTGAATACATCTTGTTCCTTAAGTTCCTACTGATCCTCTAATGAACAATTATGATTCATAATCTCTATGAATCAAATCCTTTCTCTATCATGAGAAGTTGGGCCCTCAATTGTTCAAGACCTAGAATCAGTACTTAAGAGAACAACCTATCTACTAACCCTAAATAAGGTAGGAGTGAATTCCATCTTGCAAGGCTATGTCCCCAGCTATTCATCCAGTCTTATCCCCAAAATGGTAAGCTTATTGAGCAGTGGTGTTGAACTACTCTGATCGTTTGTAGATCAAAGGATAATCCCGAACAAATAGGAGTTCAAAGCTAGCTCAAGATTAAGATCGAGTTAACCTAGGTTATATGATAAATGAAATAGTCAGTTTTAACAGTAAACGGTCGTTATAGAGAAGAGTGACTATTTTCGTAGTCCAGTCTATATGAAAACTCATAACATAGGATGCCCCTACTTACATGTCTCAATATGAACGATTTGTGGATCATATCGTTTGTAGTACCTTACAACTTCTTGTAACAACTACAGAGTGAGCCGTATTCAATAGTGTTATTAGGATGAGATACCCAATTTCATCCATATACTTATTAGACCATTTAGGCTATATACTCTCAACTTGATCTTGTTTATGTCATTACATAAAGTTACAACATTCAGACTATAGCCAAGGATGCGTTTATTGGATTTTCATAATAAGATGCAAAATCAACAAGTCATTATTATTGATAAAATAGAATGTTTAACACGAACTGCGAGTTCTAGGACATTCCCAACAGAACCAACTTCATCAGGCCTGTCAGAGACAAACCACTCAGATATTGAGCTATGAAGATTTCAATATTATCCATCAAGTCCATATCAGGACCACTCAAATAAAGGGTTATGGATCATTTAAAGATTTTAGTTCTACCCATCAAGTTTGCCTTAGGACCACCCAAATAAAGGTCTAGAGATCATCAAATTTATCGCAATAGATCTCTTGAAAAGAAAAAGACTATAGACCACAAGTCTATCGCAATATATCACCTAGATAGAGGGCTATGGATCACTATAAGGGTTTAAGCCCATATTCATTGAGGATTTGTTAGTCCTGTGGTAAGAGGTCAGCCAGATTCCTCTCAAACCTCACAAATTCCAAGGAAATAACTTCTCCTTTTAACAACTGTTTCACAACTCCATGTCTAAAACGGATATGCCTCATTTTGCCATTATATACACTATTCTTGGCAATTCCTATGGTAGCTTGTGAACCATAATGTATCGAAACTAGTACTGATGCCCTCCACAATGGTACATCTCCTAGAGCCTCTTGTCCTACTAACTCTAGAGCTATAAATTCAGATTCCATAGTGGATTTAACTATGCACATCTATTTTGCAGATTTCCACGATATGGCTCCTCCATCGAGTAAGAATACGTATCCACTAGTAGAATTGACCTTGTCATTATCAGCTACCCAATTTGCATCACAATAATCTTCTAACACAATAGGGAATTTATTGAATACAAATAATAGTCTATTGTGCCTTTAAGATCTCAACAAACGACGAAGAGCACCTCAATGATCTTTATCAGGATTATATGTATATCTACTCAATCTATTCATAATATATGCAATATTAGGTCTGGTATAGTTCATTAGAAACACAACACTACCTATGATCTTTGTATATTTAGATTGAGATACACTAACTCTTTTATTTTTCTTAAGACTTATACTAGCATCATAAGGTGTTCTTACAGAAGGATCATCAAAGCATCCAAATCTCTTTAATAATTTTCCAATGTAGTGTGATTGACATAGAGAAAAACCATTTTCTGTTTTCCTTATTTTAACACCAAGTATTACGTCAGCTTCCCCTAGGTCTTTCATTTCAAAATGTAACGATAATAACAACTTGGTATTATTTATTACCTCTATATTTGTTCCAAAGATGAACATATCATCAACATACAAGCATACAATCACACACTCAGCTTCAAACAATTTTGAATAAACACACGTATCTGAGAAATTCACTTTAAACCTTTTTTTTTTTTTATTGAAGTATTGTTGAATTTTTCATACCATTGTTTGGGAGTTTTCTTAAGACCATAAAGAGATATTTTAAGTTCACATATTCTATTTTCCTGACTGAAAAATGTAAAGCCTTCAGGCTGTATCATATAAATTTCTTCTTCTAGATCACTATTAAGAAAAGCAGTTTTGACATCCATTTCATGAATTAAAAGTCTATGGATGGCAGCTATTGCTATCAAGGCTCTAATTGTAGCTATTTTTGTTATAAGTGAATACGTCTCAAAATAGTCAATACCTTGTTTTTGTGTATACCTTACTACTACTAATATAGCCTTCATCTTGTAATAGAACTGTCTGGTCTTATTTTCTTCTTGAAAATCCATTTGCACTTAATAGGCTTACTTCCCGTAGGAAGATCCACTAAGTCCCAAGTTTGGTTCATGGTTAGAGAATCTAGTTGACTCTTAATAACTTCTTTCCATAAACTAGAGTCTATAGAACTTAAGGCTTCTTGGTAAGTTTTAGGATCTTCATCTATTAGATACATACATACAAACTGCCAGTTAATATCATCTGGCATATCAACTAAAAAAGTAGTCAAGAAATCATGACCAAATTTTTTCTCAATTCTCTGTCTCTTACTTCTTCTAGGTTCAGTTTCATGCATTCTATCAAAGGTTCTAACAACTTCAGTTTCAAGCATACTACTAGTAACTTTATCATTTTCAATTTCATGTATACTATTAAATGAAGAATGCATTAAATTAGATACATTATCATAACTAGATGTACTATCTAATTCATATTTTTCCGTTTTCATTGGAAACATATGTTCAAAGAATTCAACATCCCTATATTCACAAATGGATCTATCATTTAAGTACATAAATCTATATGCAACACTATTTTGAGTGTAACCAATAAATACATAATAAAAAGTTTTATATCTTACCGTAGGTTTTTTAAATGCAGGTACTACTTTAGCCAAACATCCTCACACCCTCAGGTAATTGAGATTAGGTGCATAACCTCTCCAAACTTCGTAAGCTGTCTTATCTAATTTTTTTTGTTGAGGTACCTTATTAAGAATAAAACAGGCAGAAAATACAGCTCCCCCTAATATATTATCAGAAAATCTAGAACTTAACAACAAGCATTCATCATTTTCTTAAGAGTTCTATTTTTACGTTCTGCTATACCATTTTGTTGTGGTGAATAATGTGTAGTAAATTCATGAATAATGCCATTTGATAATTGATTCACAAAATTCTTTAAGAGAATTATCATTGTATTCACCACCTTTATTTGTCCTTATCCTTTTTTATCTTCTTATCTAATTGATTTTCTACTTTTTTTTATATATATATATATTTCAAAACATACTACCAAATTCATTTTTGGTTTCTAAAAGATAGATTTTAGTATATCTAGAGAAATCATCAACAAAAGATATGTAGTAATTTTTCCCGCTTCTACTCGTGGTGCTTTTGAAATCAGCTAAATAAGAATGAATCAATTCAAGCAATTTTGTACTTCTATAAGTAAAGGTTTAAAAGGTTTCTTGTTAGACTTTGCTTCCACACATAGAACATGTACTAATTTCACGTGTTTTAGATGCATTGATCAGTTTTAATTCTTTAAGTTTCTTAACTTGCAATATTTGTTGGGATGTATGCCCTAAAGCCTCGTAGTTATATGTTATTTGAATCAATTATTGATTAGTTTTTATATGCCATAATCTATTAAAGAAAGATTCAAGTTTATGTAACTTAAACATGTATGTGGTAGACATACAGGTAGATCATGTTTAAGTAGTAACCTAAATGGTCTATAGTATATGGATAAGGTTGAGTGCCTTATCCTGGTAACCCTACTGATACGACCTTCTTTATAAATGTTACAATTGTTGTAAAGTGTTCCAAATGATCTGATCCTGATTATTCATGTGGAGACATGTGAGCAGAAGTATACTATATAAAGAGTTTGTATAAGACTAGACCACGAAATGTTGAGTCTCTCTCTATAGCATTGTAGCTAGAAGAGACTTACATTTCACCAGAATGACCATAGGTGACTTGACCGTAATCCTGAGGGAGTTGTGAACTGTAACACCTCCCACATTTTTTTAGTAATAATGTAATTTTAGTAACTCTAGCTCTTCGCATTCGTTTATATCTGCTGTATTTGTGAGGCATTTCATGTTAGAATCAGAACCTTTGCCATTTGCATTATCCATTTCCACTCCATCAGGAGAGATCATGTTAGCTATAGAAAAGATAAAAGAATGTTAGGTAGAGGTAGCCAATCGCGCATTAGATGTAACCTTGATAATTTTAGATATGCGCGATTTTGATGTAATATTGGGCATGGATTGGTTAGCTGCTAATCATACCAGCATAGATTGCTCCCGTAAGGAGGTCATCTCTAACCCTCCTATAGGAGCCAATTTTAAGTTTAAATGGGTTGGGACCGTAGTCCTACCCAAAGTGATTTCTGCATTGAAGTCCAATAGACTATTCGAACAAGGAGCCTGGGGCTTTATGGCTAGTGTGGTGGACACTAGAGAGGCTGAAGTCACCTTGACTTTGGAGCCATTAGTGAGGGATTTTCTAGACGTTTTTCCAGAGGATCTTCCCAGACTGCCCCGCAGCGGGAGATAGATTTTGCTATTGAGTTGGAGTCAAACACAACCCCTATTTTGAAGGCTCCATATAGGATAGCCCCGGTAGAGTTGAAGGAACTGAAGGTTCAATTGCAGAAGTTGTTGGACAAGGGTTTCATACGCCCTAGTGTGTCACCATGGGGTGCACCTATTTTGTTTGTCAAAAAGAAGGATGGATCGTTACGTCTGTGCATTGATTACAGAGAGTTGAACAAGGTGACCGTCAAGAACAAGTATCCCCTTCTCAGGATTGATGATTTGTTTGACCAGTTGCAGGGAGCTACGGTATTTTCTAAGATTGATCTCTGGTCAGGATACCACCAACTGAGAATAAAGGACAGTGACATACCCAAGACTGCTTTTCGTTCGAGGTATGGACATTATGAGTTCATAGTGATGTCGTTCGGTCTAACGAATGCACCAGTAGTGTTCATGGATTTGATGAATAGGGTGTTCAATGAATTCCTTGACACCTTTATGATTGTTTTTATTGATGACATCTTGGTTTATTCCAAGACAGAGGCCGAGCATGAGGAGCATTTGCGAAAATTTTTGGAGACGTTGAGGGCCAATAAGCTGTATACTAAGTTTTCTAAATGTGAATTTTGGTTGAAGCAGGTGTCCTTCCTAGGGCATGAAGTATCGAAGGAAGGTGTCTCTGTGGATCCTGCAAAGGTTGAGGCAGTTATGAGATGGGCTCATCCAACCACAATCAGTGAGGTGCACAGTTTCTTGGGGTTAGCAGGCTACCATAGACAATTTGTAAATGACTTTTCTCGCATAGCCAACCCATTGACTCAGTTGACCTGGAAAGGAACAGCATTTATTTGGAATGAGGCTTGTGAAAACAGTTTCCAGGACTTCAAGTAGAGGCTGGTTTCAGCCCCAATTCTTACAGTATCGGATGGATCAGATGGTTTTGTCATTTACAGTGATGCTCCAAGAAGGGGTTGGGATGCGTATTGATGCAGCAGGGTAGAGTAGTTGATTACGCTTCACGTCAGCTAAAGAAGCATGAACAAAATTATCCCACGCACGACTTAGAGTTAACAGCAATGGTTTTTGCTCTCAAGATCTGGAGACATTACTTATATGAAGAGAAGATACAGATCTTCAACCACCACAAGAGTTTGAAGTACTTTTTCACTCAGAAAGAGTTAAACATGAGGCAAAGAAGGTGGTTGGAGTTGGTGAAGGATTATGACTGTGAAATTTTGTACCACCCAGGAAAAGCAAAGGTAGTGGCAGATGCTCTAAGCAGAAAGGTGGCCCATTCAGCAACCCTCCTTACCAGACAGACTCATTTGTGCAGGGAACTGGGGAGGGCAGAGATTACAGTGGCTGTAGGAAAGGTCACAGCACAGTTAGCACAATTGTCGGTGCGACCGAGTCTAAGACAGAAGATTATTGATGCGCAGCGAGATGACCCTGGAAGAGAGAGTTCGTAGGGTGGAGTCAGGCCAGGATGGCGAATTCTCAGTTTCAGTGGAAGGTGGCCTTTTTTATCAAGGACGTTTGTGCGTGCCAGTAGTTAGTGATATTAAAGATGAGTTGTTGCCAGAGGCTCATAGTTCCTTATTTTCGATTCACCTCTGGTAGCACCAAGATGTATTGGGACCTGAAACATTACTATTGGTGGAATGATATGAAAAGAGAGGTTGGATAGTTCGTCAGTAAGTGCTTGGTGTGCCAGCAGGTGAAAGCCCTGAGGCAAAAACCAGTAGGCTTGTTATAGCCATTGAGGAAGTGGGAGTATGTGTCTATGGACTTCATCGTGGGGTTGCCTCAGACCGTCAAAGGTTTCACTATGATATGGGTTGTGGTAAACAGACTTACGAAGTTAGCACATTTTATACCTTGGAAGTCCACTGTTTTAGTGAATAAGTGGGCACGGATATACATAAAGGAGGTGGTGAGATTGCATGGAGTGCCCGTGTCCATCGTGTCGGACAGAGACCTTCGTTTCACGTCTAACTTCTGGAAAAGTCTCTAGACAGCTTTGGGGACTGGTTAGACTTCAGTACAGCTTTCCACCCTCAAACTGATGGGCAAACAGAGAGATTGAATCAAATATTGGAAGACATGTTGCATGCCTGTGCCATAGAGTTTTCAGGAAGCTGGGATGCTCACTTGCACTTAATGGAGTTTGCTTATAATAACAGCTACCAGTCCACTATTGGGATGTCACCCTTTGAGGCCTTATATGGAAAGAGTTGCAGGTCCCCTATGTGTTGGGATGAGGTAGGAGAGAGGAAATTGTTAGGACCTGAATTGATGCAGACCACGAATGAGGCAATACAGAAGATTAGGGCTCGTATCCAAACAGCAAAGAACAGACAAAAGAGCTATGCCGATGTAAGACGTAAGGACCTGGAATTTGAGACTGGTATGAAAGTGTTCTTAAAAGTGGCACCCATGAATGTATTATGAGGTTTGGCAGAAGGAAAAGTTGAGTCCGAGATTCATTGGACCTTTCGAGGTCCTGGAACGATTGGCCCTGTAGCTTACCGTTTGGCATTGCCCCCAACACTGTCTTCAGTTCATAATATCTTCCATGTTTCGATGCTAAGGAAGTATGTGACAGACCCGTCCCATGTAGTTGACTACGATCCCTTACAGTTGAATGACAACTTGAGTTACAAGGAGAAGCCTATAGAGATCCTTGCCAGAGAGGTAAAAACATTGCGCCGCCGGGAAATTTCTTTTGTGTAAGTCCTGTGGCAGAATCACTAGTTCAAGGAAGCTACCTAGGAGTGAGAGGATGAGATGAAGGCCCAGTACCTGAAGCTTTTTCAAGAATGAACTTTCGAGGACGAAAGTTCTTTGAGGAGGGAAGAATGTAACATCCCGCACATTTTTTAGAAATAATGTAATTTCAGTAACTTTATTATTTGGAATTTCAGTAATTGTTATTAGTTGGAGGGCATTTTTGGAATTTTGGACCTCAAGTGTAAGTGCGGGAATTTAACTGTTGGCGTGAAATTATTCAATTTGGAAATTAATGGCAGGAATTTATTTTCTTTTGAAAAGGAAAGGAATTTAATAGTATAAAATGGAATAAGGAAAGGAATTAAATATAATTATACTTATTTTCTTTTCTAGTTTATTATTATTTTTTTTTTAAAAAAAAATCCTCTTTCCCTTTCTTCCTCACACATCCGCCGGCACCCCCCCTTCAATTTGTTCTTCCTCCAACTGAGACCTTAGCCGCTGCCCAGATCGAACGTTGAGAATCCGCCGCGCACCGTGCCTCTGTAGAATCCCAGCCGCTCGCGTCTGCACAGCCATGACACCCAGTCGCTCACGTCCGTGCCGTTTTGTCTACCTAGTCGCGCCGTGCAAAAAACCTTTGCTGCTTGTCTGTCCTCGCAAGATCCAGCCGCTGACTTGGTTGTCCGTTCACGCTTGCTGACCGAACACCGAAGTCGCTGCCCAGATCTGCTCTATCCTCAGCTGTGCGATCCCCGCCTCACTGTGCAGCGCCGTCAGTCTCTGTCGTCTCCGTCGAAGCACACCACCACTCCAGCTGTCCTCACTTGGCATGTCATGTCCGGCCGATCATCTCTTCTTCAGCCCATCATAGCAACCAGAACTCGTGGCCAATCGCCAAAATTTTGGCCTTTAGGTAAGGTTGTGTTACTTTTTATGGGTTTTCTTGAAGATTTTTATTACCATCAAGTTTTGGCTTCCATTTATTAATACCCATTGTGTTTGGGCCATAGATTCGAGCATTGGTGGAATTTTAAGGTAGAAGTGTGTTGTCAGGCATTGTGAAGGATTTAGTTGGGTTCGCAAACAAACTTAAGTTCGAAACTAATTTTGGACCAAGCAACGTTTTGGTAAGTATATTAAGCCTTCGAAGGATTAAATTAAAATATAGTTTTTGGGTTTTTAGGTTCTAACCACTATTATTGAATTGCCTAGATTGAGGTATTTGTTTGAGAGATCAAAGGCAGTTTTGGAACAAGCTATACTTTGGGCTTGATTCAAGATTCATCTAAGCGAGGAGAAAGATTAAATTGCTTGTCACTTAGGCGTAATTTAAGGTAAGTAATCTTACTACTGGAACTGCTCACGGGCCAGGCATTAGATGTATGCTAGCATGATAAATGAATGTTATGGCAGAATGATAGCATGATAGACTGATATTATAATATGATCAAAGTATGTCCTGGTACGAGATCTGAATTATTTATTTATGCACATAGACACTTGAATGCTAGTATGAGATGGTATGTGCTTCCGTATGGTTGTATTTGATCTGATGATATTGAGGTATACATGTATGTTGTAGAACCATAATGTTGAGGTTTATATGTATGTCATAGATTCATACAGTGATGTTTATGATGTTGAGACTGTGCAAATGTCCTTACTGATTAGTTAGATACCCATTAGATTTTGTGTTTCCTTCAGGATTTACCAGTTTGTGTTTCCTTCGGGATTCACCAGTTTGCGTTTCCTTTAGAATTCACCAGTTTATGTTTCCTTCGGGATTCACCAGTTTGTGTTTCCTTCGGGATTCACCAGTTTGTGTCTCCTTCGGGATTCACCAGTTTGTGTCTCTTTCAGGATTTACCAGTCTGTGTTTCCTTCGGGATTCACCAGTTTGTGTCTACTTCGGGATTCACCAGAGGTAGTGGGCATACTTAACTACAGTAGGATAGGACTCAGTCTCCTTCTTGTTTCATGTGCATATGTGTCCCATGAGGACTAGAGCAATTTATATTTTTCAGTGATAACCTAAACGGTTCATAGTAGATGGATAAGACTGAGTACCTTATCTTGGTGACACTACAAATACGACCCGCTTTGTAGTTGTCACAATTGTTATAAAGTGCTACAAGTAATTTGATCCTGATCATTCACGTGGAGGCATGTGAGTGGGGGTATTCTACACAAAGAGTTTATATAAGACCAGACCACGAAATGAATAGTCTCTCTATATAACACCGTTGCTAGAAAAAACTTATATTTGATTTTCTGGATGACTATAGGTGACTTGACCTTAATCCTGAGTGAGTTATGAACTCCTTCCTATGAAAGTAGTTCTTTGATTTCATGGGTGATGGTTGAAGAAACGGTGAAGTTCCAGTGCGAAAGTGGGATTGTCCCAATTTTTAATTTTTCACATAATACTAAAAACACATAACAAGATTATGCAAAATACGGAAAATTTACAGCATGCAATTGAAAGAGAAATTTAGGGTTAGAAATTACATCACCTTGATGAATCGAAAATCTTCACGAAATCCCCTTCTCCGAATTGATCACGATCAAGAAGAAAAACAGAATGGCCACCACCACAAGAATTACCTCTGTATTCTTTTAGGATGAGAATTTCTCAGAAGGTGTGGGCTCTGAGATTTTGGAAGAGTGGGAGAGATTTTATTCAAGAGAAAGGAATTAGTGTGATCTCTTCTAAAAAAATTGTAGAGAGTTTCCCGAAAAAGAAGAAGAAGAGAGAAAAGAAACTTCCTACAAAACCACCAGACATTAGTGATTGTAAGGGGAGGCAAGTTATTTCCCTCCCTTTAATTTTGAAATTTAAAAATTAAATTAATTTAAATAATAATTATATATCTATATAATAACTAACTTATTATTTGTATATATAACTATATCTTATATCATATATAACACATAACCTATAGTTTTTATATTGAATCAAATACAATATAACCTATAATTTTAATTCTCTCTATAATGCATGATATTTAATATAAAGTATATTTATACTAAATTCAATTATATGAATCTCATTCATATAATTAGTATTTGAATCATATTCAATTTTCTTTTAATTCCTCTCTAAATAAATTTTATATTATAATGTACTGAATACATTATATTAATTATATCATATATAATTAATTCACTCAATTAATTTAAACAATTCAAATTAATCCAAAATTAATTCTCAACAATCTCTGTTGAGCTATTGGGGCCTTAACGACTTGTAGATTAAAGCTTCAATGGTACTTGAATGATTAATTAAACTCATTTAATCAAAGTATTCAACATCCATTAGCTGCCAGTAACTTTACTAAAGACCAACAACTGCACTCTTTGCACTACAGATATATTTCTTTGTCCATTGGATATAACCAGTCAATAGAGCGATAACCCTTCACAAATTGCTTGTAAGTACAGCTGGGCCAAAATTACCATTTTGCCCCATAGTTACATCTAACTCTTTAAGTACCACTGATCCCTCTAGTGAACAATAAGTCATTGTCCAACTATGACCATACCTTTCTCGGGCCAAGAAAGTGTGTGGCGCCACATTGTTCACACCCCATAATCAACCCTTAAGGGAGTAATTTATCTACTTACCCAAACATCAAGTAAGAAATAAATTTCGTCTTGTGTAGCTGTATTCCCAGCTCCCCAATCAGAAAAATCCCCAAAATGGTAGGCTTCTTGAGTCGGCGATCTGGCCACTCTCACTCATACAAATCAAAGGACCGCCTTCATAGGCAGAAGTTCACAACTCACTCAGGATTCAGGTCATGTCACCTATGGTCATCCTGGTGAAATGTAAGTCTCTATTATGAACGGTGTTATATAATGAGATTAGTCATTTCGTGGTCCGATTTTATACAAACTCCTTTGTATAGACTACCCCCGCTCACATGTCTCCACATGAATTATCAGAATTAGATCATTTATAACACTTTACAACAATTGTAACACCAACAAAATGGGTCGTATTCATATTGTCACCAGATAAGTTATCTAACCTTATCCATCTACTACAGACCATTTAGGCTATCACTTAAACATAATCTATCTGTATGTCTCTACATATGCTTAAGCTATAGAAGATAACCTTGGATGTTAGTTCATTGGTTTTTGGGTTAATGCTACTAAATGTCGAATAAAACATCTCATATTTTATTAAATAAATAAAATGCTTGTACATTACAATTACAAACTACAGGACCCACGAGATTTAGGGGATCAACCCCAACAATCTCCCACTTATCCTAAAACTAGTTGGGTACACAATATAAAAGCACACATAAAACAATAAACTAGGGCATAATACATGCCCTGTACAAAATCTCCCACTTATCCTAGACTAAATGTGACCTGTCCCATTAACCCATACTTTGCAAGTGACCCTCAAATACCTTAGTCGTGAGTGCCTTTGTAAATGGATCAGGAACATTGTGCTCCAAAGCTATTTGCATGACGATCACGTCCCCATGATCCACGATCCCTCGGATGATAATTTCTCTCTATGTGCTTCTTGCGCTTGTGACTCTTGGGCTCTCAGGAATTAGCCACAACACCATTATTATCATAACAAAGGGTGATGGGCTTAGACATGTTTGCAACCACATCCGGATCAGTAAACAAATTTATTGAGCCATATAGCTTCCTTAGAAACTTCATAAGCCACCACGTACTCAGCCTCCACAGTGGAGTTAGCAATGCACCCCTGCTTGGTGCTTCTCCAGACTAATACCCCTTCATTAAGAGTGAACACTGATCCTTATGTGAATTTTCTAGAATCCTTATCAGTCTGAAAATCAGTCTGTGTATCCTATAAGGATCAGATTCTTAAAACCATACACGAGCATGTTTTTCCTCGTTCTCCATAGATACTTGAGGATGTTGTTAATGATGGTCCAGTGATCAAATCTTGGATTAGACTGATATCTATTGATTATCCCCACTGCATAACAGATGTCAGGTTTAGTACATAACATCTCATACATCAGGATACCAACAACCAACACATAGAGGATCCTTCTCATTTTCTTAACATCTTGAGGTGTTTTAGGGCATTGTTCTTTAGACAATATAACTCCATGCCTGAAAGAGAATAAACCTCTCTTGGAGTTCTGCATAAAAAACTTGACCAGTATCTTGTCAATGTACGATGTCTGACATAGGGCCAGTGTTTTGTTCTTTCGATCTCTAAAGATCTGAATGCCTAGAAAAAATTGCGCCTCTCCCAAATCTTTCATTTGGAATTGGGTCGCTACCGAATTCTTAATTTCAGTCAGTACATCTACATCATTCCCAATGAGTAGGATATCGTCTACATACAACACTAGAAAAGCTACAAAATTGTTGATGATTCTCTTATATACACAAGGCTCATGAACATTTTGATCAAAGCCATAAGATTTGATCGCAGTATCAAATCTTATATTCCAAAATCAAGAAGCTTGTTTAAAACCATAAATGGACCGATTAAGATGGAAAACCTTTTTCTCCATATAAATGGTCTTTTCAAGATTGCTATTCAGAAAGGTAGTCTTAACATCCATTCTCTAAATCTCATAGTCATAATATGAGACAACGAACAAGAGGATCCTGATAGACTTTAATATAGCAACAGGTGAGAAAGTCTCCTCATAGTTGACTCCCTCAACTTGGGTATAACCCTTTGCCATAAGCCTAGCCTTGAAGGTTTGCACCTTCCCATCAGCACCTCGTTTTCTCTTATAAATCCACTTGCAACCTATAAGTTTAACCCTATTAGGTTGATCTATTAGATCTCAAACCAAATTGAAGTACATAGACTCCATTTCGAGATCCATAACTTTGATCCACTCATCTTTGTCAACATCCTCCATTGCCTTCTTGTAAGACAATGGATCCTCAACATCTCCATCAACTACGATAGCTAGGGTTTCTGTTAAACCCATATAACGAACAGGTGGGTTTGCAGCCCTCATACTATGTCGAAGCTCCCTCAACACTTGAGGTGGATTTGACCTACTAGATGAATCCAACTTTAACAACTCTTGTTTAGGTATTGGGTTCTTCAACAACTCTTTTTTATGGTTCAGTAGTTTCATTGGAAACTTCACTCAACACAATCTTACTGCGGGGTTTATGCTCCCTTATGTAGTCATCTTCTAAAAATGTAGCATTTTTTGACACAAACACCTTATTATCCTTAGGATCGTAGAAGTAACCACCTCTCGTTCCTTTAGGGTAACCTACAAATAGACACAATTTTTAACGAGGTTTCAATTTCTTAGGATTTACCTCAAGTATATATGCTAGGAAACCCCAGATCCTAAAATATCGTAAACTACCTTTATGACCATTCCATAATTCCAAAGGTCTTCTAGTAATACTTTTGGATGGAACACAATTCAAAATGTAAGTTGCAGTCTATACTGCATAACCCCAAAACGAGTTCGTTAGGGAAGCATAACTCATCATAGACTTAACCATGTCCAACAGGGTTCAATTTCTCCTTTCTGATACACCATTTTGCTAGGTGTACCAGGTGTCGAGAGTTGGGATAAAATTCCATGTTCTATCAAATAGTCTTGGAATTTTAGATCTAAATACTCTCCACCTCGATCTAATAAAAATATTTTAATAGTTTTATTTAATGTGTTTTCAATTTCAGTCTTGTACTCCTTGAACTTTTCAAGGGCTTCAGACTTATGTTGCATTAAATAAAAATACCCATATCAAGAATAATCATCAGTAAAAGTGATGAAATATTCAAACCCTCCTCTTACCTTAATATTCATCGAACCACACAAGACATGACTCATACATAAGTAAAGAATTTTCTTCTAACTCGCTTAAAAGTCCATTCTTGACCAATCTCTAAATCCTATTAAGATTTATGTGTCCTAATCTCAGGTTCCAAAGATGAGCATTTTTTTAGGAGAAAGTTTAAGTCTTTTATTCTGAGTTACCACAGTTTTAAATAGTTCAGTATTTAGGAGGCCTTTAGTTGCTAACGGTCTTAGCACATATAAATTATTGTCGAGATTATCATAATAAATATGTATTCCATTGTTGTAAACAAACACTTTATTTTCATGAAATTTAAAGGGTAATGTTGTTCTAGAAGACATTTTGTAGAAATCAGGTTCCTTTTCAAGCCTGGAACTACATATATATTATATAATAAAATATAAGATTTCTGTAAGTAGAGTCGAAGCCCTCCCACTGCCATAGCTGAGAGAACGTGCTTAGTTTCATTATGCATGTCATTTCCCCAATCTCCAGTTGTCGTCAGGAACTAATTCCCTAAAATGAAGAATAAACATGGTTAGTGGCACCTGAATCTATTATTCAGGCTGATGTTGGGATTGATGTCCTAATTCTCCCAGAGTCTCGTAGTTTGTAAACTTTGTACACATTGTTATTAATAAAATAAGAGTTATTTTATTTACATTTACTCATATCCAATAAACAAAGATCTGTGGCTATTGTATGTAAACTTAAGCATGTATATGAGATATACAAGTGAATCATGCCTTAAGTGATAACCTAAAAGGTCTGTAGTATAAGGATAAAAGAGGGATACCTTATCCTGATGACACTACGGATACGACCCGCTTTGTAGAGGTTTACAAGTGTTGTGAACTATTACAGATGGTTTGATTCTAGTCATTCATATGGAGACATGTGAGCGGGGGTGTCTTATACAAAGAGTTTGTATAAGACCAAACCACGAGATGATTCGTCTCTTTATATAACACCGTTGATACTTGAGACTTACACCTCACTTAAATGACCATAGGTGACATGACCTTAATCCTAAGTATTTTGGGAACTCTTGTCTATAAGGCCGGTCCTCTGATTAGTATGGGTGAGAGTGGCCAGATTGCCAACTTAACAAGCCTACCTTTTTGAGGATTTGTCAGATTGGGGAGTTGGAAACTCAGTTACACAAGATGGAATTCACTCCTTCTCCGAAGAAGGGGGTAAGTAGATAGATTGCTCCCTTAAGGGTTTTCTGGGTCTTGAACATAGTGGCTGCATCCTCTCTTTGGAAGAGGAGACCCAGTCATAGTAGGACTATGAATTATTGTTCATTAGAGGAATCAATGATACTTGAGGAGTTGGATGTAACTATAGGGGAAAAGTAGTAAATTGGCCTAGCTGTACTTATGAGCGATCTGTGAAGAGTTATCGCACTGTTGATTGATTGATATGGACATAGAAATATATCTGTCGTGAGAAGAGTACAATTGTCGGTCATTAATGGAGTGCCCGACAGTTAACTGATGGTAGATCCCATGACTAAAGAGTTTAGTTAGTTATTCACGTACCATTGGAGCTTTAAGCTACAGGTCCATAAGGTCCCCTTGGTATCTCAATGGATTCAAGTTGAGAATCAGTTCTTAGGGTTAGTTTGAAGTGTTCAAATTAACAAGAGGAAATTCAATTATATATGATATAAATGGTGTGATGTATGAGATACGTCAAGTGGAGGATTAATGTAAATATGATTTACATTAAGTACCATAAAATAGAAAAAGAACTATGGTTTGTATGTTTCATAGATGAAATATTAAAACTATAGGTTATAAATATAATATGGTAAGTTCGTTATCATATTTATTTATAATATATTAATTATTCGATAATTAATTCTTTTGATTGAGTGGGAGGTTATTGGTGGTTTGATGGTAACCATGAGATAAAAAGAAACTTGTTTTCCTAAAAACAAATAGTTGCCTCATTCAAAAGTAACTCACGGATAAGCTATCAAATGAAAGTGTTTCACTAAGCGATAGCTCACAAAGACTAAACGATCGTGGAGCTTTGACTATATGATATTCTTTCAGCTCATCGTAGCGAAACGATTGTTTGGCTAAGTCTATACGATAGGCTACCATTTACTAAACGATCGAGAACATCATCTATACGATAGACGCTTCTTATCTCCCACTTGTTCAATCGTCTACACGGTCGTTGTCCTCCAATCTCTTCCGCAAGCTAAGATCATACAAAGCCCATAACTCCTAGATTCTCACACCGAGAATACCAAGGTAACCATTGTGGTGGTGTCCTCACTCATTTTGTGTATTGAGTTGGACTCGATTGTCTTTGTGGAGGTCGTTCGTTGTGTTCATGTTGTTGTGGTCATTGTGTTCGATTGCTGTCATGGACACTTGTAGACTATTCGAGGGATTCTTGAAGAATATTTCTTCAAAGGTATGCATACTCTATCCCATGATTCTATTGAAGCATTCTACAATTTCTTGTTATGCATTACCTGTTAGTTTTCGTTCTTAGACTGTAATTGATTGTGTTCACTCGAATGGAATTTGGAACGATCTCTTCCGCTGCTCATGGAAATCCTCATGCTTGATTTTCTTCAACTGAATCATGATTCTCCACTAAATAAGTCTCTAAAACAAGTAACTCATATTTACCTTGTTTGACTAACTTCTTCTTTTCTGCCAAGTATTTGGGACAATTTCTATTCTAGTGACCCTCATGGTTACAATGGAAATAGATTCCCTTTTCAGCCTTGGATTTCTTACCCTTCTGGGCAGTAGCTGGTGGGTTATCTTTCCTCTTTTCACCTTTCTTCTTCTTCCACTTTTTGGTGCCAAAAGAAAAAAAAAAAAAAACAAAGACTTAGTTTCAGAGGTCGAACCTCTATAGAACTTCTTAGAGGATGAAGCAACATTTGTCTCACCCTTCTGTTCCTTGGATTTCATAAAGGATTGGAATGTCTGTAGCTCGTTGAGCAAGGTGGTCAGGTTGTAGTTAATCCTGTTTATAATAGCATTACTATGGAACTGCAGAAATCTTTTAGGTAAAGATTCCAGTATGAAGCTAACCTGACTGGTTTCATCAATGACTAACCCATTCATCTCTACCATGTTGAAGTGGACCATCATGTTGAGAGCATGTTCTCTAATAGATGCCCTTTTTTTCATAAGGCCATTAAAGATATTTTTCAGAGTGTCATACCTGAGTTATGTAGATAGTTGTCCAAATATCCCCCGTAGGGACTCCATGATCTCATGGGCAATGATCAAGAGTTCATGCTTCTTGGCCAAGACTTTAGAAAAGCTTGCCAAGATATATGCTCCGGCCTCCTCATTTACCCGTATTCAACATTCTTATGCCTCCTGAACGTTTCGAGGAGCATTTTGAGCAAAAACAGGAGGACAATCCTCCATAAGGACAAATATCAGGTCATTGATGATTAATATTATGTTGATTATGTTTTTCCATATTGTGTAATTTTCGTTGGTAAGTTTGTGGCGGCGAGTAAGTTTATTGTTGTGGAAGTCGCAATGAATTTGATGAAACGTACAAATTATTTATATTGGAATTCAAGCTTTTTCCATTTGAAAAACCAATCAAATTTACTAAAATAATTTAATACACCTAATGTGACATCTATTTTGCTATGATGTTTCAGTAAGGCAGGGTAAAAGTCACTATAGGGTGATCAAGTACCCCTTCACTGAAATGAGATCGTCTCAACCAATATACAGAACAACTCTTTGTTACTATAAATATTGGTCACATTGTTCGGTCTAGAAACTATTAACTTCCTTAACATTTTCTTGTAAGTGTGACCCCTCATTTTAGATTCTAGAGTTTCACCCAATGAGCCAACCGTAGGGAAAAATTGATTGGTGGAAAAACTAAAGCAATCCTATCCATTTATGGAGTTTGAGTAAAAAGTCATGCAAATGCCATCTGTAGGGGGACACAAGTAAAGGTGCCTCGAAACCAAGCATGAAAATTTTCTACAAACTAATTAAAGAGACCGTGGGATGTGTTGACACACGTCCCGCTCCCACTTACTATAAACACTTTCTTTTTAATATTGACCTATACAAACACCACCCGTAGAAGGACACAAGCAAAGGTGCCTTGAGGCCGAGTATAGATTGCACAGTGTGAATTTATAAGGAGAAACGTGAAAAAGGAAAATTGAAGTATCATATACTCCATTTTCCTCCCACAAGTGTTTAAGGTTAATTTAACTTAGAAAAATACGACTAATTATTTTACTAAGTGATTGTTTAAATTTATCCAAAAGTAATACTTACTTTGGATAGTTAAACAACTTTGATTAATGTTCATTAAACACTTTAATAAACCTTAATCAATAATTGCATGCTTGTAGCATATCTATCTAATTCACCTTTCTAGGTCAGTTCCCAGGTTGGGGTGTTCTGTTTCCATTAATTTAAATACCTCAGCCTTGACAAAACTAGCCTTAGAAAAGATGTCCCTTATAGATACATTTGCTAAAATTTAATATTTTAATTAAAACTAATTCAATCTTATTAAACTGATTAAAAAATTAAACTTATTTCTAATCTCATTAGAAATGTGATCTTAGGTCTATGTGGATCATGTTTTAAAACTATTTAAAAAAATTATTTTAACCTAAGGTTTGAATACAATTCTGAATTATTGATTTTAATTATTGATTTCATTTAATTATAAATTTTCTAAAAGAAATGAAATAAACTAAAACCAATTATTGCATGTTAAAGCATATTTAGGTAACTTATAACAATTATAAAATAACCTAAAGTAGTGACATGCTTCATGCAATTTCATTTCATTATTAACATACATAACACTTATATATTAAAGTAATGAAATAATGAATAACATAAATCAATCCATACATTCAACTATATGTTATAACACTTATTATATAAATGATGCATGACTATGTTATTAATGCATGCAAACATATATTATAACATTTATATTATATGATGCATGAGCATGCTATAAAATTAAATCATGCAACTATATATTATAACATTTATAACATAAATGATGCATGAATAATGCATAGCCTATGGTGAGATTTTACTATATATAAATATATAAAATAAATCATACATCATATGTATAATTTAAAACAATTAATGGATCGGGATTTGAATCCTAAACAATTAATTAAATTAATATAACACTTATATTAATTTAAATAATTAAAAACAACTAACTATTGCAAAAATAATAGCCAACCAGTTCAAAACAAGTAAACCGGGTCTTGAATCGCACAAACCGAACCGTCTAACACCTGAATTGGCAACGAATTGCTTGAACCAAGCGAACAGAACACAAACCGACTGAGCCACAAACCGAACCATGTGCAAAGTGGTTCATTCTTTCTATCTTGGAGTGTTGCAACGCTGTGTCCTAGCATTGCAACACTATGGAAAGAACATTACGTTCCGCTCGTAGCAGTGTTACAATGCTAGGACACAGTGTTGCAACGCTACTGTATAGTTGCAAATTCCTTCGGTTTTCCTCCCATTTTGGCCTTGTTTTCTCCAGATAAAGACCGAAATGATCATGAACGACTCAAGACTTTCAAATTACAGATTCGCAACTAATGCCAAAAAACGAAGGGTCCTTACAAACAAAAATTCGTAAAATACAGCTGTAAATATGATCCAATCTCAAAAAAAAAAAAAAAAAAAAAAAAAAACCAATCATTCCAAACCAAAAAAAAAATTCCATCATCACATGAATTAATTTACAGAATGCAACCCACCATAGATCTATAGATGCATTCTGGAAAATAAAAAAAAAAATAGGACCAAAGCCACGCTCTGATACAAATAGAATGAGCGGTGAAGTTCCATTGCAGAGGTGGGAGCATCCTAATTTTTCAATTTTCACAGAATACAAAAAAGAGTAACAAGATTATGCAAAATACAGAAAATTTACAGCATGTAATTGACGGAGAAATATAGGGTTAGAAATTACATTACCCCTGATAAATCGAAATTCTTCACGAAATCTCCTTTTACACATTGATCACGATAAAAAAAAAAAAAAAAAATGGCCACCACCACGAGAATTACCTCTGTATTCTCTTGGGATGAGAATTTCTCAGAAGGTATGGGCTCTGAAATTTTGAAAGAGATGGAGAGATTTTTTTTTTTTTTTTGAGAGAGGAATTACTATGATCTATTTTTTAAAAAATTACAGAGAGTTTCTTTTCTGTATCAACCCTACAGAGAAGAAGAAGAGAGAAAAGAAACTTCCTACAAAACCATCAAACGTTAGTGATTGAGAGAATTAAGGAGAGGGAACTTATTTCCCTCCCTTTGATTTTGAAATTTAAAAATTAAATTAAAATTTGATTAATTTAAATAATAATTATATGTATATAATAACTAACTTATTATATGTATATATAACTATATATTATATCATATATAACACATAACCTATAGGTTTTATATTGTATCAACAATGCATGGTATTTAATATAAATCACATTTATACTAAATTCAATTATATGAATCCCATTCATATAATTAGTATTTGAATCATATAATTGTGAATTTTGAATTTTTTTAAATAATAAAAGGGAGGGAGTTATTTATTTATTTTTTTTTACAAAAGTAAATAAATAACAACTCACTCCTTTTTAGTCTCTCAACTGTTTCACATTAATATTGAGGGGTTGTGAGATTTTTTTTATCGACTTCTCATTTCACATTTTGTCTCCCATAAGGCTCTCTATAAAAACAATGTTCTTTCTCAAATAAATTTATCCCTTCTCCCTTTCTTCCAAAATTGATCATTGAAACCCACACCTCTCAGCAATCCCCACCCTTGAGAATAACGGGGAAGAGCTCTTAGTGGAGTCCATCGTTGTTCCTATGATCATGTGTTCATGAATTCTAGGGAGAGTCCGATTTTTTCGTGATCGGAGAGCACTCGTGAGGATTTTTTGTCTCCAAGGGTAAGATCCATGAATCCCTTTCTTCCTTTTTGATTTTTTTTTTTGTTGGAAAAGCATGCTTAATTAGGGTTGTTTATTCCTAGTTTTTGGACTCTATGTAATCAATGTTCTGTAAAATTAAAATTGGGACACGATCCTTCCGCTGCGGATAATCACCTATTCCTTTCAGATACATTATAAAGTATAATGTATGTTGATACATTTAGAGTTTAATGAGAGGGATAAGTATTTGAATGTGATTCAAGTATTTATTATATGAATATGATTCATATATAAACTATATGTTAAAAATAATATGAATATGATTCATATTAAAACTATTTAGTTTGATAAAAGAGGTTATTATTTGAATATGATTAAAATATTATTATATGAATGAGATTCATATAAAAACTATATGTTAGTATATTTCTAATATTGAATTCTAACTTGAATTAAAGAAAGGTTCTCTCTCACTCTTTTCCTCCTTTTCTCCTCTGTGTTCTCTCTATTGGGATTGGTATCCTAATTCTCCCAGAGTCTCGTTGTTTTGTAAAGATACACATTGTTCGATGAATAAAATAAATGTTATTTAATTCTAGCATTTACTCATATCCAATAAACAAAGCTCCTTGGTTATCTTATGTGAACTTAAGCATGTATATGTGATATACAAATGCATCATGCCTTAAGTGATAACCTAAATAGGTATGTAGTATAAGGATTAAGGTGAGATACCTGATCCTGGTGACACTGCGGATATGGCTCGTTTTATAGAGGTTTGCAAGTGTTGTAAACTACTATAGATGGTTGATCCTGACCATTCATGTGGAGATATGGAGTGAGGGTATCCTATACAAAGATTTTGTATAAGACTTGGACCACGAGATGTACTCTGTATATAACGCCGTTGATACTAGAGACTTGCATCTCACCTAAATGACCATAGGTCACACGACCTCAATCCTGAGTGCTTTGGGAACTTCTACCTTTGAGAGCGGTCCTTTGATTAGTATGGGTGAGAGTGGCCAGATTGCCAACTCAACATGCCTACCTTTTTGGGGACTTGTCTGATCTGGGAGCTGGGAACTCAATCCACAAAATGGAATTCACTCTTTTCCCGAAGCAGGGATAAGTTGAGAGATTTCTCCCTTAAGGGTGATTTCGAGGCTTGAACATAGTGGCCATAGTTTCTCTTTGGAAGAGAAGACTCAGTCATAGTAGGACTATGACTTATGTTTATTAGAGGGATCAGTGGTACTTAAGGAGACAGATGTAACTATAGGGGCATAACAGTTATTGGGCTAGCTGTACTTATGAGCGATATGTGAAGGTTTGTCACACTGCTCATTGGTTAAGATGGACACATAATATATCTGTAGTAAGGAGAGTTCAGTCGTCAGTCTTTAATGGAGTGCCTGACAGTTAACAGATGATGGATCCCGTGACTAAAGAGTTTAGTCAGTTATTCAGGTACTGTTGGAGCTTCGAGCTACAGGTCCATGAGGTCCCCTCAGTAGCTCAATGGATTCAGTTGAGGATCAGTTCTTGGTGTTGATTTGAAATGTTCAAACTGACAAGAGGCATTTTGATTATATATGATATAATTGGTTTGATGTATGAGATACATCTATGGAGAATTGATGTAAATGAGATTTACATTAAGTACCATGGAATAGAAAAAGAACTATGGTTTATATGTTTCATGAGATGAAATATTAAAACTATAGGTTATAAATATAGTATGATAAGTTGGTTATCATTTATGTTTATAATAATATTAATTATTGGATAATTAATTCTTTTTCTTTTAAATAACCAAAGTAGTGGTTATTGAATCATGGTAGCCGTGAGTTTAAAAGAAAAATGGTTTCCTAATTTCAAAAAGAAGTTTTTTTTTTCAAACGCTAAAAAGTTTTTAATTTTCTCTCTCGTGCAAAAGAAACTCACGAAGTCATCAAGTAAATTCAGACTTACTAAACGACAGTTGGGTGAGCTAAACGATCGTGCAGAGTAGAGCTAAACGATTGTGCAGTATTTACTAAATGATCGCTGGCCCAAGGTAAACGATCGTGTAGAGTCTGTAGGCGACAGACCGATCTAAGCGATGAGCTAAACGATTGCATAATTTTGCTAGATGATTGCTGGCCTAAGGTAAACGATCGTGTAGAGTCTGTAGACGATAGATCGAGCTAAACGATCGCATAGCTTTTGCTTGACGATCGCATAACTTTATCTAAATGATTGGGCATCGACCTATACGATAGGTCTTCGCCATCTCCCAGTTGCCCAGTCGTGTATGTGATCAGTGTTTCCTCCATTCGTCTGCCTCATACCAAGTCCAAACAGAGCCCACCCTCTGGATTCTCACACTGAGAATACCAAGGTAGCCTTGTTGGTGGTGTCAGACTCAACTCGAAACCATCAAGGTTTTCTGGAGGTCATTCGTGGTGCTGTGGAGGTCGTTCGTGTTACGGAGGAGTTTATGACCGAGGAGATTGTTGAGAATGAGCGTGAAATGTTTGTGCTGTGTTGCGGTCATTTAGATCGGGCGTTCGAAGCTGCTGTTGTTCGAATGTTCATGCGCAACGGAGTATGGAGACACTTCTGCCATTGTGCATAGAGTTTGATCTCTTTATGTATTTATTGTTCATGCTGTAATTTCTGCATTTGAATTGTATAACCGCTTGTTTGAAGTCGATCGTAAATATATTGTTGATTCATGATTGTAATTTGGAATTATCATTTTTCTACTGCTCATGGAAATCTCGCTTCCGATTTCCTTCAATCTCTACCAAAAAGACTATCAAGAACTCTCTCTTCCTCCCTTACCAAAAGGAAGCCCACAAACTCTCCTTTGGTTCTCTCTTTGAGTATAACAAGGAAGCCTCCTTTGTGGTGGTGTCCAAGAAGCAAAGAGTTTGCAGTTGTGTTCTTGGTGTTCGAGTTCGAGAAGGAGTTTCACCGGTCGTGATCTTTCCAGAGAGGAAGCGAGAAGATGGGATCTTCAAGGGTTAGTATGATTTCTTCTTTCTTTTTTCTCTATAATTCCATTAATGTTTATCATAGTTTCCGTTCTCCTCTATTTATTTAAGTTACTGTAAAATGAGTTTCAAAGACCAGCAATCATTTTCTTTCACTGTGTGGAATTCCAAATCTCTTCAATTGGTATTAGAGTCATTTCATCTTTGAATTTCTTTTTTTAACTTATAATCAGAGTTTTAGTGGGATTTAAACACTGCATTATGAATGTATGATGGTTTACACATGGATGTTTCAAACTTGGCTAGATTTACTGCTTTAAAGTGTTTAAAGTTGTAATGTCCTAGTAATTGATGCATTTAATTTCCGCTATCGAGTTTATAAGTCCATGTTGCTCGTTGGTTTTTTGTTGTTGAAGAGTTTGATGACCATTGAAGTAAGATCGGGTTGGAGGTCGAAGTAGAGGAAGCATTCTGGCCTATAGCGTAGAGCACAACATTGCACCATTGTGCTTTACGCTATAAGATAGAATGCCCAACATTGCAACGCTGTAGGGGAGCGACGTGACACTACGTGTAACATAAAGGTATGCTACAACAGCATAAAAGCCAATGTCGCAACGCTTTAGCTGTAGCGTTACGACGTTCCGAATCTGTTTGTGCACACGTTAAAATGGTAGCGGTCGTGGGTTCGAGGAACGTTCCGAATCTGTTTATGTTAATTAAATTAATTGTTTAGGATGCCAATTTTAGTCCATTGTTACTTATTTATCATTTTATACATTGTATGAATTATTATTTATATAGCATATTGTATGCCATATAGTTTAAAATCCTACCATAGGATAAACATAAAATTATACATCATATTTAATATAAGAGTTATATTATATAGTTGCATGATTTAATTAAGCATGTACATGCATCATATTTAATATAAGAGTTATATTATATGATTGCATGCATAGCAACATGTCCATGCATCATACTTTATTGTAAAAGTTATATTTGTATGATGTATAATATAAATATTATATTATATGATGCTTGTGTTATTTTCATTATTGTATAACATAAGTGTTATATTAGATAATGAAAATAGAAATGCATGAAGTATGACATTACCTTATAAATATAATTGTTATATTTTTATGTATGTCATTAGATGCGTGGCTTAAGTTTTAATTGTTTCATTAATCTGTATATGTGTTATAAGTTTAATGAAATTAGAATTAAAATCTAGAATCAAGAGTTACATGCAAACATAGGTTTAAATTCATTTTAAATGGTTTAATATTGATTTCACCTAGACCTATGTTAGTATATTTTTAATGTGATTAGAAATAGATTAATCTTTTATTTTCTTTTTAATGAGATTAAAATGAAAATAAAAAAATATTAAAATTATAACATAATTGTCTATAAAGGACCTTTATCTAAGGAAGTTTATGTCTGAGATATTTAAGCTGACGAAAATGGAACACCCCTACCTGAGAACCGACCTGGAAGGTGAATTAGACAATAATGTTATAAGCATGCAATAAATGATTAGGTTAATTAAAATGTTTAATAAAAAAGAATTATATATTGTTAAACTATCCAATATAAGAGTTATATTGGGCCAATTTAATAATTTACTTGATATATTTATCAGCTTAATTTACCTAAGTGATGAGCACTTGTTTGTAAAATACTTACTAAGAGAAAAAAGATGTATATGATATGTCATTTTTCCACTTACGTTCTCCCTTAAAGTTCACACTATGAGACCCATGCTTAGCCTCGAGGCACTCTAGGAGCGTCCCCTTTCGGATGATGTTTGCATGGTCAATATCAAGGTAAATGGAGAAAGTATTTATAGTAAGTGAGAGAAGGATGTGTGTCAAAATATCCTACAGTCTCTTTGATTGGTTTGCATCGTGAGATCTTGTTGCACGGCCTCGAGGCGCTTTAGGAGCGTCCCTCTTCGGATGGTTTGTGCATTAGGTCAATATCAGGGCGAACTCTAGAAATGGATAGGATCACTTTAGTTTTTGCCCCAATTGGTTTTTCCTTCGATTGGCTCACTGAGGCGAAACTTTAGGGTCGAAAATGGAGGGTCACACTTACAAGAAATTGTTAAGTAAGTCAATGATTTATTGACCAAATAAATGGCAACTAATTATTATAGGAATAAGAGTTATTCTGGTGTAACAATTGGTTGAGAATGTCTCAATCTAGTGAAGGAATAACTGATCATCCTTCGTGGCGTTTGTTCTAACTCACTGGAGTATTATAGAAATAGAAAACTTGAATTAATATGGATGAGATTCATATGAAATCTATTAGGTTTATTATTTTTAATTTCTTTGTTGAATTAGAATGGGTAACAGATTGCATATAGTCAATTAACATGTTTTATATAATTCAAAGTTATGTCATTTTCTTTCAAGGTTTTATTTATTTTTTTTATATTACTGATATTAGTCAAAGGGTTTGATAAATATGTTATATTGGAAAATTTCATCAACACATAATGCAGTGTAATTTTGTCTTTTAATTTGGGAAATGTTCTCAAAAGAGATTGTTGCCAATTCATAAAATGTTCATGAATAGTCTTTGCAGTGCTGGCTTACTTTATATTTTTATTGTCTGGACAACATATGATGTGTCTGGATTACACGATAAAGTCATGACATAAAATATTGTATGTTAGAGTCATGAAAAGCTATATGACCTCCAAAGTAAAGCATTATCTGAGTCCAAGAAAGTCATAATGACTAGAGCTGATGAAAAAATGTTAGTTTGGAATGTCACGTGATGAGGAATTATAGAAATACCTCAAAAAGAAAGAAAAATAAGAATAAGTAAATTTGATTTACTCCACACCTTGATATTTGAATAATGATTCACTATCAGATTTTTTCTGAATTACAATTAGATTGTAAATCTTGGTGAATATTTAATTAAGTGGAATAGTTTTACTAGTTGGCAACAGGAAGCTCATCTCAATTAAAGTAGTGGGAGACATTAAAATATTATTTATTTATGCTAAAAATGGTGCTTTTATCACCACAAGAGAATTTGAATTTCTCCAAACTTTATTACTAAATATTTCATAGAGTATGAATGGTTTTAGTGATAAGGAATGTGTGTTAAAGGTTCAACTTTGATTATATAACAACTAACTTATTATATGTATATATAACTATATGTTATACCATATATAACACATAACCTATGGTTTTTATGTTGTATCAAATACAATGTAACCTATAGTTTTAGTTCTCTCAACAATGCATGAAATTTAATATAAATCACATTTATACTAAATTCAATTATATGAATCTCATTCATATAATTAGTATTTGAATCATATTCAAATATTTAATTTCTCTCTAAATAAACTTTATATTATAATGTATTGAATACATTATATTAATTATATCATATATAATTAATTTAAATTAATTATATCACATATAATTAATTCCCTTAATTAATTTAAACAATTCAAATTAATCCAAAATTAATTCTCAATAGTCCTTATTGAGCTATAGAGAGGACCTTATGGACCTGTAGATCGAAGCTTCAATGGTACTTGAATAATAATTAAACTCCTCTAATCAAATTATTCAACATCCATTAACTGTCTGTCACTCCACTAAATACCGACAATTGCACTCTTCGCACTATAGATATATTTTTGTGTCCATTGAATATAACCAGTCAACAGTACGATGACCCTTAACAAATTGCTCATAAGTAAGCAAAAGTTACCCTTTTTCCCCTGTAGTTACATCTAACTCCTTAAGTACCACTGATCTCTCTAATGAACAATAAGTCATAGTCCAACTATAACCATACCCCTCTCGGGCTAAGAGAGGGTGTGGTTCCACATTGTTCAAGTCTCGGAATCAGACCTTAAGGGAGCAATTTATCTACTTACCCAGACGTTAGGGAAGGAGTGAATTTCTTCTTGTGTAGTTGTGTTCCTAGCTCCCCAATCAGACGAGTCCCCAAAATGGTAGGCATATTGAGTTGGCAAAACTGGCCACTTTCATCCATAAAAATCAAACAACCCTCCTCATAGGCAAGAGTTCACAACTCATTCAAGATTTCGGTGGCCAGCCATACTTATTATATCTCTATGATACGTGAATGAATTTGTTATGAGCACAAGATTGTTTCTATCTCTAGAAATACTTTTTGCTTTGCTTAACAAGTTCCATAACTACTTTCCTTCTCAGGAGGCTAGTTATAGCTACTTGTCTCCATGAGTGTTCATAGGCCAACATTTAAATGACTATATATTAAGCAAACAGGATAACTTCCTCAGATTCTACTTAGCTCATAATATTAACCTTCCCCCTTACCCTGTTGAGACTAATGACTCATGGCAAAGGTTAAAATGAAAGCAAAGATAGAGGAAATGATGAATGAAGACATGATAATATTGAGATAGAGGTATAGTTTTTGTATACAGGTGAATAATTTCTTAAACTATAGTGCAAACAAAATGATAAGAGAACAAGGTGAAGAGTTAGTTGGTAGGAATTTCTTACTCTCAATAGGTGAATGTCTAGGTTGTTGATGTTGATTTGGTTGAGCGAGATGGAGAAAGCACTTTTAGACTCTTGCTTCGGTGAGGGTTCGATGATGATTCGGGGTGAAAAAGATGGAGTTGGATTTCTCTCTCATAGATCATATAATCTTTGGATCGTAAATTTTCTAATGATCTGATGATTTTTTTCCTTCTTGGTGTCAAGACTCTATTTATAGACCCATACATTATACCTTGTTGGGGTTCCCAATCTGATCAGTCGCCATTGTCTGACGCAGTAGGTATGAATGTCAGCACTGCAATCATGGTCAACGTTCTGGAAGCTTGACAGAAAATCTGCAAAAACCCCAAACCCTATTTTTCCTATTTAAGTATGATAAGTAGTATGTAAAGTATGATTAAGTGTAAGTTAGTATTATGTTTGTAGGGAAGAAGCTTGAGAATGAGTGGAAAAGGAGGAAAATATTCTAAGTGTTGAGATTGTAACTCTCGGTTAGCAAGGTATTGATGACACTTAGGAAAAATTTGGCGAAGTATGGAAGCTAGTTATGCCCGTGCATCGGAAGCCATGCGTTGAAGGTTGTTAAGGTATGTGGCATCCATGCTTTATGGAGGTTAGTTTAGTGCATGATGGGCGTGAGGCATGGAGTGAGTAGCTAAGTGTTGGTCGAGAGTATGCTATGCATTGAGCAAGGGTATGCGATGGCTAAGCTCATCTTGAGGTTAGTTGGACACTTGGTGAGCGTGAGGCTAAGTGTTGGTGTTGGCATTAGGTGTTGGCTACGCGATGGTGGTAGAGGCAAGAACACACATGATGGAAGAAAGTTGGCCATAAATGACAAGGTGAGGTTTGCGCTAACCAAGTCTCGCGTTGGGGTAGGTGGGTAAGAAGACACGCGCATGGGCAAGGATGCCTTAGGCGATGCAGCTTGTACATGCGTTGGTGTGCAATGGTGGGCAAGGATGTGCGCGAAGTGGGGTCATGCGATGATCTTGAGACTAGGCATTGGGGGCAAGAGGGGCGTTGAGGCATGTACTGGTCGAGGGGTGTATGCGTCCAAGTGAAGCTATGTGTTGATAAGAATTAAGAGGCCATGCATTGGTGATTAGAGGAAACTTTCAGCTTAATCATCGATTGTAATGGCTAGCTATCGTGATTAGAAGGTTTAAGTTTGACGTAGTGGGATAGGTGGTAGCCTAAGTGTAATTAAGGTCATGCAACACTTAGTATAAAAGGGAAGCCTCAGTTCAAGAACTTGGTTTAGGAAATTCTCTCATGCTAAAGAGGTAAAGCCATTTGAAAGCTTGAAGAGTGTAGTTGATATCCCAGGGCTTCCGAATGGGAGTTGAATTCGAAGTTTTCCTTAAGAAGTTCAGGCTTTCGGGTGAATCTAGACCAGAGGTTTAGATTGGAAGTTTTCAGACAGACCAAAAGGAATTTGAAGCTCAAATTTTAAGGTAAGAAAGTTATGACATTTTTGAAACAAGTTTGTAGAAGGATATTTTCCAAGATAAGATCTGGAAAATAAGTAAATTGAGGTTGAAGTGGAATATGGATTTTTCGGTTGAATAAGCAAACAGTTGCAAATGTTGAGCAAAAAGGTAGCTCAATCAGGAAGGTTGCAGATGTGCGTAAATGCAGGTTGACACAAGGCGCTTCGTGGGTGCACGCATGAGGTTGTGAGTGCAGGGTTGCGCTGAAGGGCAGGAAGCACTGACATATGTGTGCGAAGGTAGATTGATGCAAGAGTGCGTTGTGAAGCGCCAAGCGTGCGCGTGAGGGATTATGCGGTGAGGTGTATTGTGTGTGAAGGGGCGCACTGATACGTTGAGGTAGTAAGCATTAACGCATAGCTGTGGCATGTTATGCATAAGGGTGGACAGGCGTTGACGCATAGGAAGGTGGTGGCCGCATAGACTAGCAACATCACACAAGGTGTTTCTCTAAGTGTTGCACGTATGGTGTATGCGTTAAGATGGGAAGATGATATTCTAAGTTGAATATTAAGCTTGTTAAGAGGGTTATGCTCACAAGGGAGTCAATAACATTAACCAAAGTTGTTTGTAAACCTTACAGGACAAACACCCATAGGAGAAGCATATCAACCCTAAGAGGATGCCCAAGGCTGTGGTGACAAATTTAGTGCTCTACTAAATGTTTAGTAAATGCATGATTTATCCAAAAGACTAGTTTTCATGTTAGCTTTTATGTGAAGTATGTTAAAATGATAGTTTCCAAGCAAACTAGTTTTCAAGAGCTTTCCTAATGCATGCATAGTGTAAAGATGTTTATGTAAGCATGCTTTAAGTATTTATATACTTTATGTCATGAGGCATGCATTAATAGGTTATGATTATGTGATGAAGAGGTTTAAAGCATAAGTTTTATGTTACTTATACTTTTAAGTGTTTATGTTTCAATGAGTAAGTTTTATGATGATTATAATGATCCCGATACCAAAAGACTATGAGAAAGTATCTAGACCATAGTACCTAAGGTATGACAGTACATAGTTAATACCACGTGAATGTAGGTAGGGTAGACGTTGGTGGCGTTGAGATTACTCCACTCCAACTAAGGATTGACGTTGAGGGATCGAGAAAAAGGGTTCTCTCTCAATTAAGGACTCAGATGTTTAATGATTTCCAGTAGTTTCATGTTTTAAAGTTTTAAGTAAGAGTTTGCTTGGCAGTTTTCAGTAATGAGCATAATGTTTTGTTTTATTAGTCACTCACTGGGCTAGTAGCTCTTTCTTTCCAAATGTTTTCCTTTTCTCCTAGTAGTGGTCCTCTCCCTAGAGGCTAGCTGCTCTGTTGCTCTGCCACTCAAGGATTTAAGTAAGGGCTCAAAGTTTGTAAAGAAGTTTTAGATGTTTACTTTGTAAATGTTTGTACACACGTGTCATTCATATAGGGACTAGTAAAGTATGTTTGGACCTACTGAACTCTGTACCTATTAATATGATGTAAATGTATTATGTGTTAGACCCTGGTTGTGTTATGTGAGTTGAGTATCTTTAGTATGATTTATATGTCTTATAGAGGTTTCTAAGCAGGTTAAGAATGTCAGTTAGGCGTAAGTGCCACGAAAAGGTTGGTAACTTCTGTTGTCACATTCTCTTATGGATTAAGAGGGTAATCTGGGAGGGGTTGTGAAAAAATCCACTGGTAAAGTTTCAAAGATCTTAAGGTATGTGATCGTTGGTTTGTTCTTTGGAAGGTCAACACATGTGGTATCTCTTGTGGTAATCTGTAAAATAAATACTTTTGGCGCAATATGCTCATGACATGCGGTCAGCAGGTGCTTTTGTGATACTTTAGTGCAAGTTTGATATTTAACATGAATTCTAAGCTGATTGTCATGCAATCTTCTTTCTTCTTTCATTATTCTAAGAAAAATGCTACAATAACTTGTATTTCTAGAAGTTATTAACTATAGACAAGAGAATTTGAATAGACTTTAACATGACAACAGGTGAGAAAGTTTTTTCATAGTCCACTCCCTTAACTCGGTATAACTTTTCGCCACTAGTCTAGATTTAAAGGTCTATATCTTTCCATCTACACCCCTTTTTTCCTTTGGATCCACTTGCATTCTATAGGTTTTACCCCATCATGTCATCTACAAGCTCCTAGACAAAATTGAAGCACATAGACTCCATTAGTTGATTCATGTTTTCAATCCATTCGTCCTTGTCAACATTTTTCATAGCTTTCTTGTAAGATAATAGATCCTTAATTCCATTATCAGATATGATGTTTTGGGCTTCTGTTAAACCCATGAAACAAACATGTAGGTTTGTAACCCTTCCACTACGTTGAAGCATCTCAACTCTTGAGATGGATGTGCTTGACTAGATGAACCGACATCAATAACCTTTGTTGACATACTAGCTTCTTCAGCTACTCCGGTTGAAGTCTCAGTAGGATCATTAGAAATCTCACTTAAAACTATTTTGCTTCGTGTTTTGTGGTCCCTCATGTAGTCTTTTACCAAAAAGAAAAAAAACAACATTTGTCGACACAAACACTTTATTCTCATTTGGATTAAAGATGTACCCACCTCTCGTTTCCTTGGGGTAGCGTACAAATAGGCATGCTCTCAAACAAGGTTCCAACTTTTTGGGATTTTTCATGAGCACATGAGCTGGACATCCCCAAATCCTGAAGTGGTGTAAAGTACCTTTATGACCTTTTCATAACTCAAAGGTGTTTCAAAAACACTATTTGAGGAAATGTTGTTCAAGATATAAACAGCAGTCTCCACTCATATCCCCAGAACGAGTTTGAAAGTTGAGCATAGCTTATTATAAACAACAGTCTCCACTGCATGTTCAACAGTGTTCTATTTCTTCTTTTTGATACACCATTATGCTGAGGTGTACCAGGGGCTGAGAGTTGGGATGTAATTCCATGTTCTATCAAATAATTGTGGAATCTTAAGTCGATTATTCTCCACCACGATTCGGTCGTAGTATTTTTATCCTTTTACCTAACAAGTTTTCAACCTCAGTCTTATACTTCTTGAACTTTTCAAGTACTTTAGACTTCTGTTGCATTAGATAAAGATACTCATATCTTGAATAATCATCTATGAAAGAAATGAAATATTCATACTCTCTTCTTGCTTTTACATTCATCAGACCACAGAGGTCTGAATGTATAAGCTCCAAAGTCTCCTTGTCTCTATAACCTTTTTCAATAAAAGGTTGTTTCGTCATTATGCCTTCAAGGCATGACTCACATACAGGTAAAGAGTTTTCTTCTAAACCATTTAGAAGTCCAATTTTAACCAATCTCTCAATCCTATTGAGGTTAATGTGACCTAACTTTAGATGCCAAAGGTGGACATTTTCTTTAGGAGAAACTCTTGGTCTCTTAGTAGTTGTAGTCGTTTTGAACATTTCAATATTTAGAACAACCTTTGTAACTAACGACCTTAGTACATCTATGTTACTTTCCATTGAAGCAAAGTCTATCTCCATTCCATTCTAAAAAATAAACACTTCATTATCAAAGAAGAAAAGTGAATACTTTTGTAGAATCAAACAAGAAACAAAGATTAAGTTTCACTTGATATTAGGAACTACATATATGCCATCTAATAACATATATCGTTTATTGTCCAAAAATAACTTAAGCCCACCCATGGCAACAATTGAAACATCTCACTAGTACAAACTCGAAGAGTCATCTCTTCAACTTCCAATTGTCTCTAGGAATTAAATCCTTGTTAGAAAGAACATACGTGATTAGTAGCCCCTGAATCAACTATCCAGGTAGAATCTAAAGGAATTGAATCCTAAGCAAAAGCATGTGATCGCCTTGCAATTTTGTTTTCAATTTTACATAAACAAAATACGGAATAAAAATAATAACATAATGGATAACTAATCTATTGGGGTTAATGCCCTAAATCTCATAGGGTCTTATAATTTGTAAACCTTGTATGAACAAACTCATTTTCTTGGAGTATTTCGAACATCTTCATACCTTCAGACACAACATTTGCTACCAAGTTTTCATACTCATGGATTTATTCAACAACAGGTTTCTCGTCAGTCATCTGGAATTGTAACCACTTTCTAACGACGTATTTTTTCCATCTAACATCATCTCCTTTGTGCCGAGACTTCAATGTGTTCTAGATTTTCTTAGCTAATTTTGGACCACAAACAGATCGAACATGGGATCTGTCATATGGTTGAGCAGATGGCGACATACTGTTTTATTGCTTTTCTCGTATTTGTCAGGATCGATCTCGGAGGATTGCCTCATTGGTCAAAAACAGTGATGGGTTCCCTAGAAGATTCTGGATCAATGATAGTAGGCATCTTCTTGATAGCAGCAGGTGCTTCTGTGGTGAGGATATAGTCAACCTCCAACTGCTCGAAGAAGATTAACAAATTTTTGGACCAGCAGCGGTAATTCGCTCCATCATGTGGTTCAAGCTTGGAAAGATTGGGGAGAACTTTACCATTCTTTATTGACATCTGTTAGAAATATAATTGCTTTTAGAATGTAAAAACATATGTGAAATAGTTGCTGTCCCATGGAGAAACCACTACCCTGAAAGAATTACGACGTGACCTTGGTGTCAATCGTTGTATCGATTGATCCCCAAGGTTAAAATTGAAGCAAATCGAAATCAAGATTTCCATGAGCAGCGGAAAAAGACAATTCCAAATTACAATCATGAATCTACAAATCATTTACAGTCGACTTCAATACAAGCGGTTATACAAATATACAAAGCAATTACAACATGAACATTAAATGTACAGAGGGAAAAACTATACTAACAAAGGCAGAAGCGTCTCCACGCTTCGATGCGTACTCTGATCAAACAACAGCAACCCCGAGTGCCTAATCTACACGACCACAACACTGCACGAACACAGAACGAACACTTCGCGTTCATCCTCAACGATCTCCTCGATCACGAACTCCTCCGCAACCGCGAACGGCGTCCGTAGCACCACGAACGACCTCCGAAAAACCTCGACGGTGTCAAGTTGGGTCTGACACCACCAACAAGGCGACCTTGGTATTCTCGGTGTGAGAATCTAGAGGGTGGGCTCTGTTCGGACTTGGTGTGAGGCAGACGAATGGAGGAAACAACGATCACGTACACGACTGGGCAAGTGGGAGAAGTCAGAGACCTATCATATGCGTTGATGCCCAATCCTTTAATGATAACTTATAGAAATACAAGTTATTTATGTTGCCTTATCTAGATATTGCGACCAAAAGAGAATATGCGTTGATTGTATGAAAATTAGCTCAGAAATACAATAATTATGAATTAACGCAATTACACCCACTAACATCGTCAAGTTGGTAAAATAGGATATTTTTACTTTGTTTTGCAGGAAACCAAGTCACCGTTTACGATTAAGGTTCAACGAGAAACTGAACAATGCATCTCTATTACATTGCGCCCGTCAATCAACAATGAAGAGACGATTAACGCAATGACGGCGCAATGCGACAGTCGATCCTGAGTTGAATTTCAACCGTATGTGGTAATAAAAACAATACCGCATGCGAGCAACCGATCGAAAGATGCAGCTGAGCAACGCAAAGGTGGAGGATTACGACATGTGAACAACTAACCGTTGTGCAGATTTGACGATCTGATTGCATAACAGAAGGAATATTTATTCCTCCATCTTCGAAATTTCCATAACAAGAAGTGGGGTCCACCAACCAAGAGTCAAAGCTTTTCACCTATAAATACCCCCATAGAATTTAGAGAAGATATACTTGATATGGGTATCATTGATACGAGGGTTAATTGCTGCCGAATTACTGAGAGAGAGGCTAAGCTGAGTACTAATCAAAAGAAATCCGGGAAGAAAAGAGACAAGGCCGAGAGGTGAGTCTCATTGCGAATCTGCCAGAACCCCGCCGCGAAGCTCTGTGCTTAGATCCCTGCTACCGGTTGAGCAAGCCTGAGAGGGAAGTTCATCCGTCCGCACGATCCAACCACATTGGCAAGCAAATCTCCATCCAGATCGGTGCCAAGACGTTGGCATTTATTTGTATTTGTTTCTAACTCTATTCATCACTGTATTTCATCTTCTTAATTTCTTCATTCACAAATCATGTATCAGACGCTGAATAGAAATATTGAATGTCTCAATCGATTTCATATCCCCTTCTCTATCTATTTTCGTTCCTCTGTTTATCGCTTTCTTCATAAAGTCTTCTTAATCCCTTAGTAATTAATATGAATTAAACAAGTAACTTACTCTATGCTAAAGAAATAAGAACGTTTAGCTAAAGCATGCTAGACGACATCTTCACTTGTAAGAGCAAAAGTGAAGATGTGATACTGACTTGTCGAGAGAAGTTAGAAGAATGTGTTAACTAAAGCAAGAAGTACTTCCAGAGATGGAAGCAACCTTACGTTCATTACGTTTGTCCTTGTTTCACCACAGAGATGTGGGAGCACGGGCGATCACCGAGAGGTGTACGTCAAGGGAAAAGCGGAACCGTATTTATGCCTTTAGTGCAATTAGGAAACTTACGGTGTTTGCATTAATTATCTTTTCTGTTTCTGCTTCGTACATAAGACTTGTCACCACATTACACGATCTTTGCATAATCTTCACAGCCAGCCTTGACCTCAGTATCTTGTATCATGAAACCTGTTTTTTGTATCATCTTAGATAAGATTTACTTTAACGCAATTTACTTTAATGCAATTTATGTTATTATCGCATCTTTACCGCTTTACTTTACTTTATCGCATGTTTATATTCTTGTACACAACAACTTTTATTAATTGAAAACTCCTGGTCGCATGTATCGCAAGCATAACACAATAACCTCAAACAGTCCCTGTGTTCGACCTCGAATCACACCGAGAAACTTGCGGTGAAATTATTCTTGGTTTCAACGCAAGGAAACTTGAGACAACGCACAGCATACTACAAGAACATTGTTAATTAACATATATCTAGAAGTAGTATCACATGGATTTGTATCTTGCATGCATCTATTGTATAGTTTATGCCGTTACAAGTTTATATGCAAGTTCATGTGTTGTGCACATAAGATCAAAATCTAAGTAGCAAGTTTATGGCACTGTTGCCGGGGATTGGTTAACGGTTTATTGTTTGAGTGTGTTTGTGGTATTTGCAGGACATATCTCATTGTACTGGTTGTTCAATGCAGAGAGCAGCTTAACAGTTTATGAATACTGGTGCTGAACCAGACTTCGAAGCTGACCCTGAGATCGAGCGTACCTTTCACACACGGGCACATTAGAATCGGATTAGGCGAAAGAAAACAGCGAATATTGTAGATAATAACGACAATGTGGTTCCCGTAGTAAATCAAGAAGCTGTTAGGCCAGCACAGAATCCTATTTTCCTGGCTGCTGACCGCAACATCCCCATGAGGAATTATGCGACACCCAACCTGTATGATTTTTCGCCTGGGATTTTGAGGCCTATTGTTGAGGAGAACGCAAGGTTTGAGATAAAGTTGGTCATGTTACAAATGATCCAAAATGTAGGGCAATTTGGGGGTCTACAAGGTAAAGACCCGCATGCCCACTTGACCAGCTTTTTCGAAATGTGCGGCAACTTCTCATTACCTGGCGTAACCCCAGAGAGTATTAGACTGTATTTGTTCCCTTACACCTTGAGGGACGAAACCAAGAGGTGGGCTCACTCACTGGAGCCAAACGAGATCACATCATGGGATCAACTGATGGAGAGATTCATGAAGAAGTTCTTCCCACTGGCCGTCAACGCAAGGAGACGAAAGGACGTTCTGAACTTTGAGCAGATGGAAAATGAAACCCTGATCATTGCCTAGGTGCGGTTTAGAAGATTGGTGAAAAACTGCCCGCATATCGGGATACCCGATTGCGTGTTGATGGAAACTTTTTATAACGGCTTGAACAGATCAACGCATGCTATTGCTGATGCCTTCGCGGCAGGAGGTTTTATGGACAAAACGTATACAGAGGCTAAAGTCATCCTTGACCACATATTGCGGAACATGGATGACTAGATTGATGATGGCTATGGAGGCTGAGGCGCCGAACGAAAAAGAATGAAACTTCCATTGTCCTAGTGGAGACAATGACCACGTTGGCTGCTAAGATGGTCGCGGTGACCTCGATCCTTCAATCGATGGCAATAAATCAAGGAGCCATCTCCCAACAATCAGCGCAACTCGCTGCACCGGCTCAAATGACTGCAATAAGTTGTGTTAATTGTGGAGGGGCTCATGTTGCAGAAATGTGCCCATCAAATCTCCAGCAAGTATGCGCCATCCAAAATAACCCCTTCAGCAACATCTACAATCCTGGCTAGAGGACTCATCCTAACTTCAGGTGAGAAGGCAATCTTAACCAAGGGGGGGCCAATCAACCATCAGAGTGGCAGTCGAGGAAATCCTTCTTTTCACCACAACTCAAACCAGGGACAACCAAGGCAATCGCATAACCAGTAACCCTCATCATCAAACACCTCTGGAAGCTCATTAGAGACCCTACTGAAACAATATATGGATAAAAATGACGCAGTGATGCAAGCGTAGGCGTCTTCAATTCAAAACTTGGAGATCCAAGTGGGCCAGCTGGTATCTGACTTGAGAAATAGAGCACCAGGAACGTTGCCCAGCAACTCAGAAGCCCCGGGATCCAATGAAAAGGAACAATGTCCCTAGGACATTGGGCATGCAAGCCGGACCGCCTGCAGAGATGTGGATTGCGCTTATTCAAAGAAACGTATCTTTCGGTCCATCTCTTACAAATATGTTTAATGCTTTCTTTAATTTATGTCTTATTGAATTCTTGAATTTTTTCTTTACTTCTACATTTAATTTTTTTCATGAATTTATGAATTAATTCTTCATTTACTTCATTTACATTTATTTTTATACCGTCTTTAATTCTTGAACTTTTCTGTAATTAATGCATTAGTCTTTAAATGATGAATGATTGAGAAATAAAGAGAAATTTATTGTCGCAAGTCTTAGTAACTTGTGTTGATGAAAAAATAATATTAAAATAAAATAAATAAAATGAAACAATCAACATTTAGTATGCAAGGCGATAATGGACGCATCTTGAACCAATGAGATACTCTTTGTGCTCACCCAACTCGATTGTGTTGAGCTAAGGGGTGTGTTGCGCACGTATATGTCCTTTGCCCGTCCTTAGCTAAATGCACTATGTTGAGGTATCCTCCAGAAATGTGTTAGTTAAGGGGTGTGTTGCGGAGGTGTATGCGTTGTTGCTCGTCTTCTGTGAAGATGCATTTGCGTTGATGAGCACATTGCGTTAATCTTTACATTGCATCCATTCGAATAAAATATTAAAGAAAATTCTTTTTGCATTTGAAAAGTCCAATCATTTCGTATCCCAAAGCAATGATGATTTTGCTGACGAAAGGTCGTTTTTTTTTCTAAAAATTCATAAATGAGAAGAGTTTGAACGACGGGTCTTTGAGCTTCTCGAGGCCTGTCATCGCAAAAATCGCATTGGGCCCACTGCGGCCCAACCTATAAATAGGAACCCTTCCCCGTCTGTGAAATTTTTACCTCATTTGCACTTTGAAAAACCCTAGCACAAGCATACAAAACCTTCTTCTTCCCAAAACTCTAACGATTTTCTAGCTCTTTCAACCAAGCTCCCATGGCTGACCAAGCTTCCCAGGTTTCTGCTTCACTCTCAACCCCTTCATCTGACCAAATCGCCATGCGAAAGGCAGCATTCCTTGCTGCCAATCGCAGGCTTGCTGCCTAAACCCATACCATCCCAAAAATCGTCGGTAGAACCCAGAGAAACCCATTGTCCGTCCAGCCTCCTTAGTTCAAGAGGAGGCACAACACTGAAAATACCCCAGTTCCAACTCCTGCCATCTCAACTGAGAGCGAAAAGAAAAGGCTTGATGATAAGGAAGTGTTTGGCAACATTCTGAGTCATTTGGAGCAAGGAGAGGGATTATCCGAGGCAGAGGTTGTAAACCAACCACTATCCACGGAGGAGGTGGCGACGGTGGTGGTTGAAGAGGTGACGGTGACTAAAAAAATGGTGGTGGCGGAGGGAGTGGTGGTTGAAGAAGAGGCAGGAAGAGACACTCTGACCTTAGAGACTCCTGAGGTAACTGCCAATGCAGAAACCTATGACAGACCCTCCAGAATTGCAGTGGAGGAGATTGCGATGGAGGAGACTAAGGAGGTGAAGTTGTGGTAGAGACTCCTTAAGTTGCAACAGAGACGCAACCAGATGGAGCTGAAGAAGAAAAGAAGAAGAGGAAAGGAAAAGGGAGAAAGGCTGGAGAAGCTAAGTCATCTCATCATCGCAAGGAGAAAAAGAATAAAGAGAAGAAGAATGATGATGAAGATGAGGAAAAGAAGAAGAAGAAGGAAGATAGAAGAATGCGCCGGTGTGAAGAGAGGCGCCTAAAAAAGGAAGAAGAAAAGAAGCAGAGGGCTGCAAGCCCTAAAAAGGATGGAGAACCAACCTCCATGAGGGAGGATAGGGGGGAAACAGCGCAATTGCTGGAACCAGTGCAACCTGAAACAATGCAAATGGTTGCGGTGGAAAAAGGCGAAGAAGGAGAAGATACCCCCCTGATGGGGCGTCGCAAGGAGAATGCGCCGCAAGGGTCTTATGTTGACCTTCTTAGATTAATAATCACATTAGAATAAAAATAAAAAAGAAGAAAAGAAGAGGAGGAGAATCAGGAGAAAATGGAGCGGGCGAAACTCATCACCGTAGAAGGTGATAGAAAAAGAAAATTGCATGATGAGGAAGTTCGCTGCAATAATGAAATCTCAAGGCTTGAAGAAATAGGGTGGATTGAAGAGGAATAATGTCTTTTATTGGCCTCTGAACAGTTTGAGGAGGAGTTTGAAAGAGAAGAAGAAGAGGAAGAGAAAAATAAGAAGGAAGAAGAGAAAAAGAGCTTGGAAGAAGAAAAAGAAAAGAAGCGCAAAGCTAATAGAAGACGCTTACAGAAGAAGAAAGGAAAATAACTTGCCGAGCGAGAGAATGAGGAAAAATGCAAGGAATGGGAAAGAAAACAAAGGCAACAATCTCGCCTTGCATTGGCCAAAGAAAATGGCAAAGTGGTCGTAGAAAGCAGCAAACCCGCATTGGCTAAGGCATGGTCATCCAAAAAGAAAGAAAATGACGACTTGTTGATGGAGGTGGGCTTTTACCCTGCACCAACGCCACTACCTGACCTCATCATGAGCGTGATCGTGGAGCATGGTTGGGACACATTTTGCCAATGCCCAGCCATTGTTGTTCCCAAGGTAGTGCGTGACTTTTACCATGGACGGCTACATGGCACCAAGGATGTGGTGACCATAAAAGGGCAAGTGGTGCCTTTTAGCGCAAAGGACATCAATGAGCTATATCAAATGAAGGATAACCTGGATGCACCAGGTAACAAAATCATTGATGATCCCACAGAACAACAGTTGGAAGATGCGCTGCGAGTATTAACGCAACCGGGCACGAAGTGGTCAGTTTCTTTAAAAGGCATCAAGACCCTTACGTCCAAGACTCTGCTTCCGCAGGCAAGGCTCTGGGTTTATCTTGTTATGAAGCGATTTACCCCAACTTCCCATGACAAGACCATTTCAAGGGATCGAGTTATGGCCGCATACTGCATTACGCGCGACATTCCTATCGATGTGGGCCTGTTGATCGCAAGTCAAATTCGAGGCTTTGTGGGGCACATTAGAGGAAAATATTTCTTTCCATGAACTATCTCAAGTCTATGCCTGATAGTTGGGGTAGGCATTGAGGAGGAACCCATGCAAGAAGTCCATGGCATCATCAATAGCAAAATCCTGAGGCTGCTCCTCAAAGACTCCCCACATTGCCTAGAGTTACCTTTAAAGAGGCCTGCAATCGATCTCAATTCGCCACAAGAACCCAGGCCAAAGGCATAGCACAAAGAGGATAAGGGAAATGGGAAAATCCAAGAAGAAACAACACAAGATCCAGAACTATTGGACCCTTTACCCTTAGTTATTCGTCCTCCAAGCCCTTCGAGCTCACCCGCACAATCTTCTTCTCCACTCTATGAGTATTTCGCTAACCTTCCCCTCACTCCAAAATCTCCAACCGCATACCCACCAATTTACTCACCTGCAACTTCATCACCGCAACCTTCCATTCCACCGTCGCATATTGATGACCCACACGATTTGGATGAAGGCACTTCTGCCCAACCCCAAAACAATACTGACGAGACATCGCAGGCACAACATTCCATCCCCTACTTGGCTGTAGAGTTAGCTGAAATGAGGTCCCTCTTCTCCCAACAGCAACAACTCTTCGCACAACAACAAAACTTCTTCAACCAAAGATTTAAGGTGGTAATGGAGCAAATTGATGATATACAGCGCAGTGCTGCCACATCAAGGGAGGCATTGATCAATATCCAACGCAATATTTTTACAGTCCATCGCCATCAAAGATAGATTGCGGAGCTAAACCATGAGTACTTTAATTTTCTCACAGCTTATCTTCATGGTCCCATGATGTCTCCGCATCTCCGGCAGCAACTGAATTATGAAAATGCTCTTGTAGCACCACCTCAAAATCCTCCAGATCCTCCGGCTCCTCAACAATAAGTTTTACATTTTTGCAGACATTCTATATTTTTATTCAATTCATTATTTTTCTAAGTTAACGAAATTCTTTGATTCTTTGTTTCTTTGTATAGGCAGAAATTTTTGTATTGCGTTAATTTTTCATTCTTTGTATACTTTGTTAATATTCAATACAATTGAGTATATATTCACTGCTTTCTGTCTGTGCCTTTTTCTTTATCATCCTTTGTCAATATTTGCAATGTTCTGATCTTTTATTGATTGTGTTATTCATTGCGTTGCCATGATGTAATATATGTTTATACATAGAAACATTTTCCGTACCTTGTAAATTCTAACTAACAACATTTTCCGTACCTTGTAAATTCTAACTAACACTTAGTTAATTCTTAGTTTAGCAGTATTTTACCTTTTATCTTTCAAAGTTCTGCTCAAACCTTCTTTTTGAAATTTTTTTCTAAGTGTTTGTGTTGTCTATCCAAACAACGCAATGAGGACCTTGCTTATCTTTAAATTTGGGGGTAGGGAAGATTTGAGCAAATAAGATCAAGAATATGCAATGATTAAGAAAATGCGTTCATTTTTCGTCTGGAAAAAAAAAAGAGAAAGAGAGAGAATTTTAATTTTATGCCAAACTCCAATGTCAACACAAGAGAAAACCTCAAAAATGTTCCCAACCCGATAATAGTTTAGTTGTGAAAGGAGTTTGCTCATAGTTGGATGTTCGTATGACACCCGTAGGAGCAAGCCAAAACGAAGGTGGGTTTCCAAAAACAACGCAATAAAAGAGAAAATAAAAGAATGTAAGAGACAACTCCTCTAAATATTATGAGTTAAAGTTGAAATTGGCACACAACCGTAGTTGGATGTTCGCATGACACCCGTGGGAACAAACCAAAACGAAGAGTGTAACCATGACCAACAGTCTCTATTAAATAACGAAAAGTTTGACCACTGCATACAGACATATCAAGTTGTTTTGACAAAGAAGAGATAAATATTCTGTTTTCAAAACTAGAAAAGCATTTTTAGCAGAATTTTGTTATATAGAAGAATAAAGTAGGGCTTTGTTTAGAATTAGCAAGGATAGAAGGAAATTGCGTTGTTGAGAAATGTGCCTGAGTGTAACATTCGGAGCAGCCAATCGACGCAAAAATATAAGAGAGGAATTTAGCATTATTGTCTTAATAGAAGATATGCTTGAGGACAAGCATATATCTAAATTTGGAGGTGTGATAACTTATAGAAATACAAGTTATATATGCTGCCTTATCTAGATATTGCGGCCAAAAGAGAAGGAATATGCATTGATTGTATGAAAATTAGTTCAGAAATACAATAATTATGAATTAATGCAATTACACCCATTAACATCGTCAAGATGGTAGAAGAGTATATTTTTATTCTCTTTTGCAGGAAACCAAGTCACCGCTTGCGATTAAGGTTCAACGAGAAACTAAACAACACATCTCTGTTACATTGCGCCCGTCAATCAATAATGAAGATACGATTAACGTAATGACGGCGCAATGCGACAGTCAATCCTGAGCTGAATTTCAACCGCATGCGGTAATAAAAACAACACCACATGCGAGCAACCGATCGAAAGATGCAGCTGAGCAACGCAAAGGCAGAGGATTGCGACACGTGTACAACTAACCGTTGTGCAGATTTGACGGTCTGATTGCATAACAGAAGGAATAGTTATTCTTCCATCTTCAGAATTTTCATAACAAGAAGTGGGGTCTACTAGCCAAGAGTCAAAGCTTTTCACCTATAAATACCCTCATAGAATTCAGAGAAGATATGCTTGATACGGGTATCATTGATACAAGGGCTAATTGCTGCCGAATTACTGAGAGAGAGGCTGAGCTGAGAACTGATCGGAAGAAATCCGGGAAGAAAAGAGACAAGGTCGAAAGGTAAGTCTTAGTGTGAATCTGCCAGATCCTTGCCTCAAAGCTCTGTGCTTAGATCCCTGCTACCGGTTGAGCAAGCCTGAGAGGGAAGTTCATCCGTCCATACGATCCATCCACATTGGCAAGCAAATCTCCATCCAGATCGACGCCAAGATATTGGCATTTATTTGTATTTATTTCTAACTCTATTTATCACTGTATTTCATCTTCTTAATCTCTTCATTCACAAATCATGTATCAGACGCTGAATAGAAATATTGAATGTCTCAATCAATTTCATATCCCCTTCTCTGTCTATTTCCGTTCCTCTGTTTATCGCTTTCTTCATAAAGTCTTCTTAATCCCTTGGTAATTAATATGAATTAAACAAGTAACTTACTCTGTGCTAAAGAAATAAGAACGTTTAGCTAAAGCATGCTAGACGACATCTTCACTTGTGAGAGCAAAAGTGAAGATGTCATTCTGACTTGTCGAGAGAAGTTAGAAGAATGTGTTAACTAAAGCAAGAAGTACTTCTAGAGATGGAAGCAACCTTGCGTTCATTATGTTTGTTCTTGTTTCACCACAGAGATACGAGAGCGCAGCCGATCACCGAGAGGTGTACGTCAAAGGAAAAGTGGAACCTTATTTATGCCTTTAGCGCAATTAGGAAACTTGCGATGTTTGTATTAATTATCTTTTCTGTTTCTGCTTCATACATAAGACTTGTCACCGCATTACATGATCTTTGCATAATCTTCACAGCCAGCCTTGACCTTAGTATCTTGTATCATGAAACCTGTATTTTGTATCATCTTAGTTTATATTTACTTTAATGCAATTTACTTTAACGCAATTTATATTATCGCATCTTTACCGCTTTACTTTACTTTATCGCATGTCTATATTCTTGTACACAACATCTTTTATTAATTGAAAACACCTGGTCGCATGTATCGCAAGCATAACGCAATAACCTCAAACAGTCCCTGTGTTCGACCTCGAATCACACCGAGAAACTTGCGATGAAATTATACTTGGTTTCAACGCAAGGAAATTTGTGACAACACACAGCATACTACAAGAACATTGTTAATTAACGAATATCTAGAAGTAGTATCACATGGATTTGTATCTTGCATGCATCTATTGTATAGTTTATGTCGTTACAAGATTATATGCAGGTTCATGTGTTGTGTGACATAAGATCAAAATCTAAGTAGCATTTAGATAAAACTATGCGATCGTCTAGCAAAAGCTATGCGATCGTTTAGCTTGGTCGATTCTACACGATCGTTTTTGGGCCAGCGATCGTCTAGCAAAGTTATGTGATCGTTTAGTAAACACTGCACGATCGTTTAGCTCATACCTGCATGATCGTTTAGCTCGCCCAGCCGTCATTTAGTAAATCTGTATTTACTTGACGACTTCCGTGAGTTTCTTTTCGCGGGAGTGAAAACTCAAAATCTTTTCAAACTTTTGTGAAAAACTTCTGTAAAAACCCTTTTTCAAAGTAGGAAACCGATTTTCTTTTAAACTCACAGTTACCATGATCCAATAACCACCTACTACTTTAGTTCTTTTAAAAGAAAAAATATTAATTATCTAATAACTAATATTATTATAAATATAAATGATAACCAACTTATCATACTATATTTATAACCTATAGTTTTAATATTTCATCTTATGAAACATATAAACCATAGTTCTTTTTCTATTACATAGTACTTAATGTAAATTTCATTTATATTAATCCTCCACTAGAGGTATCTTACACATCATATCGATTATATCATATATAATCAAAATACCTCTTGTATATTTGAACATTTAAAATCAACATCAAGAACTAATCCTCAACAGAATCCAAGCTACCAAGGGCACCTCATGGACTTGTAGATCCGAAGCTCCAACAGTACGTGAATAACTGACTAAACTTTTTAGTCATAGGATCCACCATCCGTTAACTGCCAGGCACTCCATTAAAGACCGACAGCTGAACTCTCCTCACTACAGATATATTATGTGTCCATCTTAACCAATCAGCAATGCGATAACCCTTCACAGATCACTCGTAAGTACAGCTGGGCCAATAACCGTTATGCCCTGTAGTTTCATCTGTCTCCTTAAGTACTACTGATCCCTCTAATGAACATAAATCATAGTCCTACTATGACTGAGTCTTCTCTTCCAAAGAGAAGTTGTGGTCACTATGTTCAAGCCCCGAAATCAGCCTTTAAAGGAGCAATCTCTCTACTTATCCCTGCTTAGGGAAAGGAGTGAATTCCATTTTGTGGATTGAGTTCCCAGCTCCCAGATCAGACAAGTTCCCAGCTTCCAAAAAGGTAGGCATGTTGAGTTGGCAATCTGGCCACTCTCACCCATACTAATCAAAGGACCGCTCTCAAAGGTAGGAGTTCCCAAAGCACTCAGGATTGAGGTCGTGTCACCTATGGTCATTTAGGTGAGATGCAAGTCTCTAGTATCAACGACATTATATACAGAGTCTAGTCATCTCGTGGTCCGGGTCTTATACAAACTCTTTGTATAGGACTCCCCCACTCCACGTCTCCACACGAATGGTCAGGATCTACCATCTGTAGTAGTTTACAACACTTGCAAACCTCTACAAAGCGGGCCATATCCATATTGTCACCAGGATCAGGTATCCCATCTTAATCCTTATATTACATTTAGGTTATCACTTAAGGCATGATCCACTTGTATATCACATATACATGCTTAAGTTCACATAAGATAACCAAGGAGCTTTGTTTATTGGATATGAGTAAATGCCAGAATTAAATAACATTTATTTTATTCGTTGAACAATGTGTATCTTTACAAAACAACGAGACTCCAGGAGAATTAGGACACCAATCCCAATAATCTCCCACTTGTCCTAATGACTTGGGAGACTAATGTACAATACAATATAAAAATGTATAATATACAATAAACTAGGGCATACCCCAATATCATCTCCCACTTGCCCTAGACAAGATGCCACATGTCTCTTAGACCCAGACTCTTCTGGTGACCCTCGAACACTTTAGTCGTGAGGGCCTTTGTAAAGGGATCAACAACGTTGTGCTCCGATGCGATCTGCTTGACTATCACATCACCGCGACACACAATCTCCCTGATCAGATGATATTTCTGTTCTATGTGCTTACCTCGACGATGACTCTGAGGCTCCTTTGAGTTTGCCATAACCCCGTTGTTATCACAATAAAGAGTGATAGGCAAATCCATATTTGGAATAACTTCCAAATCTGTAAGGAACTTCCTCATCCAAACAGCCTCGTTAGCTGCTTCACAAGCCGCTACGTATTTGGCTTCCATAGTGGAGTCCGCGATGCATCTTTGCTTGATGTTTTGCCAAACTACAACTCATCCATTCAGAGTAAACACTGACCCCGATATCGATTTGCGAGAATCTCGATCGGTCTGAAAGTCAGAGTCCGTTTATCCTGTAAGTATCAGATCCTTATCTCCATACATAGGCATGTAGTCCCTCGTTCTTCGAAGATACTTGAGGATCATCTTGACCGCCGTCCAATGATCAAATCCTGGATTGGACTGATACCGACTGACAATCCCTACTATATAGCAAATGTCGGGTCTGGTACACAACATTACATACATCAAGCTTCCTACAGCAGAAACATAAGGAATTCGTCTCATCTTCTCAACCTCTTGAGGTGTCTTAGGACATTGCTCCTTAGACAGAACAATTCTATGTCTGAAAGGTAATAAACCCCTCTTGGAATCCTGCATCCTGTACCTGATTAATATTTGATCAATGTACAATGCTTGAGACAGGGCTAAACGTTTGATCTTGCGATCTCAAATGATCTGGATCCCGAGAACATATTGTGCTTCTCCTAAATCTTTCATTTGAAACTAGGCAACTAGTCAACTCTTAATGTCAGTCAGATATTCTACATCATTCCCAATAAGTAGGATATCATCCACATACAGTACCAGGAAAGCTACTAAGCTATTGATGATCTTCTTGTAAACACAAGGTTCATCAACGTTCTGGTCAAAACCAAATGACTTGACAGTAGTGTCAAATCTGATCTGGAACTACGAACCCCTCTGGTTAAGTCATATAGATGGTCTCCTCAAGATTACCATTAAGAAAGGCAGTCTTGACGTCCATTTGCCATATTTCATAATAATAAAATGTGGCTATGGACAGGAGAATCTTGATAGACTTAACATGACAACAGGTGAGAAAGTTTCCTCATAGTCAACCCCTTCAACTTGGGTATAACCCTTTTCCACGAGCTTAGCCCTAAAGGTTTGCACCTTTCCATCTACACCTCTCTTTCGCTTATAGATCCACTTACACCCAATAGGTCTTACCCCATCAGGTGGATCAACAAGCTCTCATACATTGTTGAATACATAGACTCCATTTCCTGGTTCATGGCCTTAACCCATTCATCTTTGTCAATATCCTCCATTGCTTTCTTAAAAGATAATGGATCCTCGACCCCATCATTCGTAATGACGTTTTGGGCTTCAATCAAACCCATGTAACGATCTGATGTGTTCAAATCCCTCCCACTACGCCGAGGCAGTCTCAACCCTTGAGTTGGTAGACTAGACATTCCAACCTCAACAACTCTCGTTGATCTATCAGCCTGTTCAATAACTCTTGTTAAACCCTCAGCAGTCTCAGTCTCACTTGAGATCTCACATAAAACGAGCTTACTTCGTGGCTTATCATTCTTCATGTGATCTTCGTCCAAGAAGATAGCATTAATGGAAACAAACACTTTGTTCTCACTTGGATCATAGAAGTATCCTCCTCTCGTTTCCTTGGGGTAGCACACAAAGAGGCAAACCTTCGAACGTGGTTTCAACTTCTTTGGGTAAGTCACTAGCACATGTGTCGGACAGCCCTAAATCCTAAAGTGGTGTAAACTACCTTTACGACCTCTCCATAACTCAATAGGTGTTTCAGAAACACTTTTCGAGGGAACGTTGTTCAGAATATAACATGCAGTTTGCACTGCATAACCCCAAAACGAGTCTAGAAGATGAGCATAACTCATCATAGACCGAACCATGTTCAACAAGGTCCTGTTTCTCCTTTCTGATACACCATTTTGCTGAGGTGTACTTAGGGCCGAGAGTTGGGACGCAATCCCATGTTCTATCATATAGTTTTGGAATAGAGGTCCATATACTCTCCACCACAATCAGATCGTAGTATTTTTATCTTCTTACCTAACAAGTTTTCAACTTCAGCCTTATACTCCTTGAACTTGTCAAGAGCTTCAGACTTACGTTGCATTAGGAAGAGATACCCAAACCTTGAATAATCATCTATGAAAGAGATGAAATATTCATACCCACCTCGAGCTCTAACATTCATCGAACCACAGAGGTTTGAATGTACAAGCTCCAAGGCTTCCTTGGCTCTATAACCTTTTCCAGTAAGTCATCTTGCCTTTGAGGCATGATTCACATACCGACAAGGAGTTTTCTTCTAAAATCTTTAGAAATCCACTTTTCACCAACTTCTCAATACTATTGAGGTTGATGTGACCTAACCTTAGATGACAAAGATGGGCGTTTCCCTTTTGAGAAACCTTTGGTCTTTTAGCTGTTGTTGTCGTACTGAACATTTCAGTCTTAAACAAGGCTTTTATGACTAACAGCCTTAGTACATATAAGTTATTTTCCATTGAACCATAACCAATCTTCATTCCATTCTTGAAAATAAACACTTTATTCTCAGAAAAGGAGACGGTATAGCCTTGTTCAATGAGACAAGAAACCGAGATTAAGTTCCTCTTAATATGAGGAACTACAGAAACATTATCCAGTAACAGATAACGTTTCTTGTCAACAAATAACTTCAGTCTGCCTATAGCAACAGCTGAAACAACCTCTCCATTACCGACTCGAAGAGTCATCTGTCCCTGTGGCAACATTTGCCAGGAACTAAATCCTTGGTAAGAGAAATTGACATGATTGGTAGCACCTAAATCGAGGATCCAGGCATAATCATCATTCTCTACCAGATATGTCTCCAAGACCAATAGATCATATTTATTGTCTTATCTCCTCTTTTGGAGAGTAGTGGGATAGAGGTCGTTTGCCATGAAATTCGTTTCACATGATTCTTTCCACTGTAATAAATCAGTCATTTTTAAAAGCTTTAAATGGAAATACTAACGAGTTGCTAAAAAGAAAAACACATTGACCTACGTTAGGTTTTAAGCAAATATTCGTTGCAAAACAAAACAACATCCAATAAGGTTTTAGCAAAACTAACATGAACCCCATGTGACATCTAGTTTCGTAATGACGCTTCAAAGGTTTAGGACAAAAGCCACCGAAGGGAGGTCAGTTATCCCTCCTCTGAATTGAGAAGTTCTCAACCAGTTATTAATACCAGAACAACTCTTGTTCCTATAACGACTAGCCATCATTGATTTGGCCAAGAGATCATTAACTTACCTAACAATCTCCCGTAAGTGTGATCCGCCATTTTAAGCCCTAGAGCTATGTCCCAAAAGGCCAATCCAAAGGGAAAAAATCTGATTGGGGCAAAACCTAAAGCGACCCTATCCATTTCTGGAGTTCACCTTGATATTGACTAACTGCACAAAACCCATCTGAAGAGAGCCGCATCGAAGGTGACTCGAGGGCGTACAGAATGATTTCACGGTGTGAACCAATGACAGAGACCATAGGACGTGTTGGCACACACCCTTCACCCACTTTCTATAAATACTCTCTCCGTCCACCTTGATATTGACTCATGCAAACACCATTCGGAGGGGAATGCATCCTGGGGTATCTCGAGGCCAAGCTGAATCTCACGATGTGAACATACAGGGAGAAACGTGAATGGAATCATAGACATATTTGATACACCTCCTCCTCCCACTGGGTATTTTATAACCTAGGATTTAGTTTACTTAGGAAAAACACGACTAGGATTTTAACTAAGTGACTTTTAGGTTTTCCCAAGAGTAACTTTTACCTTGGATAGTTGAACAACTTTTGATCATCATCCATTAAACTCTTTAATGGAGTTTTTGACCAAAACATCATATGCTTGTTGAAAATCTATCTAATTGACCTTTCCAAGTAGGTTCCTAGGTAGGGGTATTATGTTTCCATCAACTTAAGAACCCTAGCCTAGCCAGAACCCACCTTGGACAAAAGGTCCCTTATAGATAGGTTTAAAACAAATTTAATCTTTTATTCCAACCAATTTAATCCTATTAAACCGATTTGAAAAGATTAATCTAGGTTATTAAACTCTTTAGAACCACTTGAACTTAGGTCTATCTCAATCCAATTTTAAAACCCTTTTAAAAAACTTGAGTTCACCCTAAGTCCGCATACAACTCTGAATTATTGATTTTAGGTCTAATTTCCTTTATAACACTTATAAATGGAAACAACCACAATGCGAAGCTAACACATGTAAGGCATTCATAACGATTATAAACGGCCTAAGTGTCATGCTCAATGCATTGTCCATTCATTGCTGCTACTTTTATATAACACTTATATAAAACAGCAATGAAACAAGCAAAACATGTTTCCATTCATCCTTAGACTAAAATGCTTATAATAAAAGGATGATGCATGATAATGCTTACTCTATGCAGAATATAACTCTTCTATTTCATGATGCATGCGCATGCTTCCAAGTAATTTCTTCATGCAAGATTATAACATTTATAATACATGATGCATGAGTAATTGCACAACCTAAGGTGGGTTTTTAACTATATGACAAACACTTTGGCATATAAGCACTATACATCACATGTATAAGCAATAAAAGTTGATGAACCGGGTAAAAATGCCTTAAAAACATAAAAGAAAAGCTAACTATTACAAAGACAAGGAGTCTCCGGTTCAAACAGGCGAACCGGGTCTTGAACCGCTTGGCAAAGCATCGCTTCTTCAACCATCCATCGTGTACTAAGCACCCCGCGATTGTCTACACGATAAAACAAACCTTTCATTCTATCGCTTACCAACACTCCCAAAGTTAAACGATCGTTTACCATTACTATACGATCGTCTAGAAAAATCCAAACGATCGTTTAGCCATTACAACACGATCGTGTACCTTTACTAAGCAGTGAAGCCTGAAGTATATGATCGCTTAGTGCGCTCCGCATGACGCCCACCTTTCGCAATCGTCTAAGCGACTACGATGCCACGAAGCACCATCGCCTAAGCGATCGCTTAGCTAGCATCTCCGTATCGCATATGCGCGATCGCATAGGTAGTAACTAAGCGATGAAGCTTGCTAACTACACGATCGTCTAGTGTGCACCTTCTACTAAACGACGAGCATCGCATGCTCCCACTACGATTGCCTACCTCTAACGCCTCCACGATCGCGCAACCAATGCTATGCGATATGGTAAACGATTTACCCCATCGCTTAGCATTAGCTAAACGATCGATTAGAAAATACTATACAATCGTCTAGAAAAAAAAAATACTAAATGATCGCTTAGTAAAATCCCTACGATCGTTTACCTGAGGCTACACGATCCGATCAACGTTTGATATTCTTCTTCGTTGAGAACTGCATCGCCATACGCCGAAGCTTCATCACGAACGACTCGACGAACTCGAACTTTTCGAATTACAGACTCGATTGCAAAGTTAATTTCGCCCAAAAACACAGGGGCCCTTGCAATTAACACTTTGTAATAACAAAAGCTTTAACAATAAAAGGCAATTTAAACCCGAAATATTCATCAATTTATCCACAAATGCAGAAAACGGTTAACTACAAATGCAGAAACCCACCAAGACTGTAAAAACCGTTCAATTCAGATCTGTAATTTGGAATATCAAAGAACCTGGCTCTGATACCAATTGAAGGAAATCGGAATCAAGATTTCCATAAGCAACGAAACAAGACTATTCCAAATTACAATCATGAATCAACAAATCATTTACAGTCGACTTCAATACAATCGGTAATATAAATATACAGAGCAACTACAACATGAACATCAAATGTACAGAGGGAAAAACTGTACTAACAAAGGCAGAAGTATCTCCATGCTTCGATGCGCACTCTGATCGAACAACAGCAACCACGAGCGCTCGATCTACACGACCGCAACACCGCACGAACATAGCATGAACACTTCGCGCTCGTCCTCAATGATCTCCTCAGTCACGAACTCCTCCGCAACAGCAAACGACCTTTGTAGCACCACTAATAGCCTCCGAAAAACCTCGACATTGCCGAGTTGAGTCTAACACCATCAACAAGGTGACCTTGGTATTCTTGGTGTGAGAATCCAGAAGGTGGGCTTTGTTTGGACTTAGTGTGAGGCAGACCAATGGAGGAAACAACGATCGCGTACACGACTGGGTAAGTGGGAGAAGTCGGAGACCTATCGTATAGGTCGATGTCCAACCGTTTAGATAAAACTATGCGATCGTCTAGCAAAGGCTATACGATCGTTTAACTCTATCTTCTAGCTTGGTCGATTCTACACGATCGTTTACCTTAGGCCAGCGATCGTCTAGTAAAGTTGTGCGATCGTTTAGTAAACACTGCACGATCGTTTAGCTCGCCCAGCTGTCGTTTAGTAAATATGTATTTACTTGAGGACTTCCGTGAGTTTCTTTTCGCTGGAGAGAAAACTCAAAATCTTTTCAAACTTTTGTGAAAAATTTCTGTAAAAACCATTTTTCAAAATAGGAAACCGATTTCCTTTTAAACTCACAGTTACCATGATTCAATAACCACCCACTACTTTGGTTATTTTAAAAGAAAAAATATTAATTATCTAATAATTAATATTATTATAAATATAAATGATAACTAACTTATCATACTATATTTATAACCTATAGTTTTAATATTTCATCTCATGAAACATATAAACCATAGTTCTTTTTTTATTCCATGATACTTAATTTAAATTTCATTTACATTAATCCTTCACTAGATGTATCTTATACATCATACCGATTATATCATATATAATCAAAATACCTTGTCAATTTGAACATTTCAAATCAACATCAAGAACTGATCCTCAACAGAATCCAAGCTACCAAGGGGACCTCATGGACCTGTAGATCTGAAACTTCAACGGTACATGAATAACTGACTAAACTCTTTATTCACGAGATCCACCATCCGTTAACTGCCAGGCACTCCACTAAAGACTGACAGCTAAATTCTCCTCACTACAGATATATTATGTGTCCATCTTAACCAATCAGCAATGCGATAACCCTTCACAGATCACTCGTAAGTACAGCTGGGCCAATAACCGTTATGCCCTGTAGTTTCATCTGTCTCCTTAAGTACTACTGATCCCTCTAATGAACATAAATCATAGTCCTACTATGACTGAGTCTTCTCTTCCAAAGAGAAGTTGTGGTCACTATGTTCAAGCCCCGAAATCAGCCTTTAAAGGAGCAATCTCTCTACTTATCCCTGCTTAGGGAAAGGAGTGAATTCCATTTTGTGGATTGAGTTCCCAGCTCCCAGATCAGACAAGTCCCCAAAAAGGTAGGTATGTTGAGTTGGCAATTTGGCCACTCTCACCTATACTAATCAAAATACCGCTCTTAAAGGCAGAAGTTCACAAAAAACTCAAGATTGAGGTCGTGTCACCTATGGTCATTTAGGTGAGATGCAAGTCTCTAGTATCAACGACATTATATACAGAGTCTAGTCATCTCGTGGTCCGGGTCTTATACAAACTCTTTGTATAGGACTCCCCCACTCCACGTCTCCACACGAATGGTCAGGATCTACCATCTGTAGTAGTTTACAACACTTGCAAACCTCTACAAAGCGGGCCATATCCATATTGTCACCAGGATCAGGTATCCCATCTTAATCCTTATATTACATTTAGGTTATCACTTAAGGCATGATCCACTTGTATATCACATATACATGCTTAAGTTCACATAAGATAACCAAGGAGCTTTGTTTATTGGATATGAATAAATGTTAGAATTAAATAACATTTATTTTATTCATTGAACAATATGTATCTTTACAAAATAACGAAACTCCGGGAGAATTAGGACACCAATCCCAATAAAAACAACATTCAAATTCAAGTGTACACTTAAGGGAAAAAATGATGCTCATAATAGAACGGAATAAAAATAGGTAGATGAGAGTGTAGAAAACAATATTGAAAAACCCTGATTTTTCATGACCGTGTTTCTGGGTTTTTAAAGAAGAAGCTGATCAGAACGACTAGGGTTGAACAATCACAATGGAAAGGAAATTAGGCGCAAGCAATAAATCATAAACAGGAAGAAATGTCTAATTTTTAGGTGAAAACAAATTAAATGGATAAGTAATAAAAAATTGTTTTTTTTTTCACACAAACATGGTTACCCAAACCCACCTACCCGTCCAACTGGATGGACAGTGACGTGCACGTTTGGTGAAAGGTTGTACTTCCACCACTACCAAACTTTGGAGTTACCTCTAGCATGTCTTGATATTTATACCTTTAAGACAATGCTTAATTCTCCAATGTGGGATTCTTTTACTTTTGCTATATACCTAAGCCTAAGAGTCATTTCTAACAGTTACAAAGCATCGGGATAGCCTTGAAGAGTGTCAGCAAAAGGCCTTGTCGATGCTTCTGAAATGTCGAAAAAAACCATCGGGATAAGTCCATCTAGATACCTTATCCCAATGGTTTTTTTGTTGGCATCGGTAGACTTTCTATGCCGATGCCATTTAAGTTCATTACTGACATTGAATTCATGGCGTTGGCATAGACCTCTACGTCGACGACATTCATATGCGTTGGCAAGATGCTTTCCCGATGCTTACATTTGTATGCATTGGGATATGTTGTTTTTTTACAGACGTTGACCTTTTACCGACACTTAACATATAGCGTGGGGATTGATGACCTTTGTCTACGCCTACATTATTCTTTTTTAAAAACACTATATTTCTCTTGGCTTCAATTGTAGCTAAATATCCTGATAGTTTGTATGAAACAAAATATTTGAAAACAAAAAACAACTGAACTTCATTTAGATAGTCATAAATATCCTTATAACATATATTTTTCCAAAATGAAATAGACATATATGAACTAAAAATAACAAAAACATGAGTCTTGATTAAAAAAAATAAAGACTTAAGTTTAACAAACATAACATTAACATAAGAATATTTCAATCCTATCCGGCTGCGAAATCAAGACATAACATTGATCATGTAAGAAAACAAATAATACAAAGTTTAGAATATAATTAAAACATCAGCTAAATTTCTTTTCTCAACTCTCGATCAGTTAAACTTCTTTTCTCAACTCACACACACATACGCATGCATACACATACACACACAAGTGTTTAGCATTCAAGACAACAATAACAACACAACGTTTATGAACTTATATTTCATTAACACAAATGCAAAACAACAATAACATCACAAATATAGTTAACTAACAATTCTTATCTGACATTTAAAACAACAACAATAACAAAAACCATTAACTCACATTTCTTTAAAACATATTCAAAACAACAATAACACAGAAATCCTTAACTCACAATTCTCAATTCAGCATTCAATAGTATAGCTCACCACATGTTTAAAACATAACAAAAACAATTCAAACCTAATATTTAAAACAACAACATTATTCTAGCCCCCGCATTCAAAACCATGCATAACAAAAATAAATAACATTTTATTGCATCATACGAAGTATTTTCGTTGCTACCATAATTACAGGATAGCAACAGAATTCAAAGCACTATTTCCTACATTCGAAACCATAACAAAAATAAATAACGTTTATTATATCATATAAACTAATTTTGGTTGCTACCAAAATTGCAAGATAGCAACATAATTCTCAAAACTAACTCTTAAGTATCTACTTTTTATTTTACAAAATACCATTTTAGTTTATACCTATTTTGACATTCCTCCCTGAGTCCATGAATTTGCTTCATACTATTTAAATGAAGTTCCTCCTTGAAAGATGTACCATAACATCAAAAATGCAAATGGAAATATTTTTTTCCAACTTACAAAGAATTATTATAATATTTGCTTGTAAACGATCCAAGTCACTGATGCGTATGGTTTTCACCCATATATCACAGAAGAATGTACGTAACTCACCAATAGCAGTAGGCACATCCTTTCCTAAATATGTCCGAACACCAATTGGAAGACGTCTTTGAAGTAAAACATGTGAGTCGTAAGTTTTTAATCCTCATAGTTTACCATCCTTCTCACTTACATATCGTGATACATTTGACACAATACCATTAGAAAATTTTACTAATTTCAAGAACTTACAAAGTTCCACCCATTCTTTAGTAGTCAACGTATATGTGGCTTGTGGCTTTACAATTCTACCCCCTACGTGCTACAAATGTAATTCTTTTCAAATCTTTAAATTCTCTAAATCCAACCGTGCATTTGTCGTGTCTTTCGTCTTTCCTTCTATTTTAACAATGTGCCAATCAAATTGTTGCAAATATTTTTTTCAATATGCATTACATCCAATTTATGTCTTAACAAAAGCTTTGACCAATATGAAAGTTGAAAAAAGATACTTTTTTTTGTCCAATTTAGAGTTTATTTCATTTTTTTTATCTTTCTTTGTTGGATGCTTACTAAGAATAGAAAATATTAATTGGCTAACTTGTTCTAAGACTTGCTCTCTATCCATTGATACTGGAGGAAGTCTATGTTCTACCTACGGATGAGCATCGGTAGGTCGGAGTCAGTTTTCAACCAAACTACCACTGAATCAACTATGGTTAGTTTAATAAATGTTCAAACTGACCTCAACGGTCAAAGAGTAAAAGTTGGTTGGTTGGTCGGTCAGTTTGGTCGGTTTTATTCTTTAAATTTTTTTTAAAAAAAATTCCGATTTTGAATATCTCCAAACCGACACTGACCAATCCTTCTTCTTCTCTGACCAAACGACTTCAATTTTGTCGGTCGGCCCAATTTTTTATCTATCATGCTCACCCTTAGTTCTACCTTCCTATCATGTTGTTTACTTTTATGCCAACTGTGATTTTGTGGAAGATAGCACCAATGTCCCATAAATGAAATTTTTCCTATTATCCCAATTGATCATGTATCTTCTATATATATGAGACATGCTTGGTAACCTTTTATACTCCAACCCAATAAGTCACTGTATGTAGGAAAGTCATTAATAGTCCATAATAAAAAAGCATGTAACTGAAAGTATTCACCTCTGACATAGTCATAAGTGTGAACAATGTATTCCACAATTCTTTCAACTCTTCTATCAATGTTTGCAAATAAACGTCAAGTTCTTTCCAAGAGATTTCGACTCTGGTATAAGTAGAGACATGAAGAAATTTGTCTCTTTCATGCATTTTCATGGTGATAAATTATAAGGAATTAGCACAATTGGCCACATACTATACAAAGTACTCATATTTCTAAATGGATTAAACCCATCTGAAGTTAATCCTAAATGAACATTTCGGGAGTCTAAAGCAAACCACCGAAATTCACGATCAAAATGCTTCCACCCTTCCTCATCAGTTAGATGTCATAATATATCATCTATTTGAATACGCTTATCTTTATGCCACCTCATTTCAAATGCAACATGTTATGATGCAGACAATCATTTCAATCTCGGTATCAATGGAAAATGACGTAAAACTTTATGTGGGATCTTTTTACCTTTCATTGTTAACTTTACATCAACCTTTACCATATACTGGACATTGTTGATAATCAACATTTTCTTTCTAATATAGAGTGCAATCATATTTGCAAGCATGAATGGAGTCATAGTCTAGTCCTAGTCGCACAACGCTCTCTTAGCTTTGTAAAATGAATTAGGTATATTTTCCCCAATTGGAAATGTGTCCTTTTAACAATTGGAGCAATATATCAAAGGACTTGTTGCTCCAACCGTTAAGAACTTTAATATCAATCGTACTAAAAAATTCAGTGAAGCAAATTTGAAATAACCTAAGTACAATGGATTATGTGCTTCAACCATTAAATCCTCAAATAGGTTTGAATTATCTCCTTCTTGGACATTAATGAGAATCTCATATTCAATATCCTCCTCATCTAAATCTACTTCAGCAGCTCGAACTTATAAATCATTTAGAATATTCAAAATCTCACTATCTTCATTGACATCATTAAGCTTTGTATTATGCAATACATCACCGTGTATTGAATGAGTTCTCTACTCAAATTCCTTCGATAAAATAACATGTTCTCCACGATAGCCTATTTACTATATGAGGGAGGCATTCCATTTGTTAATAGATGTTATTCTATCTCGTCTAATGATTCCCACAATATAATTCGTATAATGTTTACACGAACATCTTGTTTTTCCATAGTCATTAACATGAGACTTTGCTAATTCAAGGAATTCGGATACTCCTTCCTTATAATCCGTTGAGAATTTATCTCGAAGTTTAATCCAATCTTGATTTATTCTTAATGATATACTTTTTAACCACCTCTTGATTCGCAAAATTTAAAAGCTTAAAAAAATTGTACAAAAAGTTAAGACTTAACTTATGAATTAGGATATTTAACTTATATTTTAACATAGAGAAATTTCTACTTGTATTAGATTCTTTCATAGCTTGTATTGAGTGGGTTGCATAATCTAAACTAAAACCAAATATATCTATGTAATTTGTTTGAAAACATCAAGCTTCAAACAAACTAAACTATAAGCAAATGGAAACTAAATAGCTCAAATAAAGAAACAAAATTGAGAATACCTAAGTTTAAAGCAAATAACGTCATCCTTTTTTGTTTAGAAAACTTTTCACAATCCTTAAACAACTCAAGTTTGATCTCAATCCAACCATTAAAGTTGGATCTCTATCAAAATTTAATGCAAATAAACTAACTCAAACAAACTCAAATGCTAGATTAAGAAAAATAAATAAACTAAGCAAATAATCCCAAATTCTAAGCTAAAGAGCTATATATTTTGTTTGAAAGCACATTAAGCTTCAAATAAACTAAACTATAATATAATCAATTTTTTTCAAAACCAGCAAACAAAAACCATAATATCACACACAAAGATTGTAAATTTAAAACAAATAAATTCATTCCCCTCTTTTAGATCAAACATTGAAAACTTAAAAGCAAATAAATATAGTAAATTTAAAGCAAATAAACATTGTAAATTTAGAACCTAACTTTACCTCATTAATCCTCAACACACCGTTAACAATCAAGTTTAATTCTCTCAATCTAACAAGTTTCTATCAATACAAACTTCAAACAAATTAGCCCACATATTAAATTTAAATCAAATAAACTTATTTTCTTTATGCTTTTACAACTTTTACATATATGGTTTCAACAAATTTCAAGCAAAATAATAATAATAATAATAATAATCAAAAAACTAAATTTAAACTTTAAAAAAAATTATTCTTTCATTTATTTAGAAATTTGACATAATATTAAAAAAAAAAACATAAATGCTAAAAGGAAAAAATGTGAGAAAAATCTTATCGGCGTGAGAATGGGAGACAGACGACAAAGTGGAGGCGAACGAGTTGAATGACGACGATCGACAACAAACGAAAGAGAGGACTGAACGACAACGAATGAGAGAGAGGACTGGAAGAGAAAAACAAAACTTAGGGGTGGAACGAATGGGAGAGAGGAATGAGTGACCAACGGCAAAGAATCAGGGGGATTGTGGGGTGGGGGGAGGAGGGGAAGAGAGAATCGGGGGGGGGGGGGCCCCCCCCCCCGAGTAGAATAGCAAGGGGAGGGTTTGCAATGACCAAAAAGAAAATGAAGGCATTTGGGATACTTTTAAGGTTTAATAATCGGGTCTTTCCTGACGCTATTATTTCGGCATCAGGATAGGCCCTTTTTCCTGACGCTAGGTTCTTTATCCCGATGCCTCACTCTTTTGGCATCAGGATAGCCCCTATATGTCAATGTAAGCTTTGGTTTCGGCGTAGAGATTCTATGCTGACGCTTTTTTAGACATAGACAAAATTAGCATTGGCATAAATCTTTTTTCTTGTAGTGAGAAAACTTATGCTTTGAAAACTTATGAGAGATAGGGAGGGCAAGTCTACAAAGAGGAGTAAATGTCTCAAATTTTATGCAACTTTTTAGAGTGAGAAATGAATGGAAAAATGTACAAATAAAAAAACAATCACCATTAAAAAAAAGTGGGAGAAAATAGGTTGCTGAAAAGATCCCATAAACGATTTCTCCTTATGGCCTTCCTCTGAAGAAGTACAAGGTAAGTCCGTAAGGAGAGACGAGGCCATTATAAAAAAATCTCAATATTTTACGTATTTTAAATTAGATGCCACATCATCCATCTGTTAAAAGAATTATGATAGAGATTGAAATGGATACCTTTTTTAAAATTTGAGGACTAAGATAAATGTTTTCAAAATTTCGAGACTAAAATAGAATAAAATTCAAAGTTTATGGACCAAAATATGATTTAAACTTTATTTTTATTTTGTTATAAGTTATGTGGATTATTAAGTGAATATTTCAAATTTAAGAATAACAAAGATATTCATTTCCATTGTGTTATTAATATAGTAATATTGGAGTACAAGGTTTTTTTTTTTTTTTTTTTTTTTTTGTGATCACAAAACAACACCATATAATTTAATAGTGTCTAAGATATACAATATCATATCATTGTAATAATATATTAGTGACTCTGATATTCCTATTATAAACTATTTCTTTTGGATCAAACAATGACAAAGACTTCTAAAAATATGGTTTAAATTTTATACTATCAATCTTCCTCTTTTTCTTGCTTGTGAAGTTATGTTGTCTTTCTCTCTAAGTATATATCTCTACATTTACGCTTATATATAGATTAGTACGATTGATATATTCAATCTTTTACTTTCAAATAGGGACCATTTTGTCCATCCATTTCATATTTTTACTTTATTTTTTAGGGATCAAAATGACTATTTTATGAAAATTTAGGAACTAAAATAACCTAAAATTGAAAATTTAAAGACGAAAATATCATTTTAAAAATATATGATACAAAATGAATAGAAACCAAAAATACCAAACAACAAAATAATTTTTAAACCTATTGTTTAAGAAAAAGGGGATGGAGTTGGTTTGGTCCACAAGTATTGGGAAAGAGGGAGTTGAGACAGGGTGTTAATGTGTCACGAGAAAGGGAATCAATTGAAAAAATAAAAGGGAAAAAAAAAAACCAAATTGTTGAAAATGTCAAACCATTTCTTGGTTGTACTTAGCTGGCCTCAACCCCAAGTTGTCAAAACCCCATCCTCCCTTTTCTCCAACCTTATTTCAATCATTCATATATATATATATATATATATATATATATATATATATCACATGATATAAAATCAAAATATATATTAATATTCTATTTTGGTCCATATACTATCAAAGACTTATTTACTTCTAGTTTCTAGACTTTTAAATGTCGTATTTTAGTGGTCTCATTTTTAGTTTCTAGACTTCCAAAGAATGAATTTTAACAGTCTTGTGCTATTAGATTTGTTATTTTTTAGTTTTCGAACTTTTAAATGTCGAATTTTAGTTCGTGTATTTTCAATAAATCTTAAATTTAGTTCCTATCACTAGTTTATTATTGATTTTTTTCCCAAAAAGTATTGTATTATTTATTAACAATTTAACTATAACTTTTAGAAATATATTCGTACATTGTATTTTATTCTTTTATTGTTATTATTTAACCAATTTCGGTGAAATATAACTTTGAGAGTCTAAATTTATGATCTATTGAAAGTACAAGTATTAAAATTGAACAAACTCTAAAGTATAAAGACTAAAGGGACAGTTGCAAATATAGATATTAAACCCAAAGTATTAGCAAATATAACATAATGTAAAAAAAAAATTTACAAATATAGCCAAATTTAAATAGTCTATGAGTGAAAGACCATATTATTGGTAGGAGTCTATCAGTGATAGACCATTTCACTAGTAAGAGTCTATCAACAATAGAAGTCTATCGGTGATAGGCTTGGCTATATTTGCAATTTTTTTTTTCAAATGATGTTATACACTTGATTATTATTCCTAAAAAAGCTACCAATTGTAATTACCTAAGACTAAATGATTTTTCAATCTTAAACATATTATTGAAATGTTCTATTGCATTCATCTTGTTGACTTCATAATGGGTTCATATTATGGCCATAAGTTGATCAACTCCTAAGATTTGTTATTAAAATAATCTTTATAAAGTTCAAGAAGGAGGACTTCTAACATATGATTTAGAAAAAAAGATCTGATAAATTTGGTTATAGCGTTCATATTGGAAAAGAAAAACTCCAAGTATAACTTAACTTGTTTAGGTACATTCCTTCGACTTAGAGATGAAAGAAGTACTCGGAAGAGGAAATCAACTTGGACATACTTCAATTAGTTAAAGTATATGTTTTCGACTAGGAGATCGAGTTTTTGAATTCCTCTCATCTTCAAATATTGTATTGAACTTAAAAAAAATATTTAGGGAGAGGTGGAAACTATTTTAATAAGCAATATAGACAAGTTGTTTTTGTTTGTCTCCTTTGAAGAAACTAGATGGCAACAATATAGTTAGTTTAACTGGTTGGAGTAGATGTAGGTAGCAATTACAACTTAAAAGTGTAAATTATAAGACATGATTGAGAGGGCTTTGGTGATGAAGTTGGTCAAAAGAGGGTGCTTTTCATATGTATATTGACATTTCCTTGTCTAACTTTATTTGTCACTTTCTTTGTTTTTCCAACTTTATTATATATTGTACTTATTTATTTCCAACTTTATTATACATTGTACTCATGCTTTCAATACATTATTATTCTCAAAAACTACGGGCAAAGAAAATTGACCATCCAAAATTTAGGTCATTTGTACAAAAGAAAAATAATCGATGTTGTACATTCCTAAAATTTAGTTTTTGAAGGTAGATTTATTTTCTGTAAATAATAAAAAGTTTAGTCTCTCAATTATATTAAATTTTTGTCGGAAAGGCCTCTAAACTTTAAAAAAAGGTTTAATAGGTCTCTTATTTTCAATTTTGTGTAAAAAAAGGTTCCTAGGCTTTAAATATGTCTAAAGTTTTTTAAACAATCAATTTTATATCAAATAGGCTCTAGCAATGTTCCATTTTTTTTGGAATTTTATACTTAATAGAATCCTAAACATTTCAGCTTTATATCTGTAAAATATGTCAAAAACATATTATACACAATTGAAATTTTAGGAACTTATTTGATATATGATAGTAAATTTAAAGACGTATTAAATACTTAATAAAGTTTTATAACACAATTTGATACAAACTTCAAAGTTTAAATACATATTAATAAAATTTTAATTACTAAATTGACACCAACATAGAATTTTAATAACCAAGGGTTGGTTTGATTAACGATTCAAATTGTGTTTTGTGTTTTCAAATTTACTAAGCTAAGTAAATATGTATTTGATAGACAACTTGATCCAAATAGTACAAATTCTAAAAGTTGTCATTGTATCTAAATTTTAAGTCTTAAATTTGAAAATATGGAATTCTCAAATCAATTTCTTAGAATTAAAATATGTATAATGTAGTGTATTATAAATTATAGAATATTACAAAATAATAATTATACAAAAAAAATTAACATAACAAGTGATCATAAATAAAATTAATAGTATTATATTTCCAATTAATATTTTGTAGGTAACTATAACTAGTTTTATGATTTATAAATATGGTATCAAACACATTTTAAACAATTGCTTAAATTAGAATTAATTTTTTTTATTCCTCATAAAACACATATTTAAAAATATGAAATACGATTATGTTTTAATTAAATAAATTGTTTTCAAATTCTCTATCAAACTAGTCTTAGGCTTCGTTTGGAAATGTTTTACTTTTAAAGTAATTGTTTGCCGTTGTACTTTTGGTAAATTTTAACTTAAACTTGAAAAGGTAGATTTGATTGTCTGGTAAATAAATAGAAAAACATCTCAATTTAGATATAATAACTAAAATAAATTTATATCAACTTTTTTTTTTTGTAATTTAAAATTTTAAATAATTGTTTAGTATGATAAATTTTGTGTATTATAGATTAATTTTTAAATATTAAAAAAAATAACTTTATTTAAAAGAATCAATATGATATATTTTTAAAAAATTGATGCATTTAACTCATACGAAATAAAAAGTAGATTTGATTCCGTGAGAAATAGATAAATATAATTAAATATTAATTTTTCTTTTTTTTTTTAATGGCTTGTTGACACAAGTAAGCAAGGCCAATCGGAGTCTTAAAACACTTCCTCTGGTAAATTATTATTTAATTAAAAAAAAACACTATTTATCACCAAACAAAGGCTGCATTTGTTTCTGGGGTTAACATATAATTGGGATGGGGGCCCACATAGAATTAATGAAAAGCCAATAGAATCGTGGAACGTGGCAGTAGCTGACGTGTATCTGTAGACCTCGTGGTCCTGTCTCATTTTATACGTTTGTTACTTTTTAGTTATAAACAAATCCATTTACTGTACATAAAGGAATTTTCTAGCGCGTGATTTACACGTTCCAACTAATTTTTCTTATTCCCATTAATTATAGTAATTTTATCCCAGATTAACGCGACTCCTAATTAGAAAATAACGGCTAATTTCTATAAGGAAACAAACTACTTGCTATATCCTATTACTTGGAGAAATAAATTCTCCCATCCCACTTGTATATTCCAAAAAAGATATATATATCAAAGAGAAAAATTTATAAATAACTTTGAATTCATTAGTTGATATTAAATATTAGTTTGTTAAAAAAAATAAATATTAATTTATACCTCTAAACTTTAGATTTGTATCAATTAAAACTCAAACTAATAATTGTGTCAATCTACACTATATTTCAGGTTTCTTTCGACTAATATTTGCAAAACTTATAATTTTAGTCAATTAAACTCCTAAATCTTCATTAGCCAATCAATTTAGACCCTCCATTACCTTTGAAGATCATTCATACATTAATTCTCAAATGTGTGCATATTTCTTCATGTAGGTTTTACAAATAGATAATGAGAGTAAATGCATAGACGGTTCTCAAAGAAAATTTAGATTGAGAGTCGAAATTGATTTATTTATGAAATGTTAAGGGGTTTAATTGATGTAATTATAAATTTCACATGAGGTATAAATTAATACACTCATAAAAATTGAGGATTTAAATTGACATAATTATTAATTATGGGTTAAATTGATACAAAACTCGTTTAGAGGTATAAATTGATATTTTCTTTAAAAAAACAATAATCTTAGATGTTCATATTTCTCACAATAACAAGTTAGGTAATAGAATAGAAGAAGTTATTTACCTCAATTTCGATTTATTCACACGAAAAAAACATTAAAGGAATTAGCTTCTTATAATTATGATTTACCCAAAGAAAACAAATAGAGGAAAAAGATTACCTTTTAAGGCATCCATAATTACTAGATTCTAAAGAGGATTTGAAGAAGAAAAAAAATGGATGTTTTGAATTTGGACTAAGTTGCTGTTAAATATTCTGGCAAAATTGAATTAATGAGAGATTGGAATTTAATGGCATAGTAACAGTAGAATTTGATTATCCACAATGATCACATGGTGGATTACAACAGTAGAAAAATCACGACCGTTGATTTGACTGACTTTTTTCTGTGATGAATTAAGTTTGACTAAAATGGCCATTAGACTCCCACTGTGAAAAAAAAACCCAAAGTTCTTCCACTTTCTGCGTATATGGATGATGGAGAAAGAGAAAGTGGAACAGAGTTTACCTTAAAGCAATTATAATAAGACAACGGAGGAAAAAAGGAAGAAGGGTTTGGCTTAAAATACTCAAAAAGATTTCTGTTTTATTTGATTCAATTGAATTGAAAATTTGTTTTTTATTTTCTTCTTCCTTCCCTCTGTTTTGGGCTATCGCCATCATTGGCCATTTCTACAGCTTTCTTCACTTTCTGTAATCTCCTTCTTCTTCTCTTGCTTCCGCCCAATCAATTTCTTTCGCTAATCTCATCTGGGTTTTTGAGAAAAATTAAAAGGGGGCTCGGAAAACATTGTACCCACATCGAAAATTTCTCGATTTCTCTTTTTCTGTAAGATCTCAACCCCTTTTTTCTTCTCTCCTTCACCATGACCGTGGAGGATCATTCTGTTGTTGCAGTTGGTGATGATGGCGCCACTGATCATTTTCCTGTTGGGATGCGAGTTCTTGCTGTTGACGACGACCCTATTTGTCTCAAAGTACTTGAGTCTCTCCTCCGTAAATGCCAATATCATGGTTTGTTTTTCCTCTCATCTTATGTATTTCAGTTTTGATTCGTCCGTCTCTGTAATCTTAGAAAGTTTTCAAATCAATTTCTTCCTCTATTGGTGAAATTTTGGGAACAGTTTGGGGGGTTTTGTGGTTTTGTGGTTTTGTTGACTAATGTTAGTGGGTTTCTTCTTAAATTGTGTGTTTTGGGATTTTGGGTGTTCAAATCTTCCAAATGGTTCATTGTTAGTGATTTAGGTTGTGGGGTTTTTGTTTTGTTTCGTGTTCTACTTCCTGCAGTTACGACGACGAAGCAGTCCATTGAAGCTTTGAAGATGTTGAGAGAAAATAGAAACAAGTTTGATATGGTTATCAGTGATGTGAACATGCCTGATATGGATGGTTTCAAGCTTCTTGAGTTGGTGGGGCTTGAAATGGACCTACCTGTAATCAGTAAGCTTCTTTCTCATTATTTACGACATCCTATGTCTTTACTCTATCTTGTCGTGTTTTAGATACCAATGTACTGTTTAGGATCAGTTTGTTCTGTTTCTTCTTTTTTATGGTTGTGTTGCTGAATAGATGAAATTAATGTGGTCTCTTTATTGCCAGGATTTTTGAACAGCATTAATTGTCTTGTTCTTCATAGTAGTTGCTTTGGTTATTGACTTTTCATTTTTATGTTTATGTGTTTCTTCTTCCCTAGTGTTATCAGCACATAGTGATACTGAGCTTGTTATGAAGGGGATTGCGCACGGTGCATGTGACTATCTGTTAAAACCAGTTCGAATCGAGGAGTTGAAAAACATTTGGCAGCATGTGATTCGGAGAAAAAAGCTTGAACCGAAGGCAAAAAACAAGTTCCCTAGTCAAGATAAGGTTCGAAATGGAGGCCATGAAGGTGACCAAGGTTTCTCACCAACTAGTAATGCAGACAACGCAAAATTCAATAGGAAGCGGAAGGACCAAGATGATGATGAAGATGAAGAAGGAAAAGAGAATGGGCTTGATAATGATGACCCCTCGAACCAGAAAAAGCCTAGGGTAGTGTGGTCAGTTGAGTTACATCGTAAGTTCGTTTCAGCGGTTAATCAATTGGGTCTCGAAAGTAAGTTGGTGCTTGAAAGTTGAAACTATGTTAGTAAATTTGTGTTTCCCTAAATCTAATAATTTTCTTCACTCTTAATCAGAGGCTGTGCCCAAAAAAATCCTGGATCTGATGAATGTTGAAGGACTTACCAGAGAAAATGTGGCAAGTCATTTGCAGGCATGAATCCTCCCTTTCCTACACATCCCCAAATTACTCTAATTTAGCCGTAGCATGATATATGTAGAAACAGTCACAGAATAAAGAGGAAGATCGTTTACTTTAGTATTTTTTTACTTGATTGATTTATTTGTTTGCAATGATTTAACCAGAAAACATGATGAAAATAAGAGCGTTTGTGTGTATTGCAGAAATATAGGCTTTATCTGAAAAGAATCAGCAATGTGGCATCCCAACAAGCTAACATGGTTGCTACATTTGGGAGTAAAGATGGCACTTACATGCGCCTCGGTTCACTAGATGGATATGGAGAGTTACATGGCTTTGCAGGATCTGGGCGGCTTCCAAACTCTTCATTATCCTCTTATTCACCTGTTGGAATGCTTGGAAGATTGAACTCCCCGGCTGGAATGAGCCTGCGTGGAATCACTTCTTCTGGACTGATACAGCAAAGCTCCCAAAATTTGAACTGCGCCATTAATAGCCTTGGCAAGCTCCAACCAACTACTATGCTGCCTCCTAATCAAACTACTAATATGCTTCAAGGAATTCCAACGTCACTTGAGATCAGCCAGTTGCAACACAGCAAGTCCATCACTCCCATTGGGGACTTCAATTCAATGAATGAGACTTCCGCATTTGGAGTTCCCAGCAGTTTTTCTGAAACTAGAGCGAATATTGGAAATTCAACCTATTCGGTTTCTCCTGGCCCATTGATGTTACAAGGAACAATGGCAACATATGGAAATCAGACTTCCCTTAGAGTGGATCCGCTAAATGGAGAAACTTTTGACATAGACATAGGCGGTTCAAATTTTTTGGATCCTGAACCTTCTAATGGAAACTGGCAGGGAGCAGCACATTTGTCTAGATTCTCAGCAACTTCGTTGACCCCCAATGAAGCTTATCCCAATGATCAATTGCATGCAATGAACACGAGCATTTCTTCTGCCCCCTCAACGATTGGGAACATCTCGGTTGATTTTTCCTCTAGAAGTGCAGGTTCAGCTCCCTTACTGGATTCAAGAGACATGCAATGCCAGGCAAGGGTAGTTGGCAGCGTTATTCAAGCTATGAATACCATGCCAAAGCAGAGATGGGAAGAACATAAACATGATTACAATCGAAACGTGCAGCATAATCTTGGTGCAATCAATTCTCTTGTTTCTAACAATGGGACTCTAACCCCATTAAGCCAGAGTTTCAATCAGAATAGTCTAGTATGTGATGGAAAGGTCAGTTCATCTTTGATAGTCCCATCAAATGCTGCTCCACTGTCCTTCCCTGAACATAGTATGGTTGAAAAATTGGGTCGGAACACAAAGATGAATGTGGATGGAAACTACCTTTTGAATCAAACAAAGTCACCGGATGGATCAATTCAAGGCAGTTTCGAGTCCTTGGATCATATCATGAATTCGATGATCAAACAGGTATAGTCAAATTTCTTGCTAAATGTTTAGATACTGCATTCTGATGTGCCTTCAATTTTTCAATTTTTTTTCTAAGTTCCTTTTATATGAAAATTCTCCTCCCTGTTGAAATTGGCACCTGACATAATTATATATATAGACATTTCTTTCTTTCGAACGGTAATGTTGTTTCCCTAACCTCCTCTGTTATGGTTGAGTCAAATTGTTCCTTGCTGTTATAGTAATACAAATACAGATTGTCTTACTGCAATCTAGTTTGCCAAACATGGTAAACGGCAAAGATCCCATGTGATTTTTCTCTGTAGTGATATGAAAAACCAACATACCAATGTTCTACGTTTGGAGATAGCTAAACGTTCTCGTTTGATTGTAATTTGTAATCATTATCATACCAAGCAAAAGCCCTAATTAGTCTCTCACCATATGCAGATTAGTTGTCATCAGAAAATATCATCCAAGCATTAATTTTTTTTTTTTTTTTTTTTTTTTGCTCAAGCAAACTTGTATGCATCATAGACAGGTCAAGTTTCATGGGCCATTTGTTCATCAAATGCAGTAATCCTCGATTTTAGATCATGTTAGGCATTGCTCCTGATCACACATGAAGATTTTTCCTGGATGGATATTTTATCACCATTATTTTCGGTTTTAGACCGCTCTTTCTATATGTGTTGTGCATCTTTCCTGATCGAGTGACAGGATTCTGCAAAATGATTCAGGAACAAAATGAAATACCAGAAATGAATGGAGAATTTGGATTTGATCATTTCTCTTTAGGATCATGTATTTGAGATCTCTACCTGCTGACTGTTGGATGGAAACAAAGGCATTAACAGCAATTCAGTGATCCAAAGCAGTTCGTGTATGTACCATCATGTAATTCTTTGTCGGTTTGGTTTCTTTCTACAAGGCTCCATCTTTGTCTGTTCATCCATTTACTGATGCAAAACATCTGGTTTCGAGGTTGTTATAACGTAACAGCAGACAATGCCCCTCCTTTTCCTTGTTCATAAAATAATGACAGGACAACTTCAGTTTTCTCTTAACCTTTTTTCTTGTCCTTTGAGAAAGAAAGTTGCTTGAAATGTAACATGAGAAGCCTACTGTTTGATTAATTAATACAGATTTCCAATGCTTCATTCATTTGGGAAAGTTTGGAGGGGGCAACAATGGCAGTACAGACGGTTTCTCCACATGTTGGTTCAAGTTCAACAGAACTCATAATCTTTTTGAATCAATAAATTTCAGTTCATATCAACCCAAACGAACTGATATACAATAGTGTATTTGGATATTCGAGTTTAGATATTATGTACGTAATAATCATATATATATATATAAAAAGGTCGATCAAAGTGGAAAATGTAAGTTTTACTTCTGTCCCATCTCGGTTTAGCTCATGAGAAATTTTTTTCCCTCTCCATTCCTAGCTTAAATGAGATTTCTCTGTCCTAGAGCCATCTCCGTAGAAAGAATAGACATCCCTAGCAACAAACCATTCGTTTTTGCCCTCAGTTTACATGGATTAGGTGCTCAAGGAACCATCACTTGCTCTGCTGATTTTTGCATAGTTTGAAAGTAGAATTGCTCAATGGAAATACGAAAGAGTTCTTATTCTTGTCGTAGTCAAAGTCAAAGGTCCTGGAAAGGGGGACCAGTATGGTTTTTTTTACAGATGCAGAAGGGTTAACCTATTCTGTTCTTTTCTTTTTTGTGGCAGAGAGTTTATTAACGCTATTATCCAATTTATTCTGTAGCAAAAAACAAATATGCTTGACGTGGTTGTGCATATCAACATTCTTGTTGCCAATAAAATGAAACTTAAAAATGAAGAGAACAAAGAGAAAACAACATTTTCTCATTAAAAAAATACTTAGGTACATCTCGAGCATCATTTATCTTTTTGCATCCCATCAAATTGTCCAATCATAACTTGTTATGTGGTAAATTTTGCTTTTTCCTTTTTGAAATATTTTAATTTTGTTTAGATGTGAGTGGTGAAAAGAGATGAACAAACATGAGTAATGTCCGTGATGTACCCAAGTATTACTCTTTTCTCATTACATAACCAAAAAAGTTCCATCAAGAAAGCCATGGGAATAAACCTAAAAAAAAGATCTAGACAATTTGAAAAGAAATTATTCAAGGAGGCTGCTATATGACAGGAAGTTTTTCATTGATGAATATAGAAAGAGAGAAACTATAAAAGTATTTCAAATTTATATCTAGTAATTATTAGCAAACATGTAAATGCATTCAATTGTTATTATGAGACAATCAAATTATAGCAACATCATTGAAGGAATAATATTACTTACTCGAAGGCTACAATATTTTTTTCCACTGAGTAGAAAAAAAGTTTAAATTGAGAATTTTATCCCTATGATTTGGAAAAAGTTAGAATTTTGTCTCAATTGTTTTAAAAGTTAGAATTTTGTCCTTGCAATTTTCAATGGTTCATAATCATTGAAAACCCATATATTTGGTTCAATCCTTGATTTTTCTCAAAATCGGACTGAACCGAAACATTCACACACCCACCCAGCAGCAAAAGGTGGATACAACTTAGTTTGTTCTAGAAACCACTAATTCAAATGTAGAAGTTTCAACTTTTATCTCGAATCATTGGGCCATATGGGTGTCACAATCGAAAACTTTCGAATATGGGACGGGTGATTGTGCAACACTTGCTCTAATCCAGTGAGCAAGTCAGCCGTGTAAAAATCAAAAGTCGCGGATAGTGCCGGTATATGATGTAACCTCCTGATAGACCCTCTATATTTAGAAAATATGAAAGAAGAATTAACAAGAAAAATAGGAGGGGGTATAGATGTAAATGAGGAAGAGAATATAGGTAGTTAGAGGGGAGTGAAAAGTGGGAACCACTATGGGGGAAAATCTGTTATTGTTGTTGTTGAATTAGTATAAAGCATGAGGTAGGGGAGAGGGATGGATATAGAAGTTTTATTTTGAATTAAGTTTGCGAGCTTGTAAGGGAGGAAGTCTCAGTTTTCTAGGCTAATTTGAGCCAACAATAAATAGATAACCGAGTTCTTACCAATTTGGTATCAGAGCCGTCTTTCTTGGGAAGGGTATGGTGAAGAAGATGGAGGCAAGATTATCAGCAGTGCAAGAGCAACTTACCTTACTACAAGTAAGGATGGAAAATAGAATGGATCAACGATTTGGGGAGATGCAACAAGTTACCGAGAATGTTATGGCAACTAAGATTGAAGCTCTGGGAGAGACATTGGAGCAGAAAATGATTCGCACATTGGAGGTATGGTCGAAGAAGTCGAAAACACTCAAGGAGGGCAAATCGGGTTCATCTGAAAAGATAGTGACGGACAGAGAGAAACAGCCGGTGAAAGAAGGTGACGGGGAGAAGAGAGAGGTACCGTTGTTTGATATGAGATTGAGAAAGCTAGAAATCTCTATATTCAAAGGGGAAATAGAGGAAGGCCCGATGGGCTGGTTTTAAGGGTTGAAAGGTATTTCGTGGTCAATCGTTTATCGGAGAAGGATAAAATCGAAGCAGCGATACTATGTTTGGAAGGGGAAGCTCTGGAATGGCATCAGTGGGAAGAGGAGAGGACGCTGATGAATACTTGGGTGAAGTTCAAAGAACAGCTCTTGCTACGCTTTCTACCGGTCAAAGAAGAAGATTGGAGAGCCACTATCGAGACCATTGAAGGATCTTTCAGATGAAACATTGGAAAGAAAATTCGTCAGCGAGCTGAAGGAAGACATCCAAATCGAGATGAGAATGTTTAAACTAATTGGGCTGAAGGAGAAGATGAGGATGGCCCAGATCATCGAAGATACGGAAGAAGCCCGAAGAAAGAAATAGGGCGGAGGAGGCCCAAGCCCATCGAAATCCACTGGTACGTCTTATAACTCGGGCCTCAATACCACCACGGGTCAAACCGACCATATCCCAAACCAACACACGCAATCGATAGCCCGAACAATTTCTCTCAACCCGACTCATAGCGGAGGTATGTCTTTTAACTCGGTCACACTGAAGGATGTAAATGGGAGATCGTTCATGGCCGGTGCATTCAAACAGTTGTCTGACAGTGAGATGTAAAATCGGAAGGACAAAGGACTGTGCTATCGTTGTGACGAGAAGTATACCCCAGGGCATCGTTGCAAGAGAAAAGAATTAAGCAATCTGCTGCACCATGACAATGAAAGGGATGAAGAGACGAATGACGTAGGGGAAGAACCAGGCGAAGTTGATATTCCAACAGCCACTACTTTGGAATCCATGGTAGTTGAGACTACCGAACACGAAGCGGCGGAGCTTTCCCTCAATTCTTTGGCAGGAATTGACTCGCCCTGAACAATTAAGGTCAAGGGGGCTATCAGGGATAAGGATGTGATCATCCTCATTGACAGTGGAGCATCCCACAACTTCATTGATAGAGAGTTGGTAACGACTCTGAAATTACCACAAACGCCCACGACAAGCCATGGAATTATGTTGGGAACAGGATCCTCAGTTCGGACGACTGGTATCTGCAAAGGGGTAATTCTTAACCTTCCTAACCTCACAATTATTAATGATTTCTTCCCTTTACCCTTAGGCAGCGCCGATGTAGTATTGGGAGTACAGTGGTTGATGACACTAGGACGAGTTGAATGCAATTGGAGCACATCGGAAATGGATTTTCAAATCAGAGATTGGCAGGTGCAATTGAAGGGAGATCGCAGTTTGATGAAGACCCAAATATCCCTCAAATTGATGATGAAACTGGTCAGGGAAGAAGGCCAAGGCATATTGCTTGGGTTGAATTCTCTTCTGACCACAGTAGGGGAAGACAGAGGCCGAACAGGGGGAGGAAGTGATCCAGAAATCCGGGAAGTTCTGAAGAGATACCAGTCGGTATTTCAAACAGTAGAAGGGTTACCTCTAGTACGACACCACGAGCACCATATTGAACTAAAACCAGGGGCTGGACCGGTGAATGTCAGACCATACAGGTACCCTCAGTTCCAGAAAGATGAGATCGAGAAATTGGTAGAAGAAATGCTCACTGCTGGGATTATCCAACCAATTGTAAGCCCGTTCTCCAGTCCTGTATTATTAGTTAAGAAGAAGGATGGGAGCTGGAGATTTTTTGTCGACTATAGAGCCTTGAACCAAGCCACGGTATCGGATAACTTCCCCATTCTAATGGTCGATGAACTTCTTGACGAATTGGCTAGAGCACAAATCTTCTCCAAAATCGATTTAAAATCTGGTTACCACCAAATTCGAGTGGCACCCTTAGACGTCCACAAAACGGCATTCCGCACTCATGAAGGCCACTACGAGTTTTTAGTCATGCCATTCGGATTAAGGAACACCCCATCAACGTTCCAATTGGTAATGAATGAACTCTTACACCCATATTTACGAAAATTTGTATTGGTGTTCTTCGATGATATCCTAATTTACAATTTTTCACTATGTGATCATGTGCGCCATTTGTCCCTGGTGTTACAAGCGTTGGAAGATAATCAATTTATGGCCAACCTCAAGAAATGTACCTTCGCGGCCAATCAATTTGACTACTTGGGCCACATAATATCTACTGAAGGAGTGGCTACTAATCCCTCAAAGATTGAGGCTATGCTGCAATGGCCCACCCCAACCACAGTGAAGCAATTAAGGGTATTTTTGGGGCTGACCAGATAATATTGCAAGTTTGTTATTTACTACGGTTCCATTGCCTTCCCATTGACACAGCAGCTTAAGAAGGATAAGTTATAATGGAACGAGGATGCGCAGGAGGCTTTCGAGACATTGAAGCAAAGAATGGCTCAACTCCCCACCCTCAAGCTCCCTGATTTCAACCAAGTATTCATAGTGGAAACAGACGCGTCAGGAGTAGGAGTTGGGGCAGTATTGATGCAAGAAGGACAGCCAGTAGCCTACTTCAGCAAAGCTCTCCCACCAATACATCGCCTCAAGGCCGCATATGAACGAGAACTAATTGCCATAGTCATGGCTGTGCAGAAATGGAGGCTCTATCTCTTGGGGAGGAAGTTCATCGTGCGGGTGGATAAAAAAAAGCCTCAAATTTCTGTTGGAACAATGCATCATCGCAGGGGAGTATCAGAAATGGGTGGCCAAGTTGATCGGGTATGATTTTGACATCGAATACAAGAAGGGACTGGAAAACTCAGCTGTTGATGACCTGTTTAGATTGCCTACCACGATGGAAATGACTATGCTGAGCGTGATTAACTCACTTAATCCAGCAATATTTGCTAGTCAAGTCGAGCAAGACCCGGAGCTACAAGATATTTAGAATGACATTCGATCGGGACAGCCGCACCCCCAAGGTTATTCACTTCAAGGAGACCTTCTGCTATACAAGCAATGGATTGCACTGCCACCACAATCACCAACCATACCCTTATTGCTACAAGAATTCCACAATAATCCAATCGGAGGACACAATGGGTAGTTAAGATGTACCAATGGCTGAAGAAAGAGTTTTTCTGGAAAGGCATGAAAGCACGGGTAAGAGCCTTCGTAGGAGACTGCTCGGTTTGTCAGCAAGCTAAATATTTATCACTAGCCTCCACCGGATTGCTACACCTACTGCCTATATCAGAGCTGACTTGGGAAGATATCAACATGGATTTCATCGACGGCTTGCCAAAGTATGAGGGATATAACTCCATTTTGGTGGTGGTCGACCGGCTGTCTAAGTATGAATATTTCCTTGCCTTCCGCCATCCATACACCGCAGCAACCGTAGCTGAGATATTCCTAAGAGAAATTGTACGACTACATGGAGTTCCTCGAAGTATAATATCGGATAGAGACAAGATATTCACTAACCTATTCTGGGAGGAGCTATTCAAACTAATGGAGACTCAATTTAAGAGAAGCACATCATATCATCCACAAACGGATGGGCAAACAGAAGTAGTCAATCGAGGATTAGAAGCATATCTCCGCTGTTTCACCATGGAAACACCATCACAATGGTCTAAATGGTTGACATGGGCTGAGTACAATTACAACACATCATATCATACAACCATCAAGCGGACACCTTATGAAGTAGTATATGGTCGACCAATACCCCCACCAGTCTATTATGAGCATGGGAATGCGATAGTAGGAGAAGTGGATGTGCTACTGAAAAATAGAGATGAAATGCTCAAGCAATTGAAGTGTACACTAGAAGCAACCCAACAACGAATGAAGGCCCTAGCAGATTCTAAACGACGGGAAGTAAATTTTAAAGTTTCGGATTGGGTATACATCAGACTCAAACCATACCACCAAAGCTCTCTACTAGTGCACAAGCATCCGAAGTTGGCTCCACGCTACATTGGCCCTTTTCAAATCATCCAAAGGATTGGACCAGTAGCATACAAACTAGACCTACCCCCCGATGTAAGCATACACCCCGTACTACATGTTTCACAATTGAGGAAGGTCGTGGGCACCCTACTACCGAGAATCACTGTACCACCAGCTTGGCAATTAGGAAAGCAACACAAACTCAAGCCAATAGCAGTTTTGGGGATTCGGAAGATCGGCATCACCATATCATCGCCCAACGATTTCGAAATACTCATCCAATGGGAAGGCTTACCGATCGAAGATGCAACATGGGAAGGAGGAGCACAAATTGTTGAACACTATGGGGGAAAATCTGTTATTGTTGTTGTTGAATTAGTATAAAGCATGAGGTAGGAGAGAGGGATGGATATAGAAGTTTTATTTTGAATTAAGCTTGCGAGCTTGTAAGGGAGGAAGCCTCGGCTTTCTAGGCTAATTTGAGCCAAAACAGTAAATAGATAACCGAGTTCTTACTACCTCCTTTCATGTTTTGAGAGAAAATGGTTTTATAACATGTGAGAGAAAAAACATTGAAAAAATCATTAAAGAATGCATTGAAGACTGACAGTTGCATGTATGCTTTGATTGCAAATAGTACATCAATACATTAGTCGGGGAGTTGACTAGTGGGTTTCCCCTATAGTACATTCTAAATAATTTCTAATATTCCTAGCTTGCATATCAAAAGTGGTGAGCGGTCACTCACATGTAAAACAAGATGAAATAAAAAAACAACTTGCAAAGCTAATTACAAGACTTAAATATAGGATGGTTAAGGATGGTTTGGACATGTGGCCATGAGCTAACATTATCCTGGACGAGCATGCCCAAGACATTATCCCCATTTAAATAGTTGACGTCCCTGTCGACTAGTGTAGCTTGAACTCAACAATCTTCTACTTCCAAGCTTCCAAATATTGGACACTTTACCAACTCGTTTCTTTCACAGGGAGGTTCTTCCACTTAGCCAGATATTGTGGACTCTTCGAGTGGGTCTTCTGACCTTTCTCCTCTCCATATTTTTGCCCCTATAACAAAATTGTGTTATGTAAATAGCACGGTTAAATCCCTTTCCATCAATAAAACAAAACAAGAGAGAAATTTATCAAAACCAAAGTACAAACTAATAATAAACATTCCATTGAAAATGGAAAACAAGCATATGTGAACTAACACCAACGAAGAAAATGAGATGTTCTATAATCTTTAGAAGATGTTGCTTACAAGGCCGAGCATTTAGGTGCATAACCATACGCTTCTATAAAATACACAAGTGATGAGCCTATCCATATTTGAGAAATTTTGTTAATGTCAACATAGTGTAAAAATGTTGATTAATCCAAGAAGAAAGTGCTATAACTTTTTTCTTTTGGGATCAAAATTTTTTATTTTCTAAAAGTATGGGAGAAATAGAATTGAAATTGCATATCTTAATCGTCTATGTTGGGATGTTCACAATGCAAGTGGGAACGAGATGACTTCCCTACCCCAAGGCCTTATTTCATTTTCAATTAATAAACTTTGCAAGTATCAAGCTTCCTTGTAGAAATCAATCTCCATTTTTTTTTTAAAAAAAAAAAAAAACTAAATTAGATAAATATAATTCTATTTGAAGTGTTTTGAATTGAATAGCTTAATTTTTACTTAAAAAAATCATTCAAATGGTTTAAAAAATCGATAAAAAAAAGAGAGCTTTCCTAAGACATGCACTCGTTTATTCTGGAAATTTTATTTGTTTTTTATTTAAAAATAATCGAAGTCAAAGGTCCTGAAAAAGGAGAACCAATAATTTTAGTTATTTTTTTAGATTAATTTTTTCTGTTCTTTTCATTTTTTTATGGCAGAAGTTGATCAACTTTCCTAACCATTTATTCTGGAAATTTTCCAGCAAAAACAAAGAATTCTTAACATAGATTTGAATATCAACATTTTTGTTGCCAATAAAAGGAAACATAACGACATTTTCCCATTACAAAGCAGAACAAGTTCCATCAAGAAGCCGTGGGAAAAAAGCTAACCAAAAAAGTCTAGACAATTTGAAAAGCCCCACCACACTAGAAATTGTTCGAAGAGGCTACTACAATGTATATGAAAGTTTCGAGCAGATAAATATGCGAGAACATATAAATTTATCGACACTTATTATAAAACAGTCACATTATAACCATCTTAGCTGACTCATTTTTTTTTTCTTCTTTTACAAATTTTGTTTCTATGGTTTTAAAAGTCAGGATTTAGTCCCTATGGTTTGACAAAACTTCGTAAATAGTCTTCAATAAAATCATCATAAATAGTCTTTTTTAAAAAAGATTTGTTATGTGTTAACTTGTGATTGGGTCACTCTTTGTTTGGAGTTACACTAACTTTTAAAATAATTGTGGTCAACTTTACTTTTTGAAAAATCAGTTGTGGAAAGAAGTAAAATAGTGTTTAATAAATTTTATTTTTGAAAATAGAAAAACTAGATATAAGTTATATAAATTATTACTAAATTGGTATAACTCAATTATATAAACTAAAGTAGATTTATTATTTTAATTATTTTTATACTGATAATTAATTTTTAATTTATTATAAAATGTATATATATTTTTAATTTTACATGATTTGAATTTAAACTAATTTTTTTAATCTAAATTATTTGATAAAAGTTTATGAAAAATAATTATTATAATTAAAGGGAATCAATTAAAATTTTAAAATATATGTGAAAAATATATTAATATAGAATAATATTATTATAAGATACTTATTTAAATCATTAAGAAATTAATATATTTTTAAAAAAGTTAAATCTAAAAACTAATAATATATTAACTTTCACATGTTAGTTTAGAATTTAAAAAGTGAGTATCTTAAATTATCTAATAATTAGATTTACCAAGAAATAAAAACGATTAAGATTTTCTTAAGATTACTTTGTACAATTACGAAATAAAAATCCAATCCCAAATCGAGCCAAAGTTAAGGGGGGCAAAAAGAGATGCAACTTAGCTAGCAAGCTAAATGTTTTTTTCACCACAATAATGTTTGGGTTCTAGAAACCACCCATTCAAATCTAGAAGTTTCTAGCTTTTGTCTCAAACTAATAGGCCACATGGGCACCGCTGAAATATGAAAAGACCTTATAGATAAGCATCCACACAAAAGCAATCAATCAATCAATCAATCAGTTCAATCCTCTTGTGTCTACAAATATCTTCTGCAGAAACCGAAAATTGTGTGTGTTTCATTGACATTAGAAAGAATGGCAAAGAAAGAGATGGAAGTGGTAAAAGGGTTGGATCTTGAGAAGTACATGGGAAGATGGTATGAAATAGCTTCAATTCCCTCAAGAAATCAACCCAAGAATGGTGTCAACACAAGGGCTACTTATACACTCAAGGAAGACGGAACTGTGAATGTGGTGAATGAAACTTGGAGTGATGGCAAGAAAAGTTCTATACAAGGTGTGGCTTATAAGGCTGACCCTTCAAGCCAGGAGGCCAAGTTTAAGGTCAAATTTTATTTGCCTCCTTTTCTTCCAATCATTCCAGTGGTGGGCAATTATTGGGTTTTGTATATTGATGGTGATTACAGTTATGTCTTGGTTGGGGAGCCTACAAGGAAGAATCTTTGGGTATGTTTTCTTAATTCACTTTCTTATACCAAATTTTTCATATTCTGGGTTTTGTTTATTGATGAGGATTTTCTAGACACAAATTTTGAACATCCATTATCTGGTTGTTTTATTTTATGGGAACTACCTGATTTTCTATGCTTTTTAACTGTCTTTCTGGTTTAAGGATGCTTTCTAAAAAAGGGACAACAAATTAGTGCTTAGAGAGTCGAAAAGAAAACTTCTCACCTGCTTTTAACAATAAATATTTGTGAAAGTAAGTTAATGTAATACTAGAAATTATCTCAGGGAAAGAGGTGAGGTCCGTTATCAGAAACCACCATCGTTAAACCAAATTATTCAAACTTGTCTTCATCCTTTATCCAGAAACAAAAACCTCAATACAATACAAGAGAAAAATTTTGGTATTGGTTCTGCAGCTAGGTTTAAACTTCTTTGTAGATTGGAAAATTGAAAAATTCTAAACTGTTTGGCCCACGAATTTTCATGACATAATTTTAAAATATTACATGTTTGAAAGTAATCTTAAAATGGTTAAAATCACTATTGAATACATTAAACATAATTTTTATGTATCAAAATTGATTATGAATGATTAAAACATATTTTAAATTGATTAGAAGATAAGAAAAGTAATTACTCCAAACATATCTTAACCAATTAAAAATCACTTCCAAACATATCTGCACCCATGCTCCACCTTGTGTTAAGCTTAAGAATGTGTGGTGTATTGTCAGATATTGTGCAGAGCTACTCATCTTGATGAGGAGATATACAATCAGCTGCTTGAAAAAGCCAAGGAGGAGGGCTATGATGTAAGCAAACTACACAAGACACCACAGAGCGAGCATCCACCAGAAAGCGAAGGCCCCAAAGATGCAAAAGGCATATGGTGGATTAAATCCATTCTGGGAAAATAAACTCATATAACAGAAGCTTCTGTTTGTATCATCAAAATCCTATCTTGCTACCTTTCTCACCAGTTGTATGTAAAATGTTGGTTTGTGAGTACATATTCTCTATATGGACATGGCTTTAAATTTATACTCATGCTTTGCTTTTTACTGATAACAAGTACAATTTGTTGGTGAGATGGTAAAACGACACAACGGAATCAAACTAATAATAAACATTCCATTGACAATGGAAAACAAGCATATGTGAATTAACACCGCCAATGAAGAAAATGAGACATCAATATACTATACGAGTAGGATCTACGCCCATCATTTTGCTCCCCCATCTTTTAAACAACAAACAGGATAGAATTCACAAGATTCAGCAAAGCAAACAAATTGTGACGGATATAATCATATTACAATCATCAATTCTCTGGTTCACCTTCTATGTCATGCCATCAAAAGCTTACAATATGGTACAACACTGGTTGGTCTTTTTAGCTTGTTTGTAGAACATCTGTTCAATCACGGGTAAGCAACAGTTTAGGTAGTTCAGAAAATGGAAAAAATGTCGGATGCTTCATGAGAGTATTAGTAACAGTTAGTAGATTTCAAGAAAGTAAGTTCAACTCATGGACCAGGAGACTAACATCATATACTACGTTCAACTAGTGATGTACAGTTGCATACCTGTGATGCTGCACTGAGATCAGAGCTCTTCTCGACCAAACTGTCCAACCTTTCGCCACGTGCAAGCACGCTGTCAATGGTCTTATGCTGTATTGAGGAAGAAAAACATATCAGTAATGAAAATTAATCAACTAGAAAACAGCAATGTATTAAACAACTCCAGAATTTGTCTAAACAAGTGTGGAAGTTGTCATTATGAAACTGGTTTCTCATCCCAAAATAGTAATAATAATATCCATCTAGAAATCGTATGTCACCATTTCTTTCCTGCAAGTTTACAATCAGGAGAATGACGATGGCATTGAAATGCAGAAAGAAAATTTTCCTCGTCTATACAAGAAAAATATATCAGATTGACTAAAGGTGACTTGTATTCAAAGGGCAGAGACTTATGATGCAGTTTTTCAGTAATGAGATGCACACAAATTCATAAACCACTGCACCTATAACAGGACTTACAAGAATAATTTTGGTTTCATCTAACTCCCTCTGTATTTTCAACAATTTATCAGCCTCTGCAGGGTCCTGAACAGTTAAAAAGAAAAGATTATAATTAAATATATGTGGTTGGGTGGAGGAATGAAGCCTGACTATAATTAGATGTAGAAAGGAGAGCTTTTTTTCTTCTTTGATGAGAAGTAGAAAGGAGAGCTATAAACCTGGAATTTGGTTAAAGCTTCAGTCAGATAGGGCCATGGTTGGAAGTTATCTGCTTGTGCATTTCTCCATGTTTCACCAAAAATTTTTTGGTACTCGTCTATAACCTGTTAGAAACCAATGTGCATCATCAATAATTGGAATCATATAGAGACAAATATACAACCGCTCTGATGAAATATATGCACATATATATATATCTATAAACAAGTCATATTATAACCTTCCGTTCATCCACATACAATAACAAATCAACACTAGGATCATAGAGAATATATAATAAGAGAATAAAACTAATCTTCATAGTTCAAAATGATGCTCACATAAACACAAGTTTGATGCAGTATTGATCCAGTTAAGTTATATAATCAGATATCAACAATCAGCCTGTTAGTTTGTCTTAAAGAAAAGCAACTCATCATTCCCAAATCAAACAAAAGAATCCAATTTTACATGAGAAAAGAAAGGGTGCTCAACAGCAATATATTTGGTAATGGGAATAAGAATAGCTCTCACCTGGTTAAGCAGAGAAAATGCACTTCGAACTGGGTAGTGGTCATCCATAAATCCCAAAGCACAAAGACCATTTCTATTGTAACTATGCACCTTGTACTCTACAAAATTTCAAAAGATTCGTAGAAAATTAATAACATAGAACATAATGGTATCTGGGCAGATGTTCAGTGGTAAACCAACATTGCGAATCATCTTTGACAGTGACTTAAAGCTAGAAACTAACATGAAACAAAGACACAGTAGTAAAATAGCCGACCTCACATCAAATCAACCATACTTAGAGGGGAAAAAACACGAAATGTTTGATTAAAAATTGACATATTGAAACAAAACAAGAAAAAAGTTAAAAGAAGGGTACAAAATTCCGAATCTTCCACATAAACCTTACACTACAAATTCAAATTTCAACTTGTAACAAATTCCAGTGACTATAGTCCCAATAGAATCCCTATACAAGTTCAGACTGCAATCAACCATATCCAATCAACCGCATAACGACACTAACAGGGTAAACAAGATTTCACAAGAACATTCAGCTAAATCTCGGTACCCGCTAAACCAAATGAGGAAAGGGGGTTTTCATTGCATAGCATAACATCCTGTTCGTTCTCGCTTAATCTACAATCATATATTCCCCCCAACTATTAGAGACTTTCTATCTTCCTATGATTTGATCAGCATACAAAATTCATAGATTTCCAATTATAAGATTGATTTTATAAAAGAAAAGAAAAGAAAAGAAAATTCAAAAGCAAAACTCCAATAACAGCAATCAAGCAACAAAAAACAATCGACCCAACACGAGAAATACAAGAATAAGGAGATAAACATAACCCTAATCGAGAATTAACAAAACAGACCTTCGTGCTGAACAGATTGACGCTGGTCAGGTGGGGTACGTTTAGCGACGGTCCGACCAACAAAACAGATGAACTCCTTAACGCTGGACCTCTGAAAGTAACCGAAATGACTCACATCAGAGGCGTTGGCTAATATAATCGGATCCGATCCTTCTGGGTGGCATTTCAAGACCAGCAACGCCGTGATCTTCATCTTCTTCTTCTTCAAAAAACTCAAATTCCCCCTTTTCTTTCCCTTTCTCTAATCTCTCTCTGTAAATGGTTGAGAAATCGTAAGAAAATAAAACGAAAATTCGTAATTTTATGACAAAATGGGATCTTATGATTCTTTTGTGGGGGGGGAAAAATGGGAATGTAACGCAATCGTAATGTGCCAATGCCAACGCGCGGCACCGCTCACTATCGGGAGACAAAATGGAGGCAATATCCCCTGCGGTGGGGTTCATTTTAAAGAACGTGCAACTCGGTACGTGGTAAAATCTGAATGCGCCGACAATGTTCCTCCACCAGATCACATCCCATGAAATTAAAGTTAGAGATATGAAGAGAAAAAAGGCAAAATAAAAAAAAGTAAAAAATAACCTTTTTTAAAAAAAAAGTTTAAAAAACACTACGGAATGAAAAATTGAACACTAGAATTTAGAAACAGTTACTAAGCACTTAAAACTCACTTTCAAGAACTCTTAATTTTAGTCCTGGTTTATTGTTGATCTTTCTAAAAAAAAATTATCTATTAACTATAAATTTTAAAAATATATTTTTTCTCATAAAGATTATTATTATTATTTAACTAATTTTGAGACTATATTTAAGATTTATTTAAAGTATATCCATCAAAATTAGACAACGAAAAATATAGGAACTAAAATTCAATACAATTCAATTTATAGACCAAAATGGCATTTGAAAAATAAAGGGAGATTAGAATTTAGAACATATTCTTCATATGGTATGGTACCCACTTTAATTAGTTTGTCATATTCTTCTTGTGTTTGAATTTCAAAAAGCATAAAAAATGTTTTGTTAAAAAATGTTTTGTTAAAAAAAAAAAAAAAAAAAAAAAAAAACACTTTATGTCTTTCCCTTTTTAAACATTATCCTCCCATTCTATTCAAAATTTTGTACTTATTCAATCATAATTAAGAAACTATTTGAAATTTGTTCATAATGTTGATATGACAAAATTAATCATAGTTAAGAAACTATTTGGAATTTCTTTTAACAAAAATCAATCTTAATGTCGATATAGACTAGATTAAGTGTAAGGTCATCTATCTTTTTTTCCTTTTTTTTTTTAAGGTGAAGATGATTCCATTCTTAAAATAGATGTATAATAAATAATTATTTATCATAACTTTATGTATATCGAAGATTATTGCGAATCAACTTGGTATGTGGCTTTCTTCATCCATTAGTCCCAATCCAATTGTGAATGGTCACTGTGATAATATTTTGCTTTGTCATGAGATTGTGGAGGGTTATCATAAAATGATGGTAAAAGTCAATATGCATTTGAGTTAGATTAAGGTTAGTATCACTTCTCCCATATATTATGTATTTATTGATGGGTCTCTTGAGGGTATTTTCCTTGGAGCAGAGGTCATCTACAAGGGGATTTATTTTTGTTGTACCTTTTGATGATTGGCATGAAAATTTTGTCTCGTTTGTTGAATTATCCTTATCATCTCTTTTGGTTTCATGACCATTGTGTCAAGGTTGGTGTCCTAAATCTCGTGGTTTTTGTCGTTTGTAAATTTTGTATATAAATTATTTATTTAATAAAATAAAGTGTTATTTTATTCTACATTTTGATTTGTATTAACTAATCCAATAAACTAAGATCCAAGGTTATTTTATATAACAAACATGTATGTGAAGGAACCTTTGAGGTCCTTGAGTGGAAGCGTGGAGATTGATCTAAAATTTATTTTCACATAATCAAAATTACGAAATAAAAACGTTATGCATAATAATAAATTTATAGCATGCAAACATAAATGGAAAAAGGAATTAGGGTGAGAGAAGACTTACCCTTGAAGAAACTTTCTTCACGAATTTTCCTTCTCCGGATCTGTCACAAACAAACTCGATCCAAATGGTCACTACCACGATAAGAGCCTCCTGTATTCTCTAATGGGATGGGAATCACTAAGGAGTTATGGACTCTTAGAATTTTGGAAGAGAGGGAAAAAGTTTGAGAGAGGAAGAGGGGAAGAATAGAGAACTTGAGAATTTTTTCTCAAAAATAATTTAGTGTGTCGTAAACACGGTAACAACTCCTTGCACCACTCCCACGTACGTTGTAGAGACAAAAAGGGGAGGAGGTTACAACTTCCTCCCAAAATTAATTTAAGAAATAAAACATATTAATTAAAAAATAATTTTAATAAAACATTAATATATATTTATATAATAACCATTTTATCATATAATATATATATTAAACTATATGTTATATCAAATATAATATATAACTTATAGTTTAATAATGTATCCAATACAATATAAATTATAGTTTAATTCTCTCAATATTTAATATAAATCTCTTTTATATTAAATTTAATTATATCAATCTAATTTACATAATTAATATTTGAATCATATTCAAATATTTATTTCATCTCAAATAAACTTTATATTATAATGTATTTGATTATAGTAATTATATCATATATAATTAAATTAAAAATTAATTATATCACATATAATTAATTCCCTCAATTAATTTAAACAATTTAAATTAATCCAAAATTGATTCTCATTTAATCCCTGTTGAGCCACAAAGGGGACCTCATGGACATGTAAATTGAATTTCCAATAGTACTTGAATAATTAATTAAACTCTTTAATTAAATTATTCAACATCCATTAACTATCAGACACTCCACTAAAGACCGACAGCTGCACTCTTCGCACTACAGATGTGTTTCTGTGTTAATTGGATATAACCAGTCAATATTGCGATGACCCTTCACAAACTAGGTCAAAATTTCCGTTTTGCCCCTATAGTTACATCTAACTCCTTAAGTACCACTAATCCCTCTAATGAACAATAAGTCATAGTCCAGTTATGACCAAAACCCCTCTCGGGCCAGGAGAAGGTGTGGCACCACATTGTTCAAGTCCGGAATCAACCCTTAAATGAGCAATTTATCTACTTTCCCCGACATTGGGGAATGAGTGAATTCTGTCTTGTGTAACTGTATTTCCAGCTCCCCAATCAGACGAATCCCCAAAATGGTAAGCTTGTTGAGTCGGCAATCTGGCCATTCTCACCCATATAAATTAAAGAACCGCCTTCATAAGCAGGAATCCACAACTCACTCAGGATTCAGGTCGTGCCACCCATGGTCATCCTGGTGAAATGTAAGTCTCTATTATGAACAGTGTTATATAATGAGACTAGTTATTTTGTGGTCCGGTCTTATAAAAATTTCTTTGTATAAAATACCTCCCCCCCGCTCTCATGTCTCCACATGAATGATCAGGATCAAATCATTTATAGAACTTTACAACAATTATAACATCTACAAAGCGAGTCGTACTCGTAGTGTCACCAAGATAAAATATCCAACCTTATCCATCTATAGTATATGGATAAGGTTGGGTGTCTTATGCTAGTGACACTATGGATACAACCCACTCTATAATTGTTACAAGAGTTGTAAAGTATTACAATGGATCTGATTCTAATCGTTCATATGGAGACATGCGAGTGAAGGTATTCTATGCAAAGAGTTTGTATAAGACCGAATCACGAAATGATTAGTCTCTCTTTATAACCCCATTGATTAAAGAGGTTAACATTTCATAGGATACCTTAATCCTATGTGAGTCATGAACTCTTGTTCATGAGGGCGATCCTTTGATCTGTGTGGGTGAGAATGACCAGATCTGCCAACTTAATAAGCCTATCATTTTGGGGATTTGTCTGAGTAGGAAGTTGGGAACATAGCTACACAAGATGGAATTCACTCTTTCCCGTCTTTAGGGTAAGTAAGATGAATTTCTCCAAGGGCTGATTTCGGGTCTTTAACATTGAGGTCTCACCCTCTCGCTATCTTGAGAGGGATTAGTTTATAGTTGGACTATAAATTGTTTGTTCATTAGAGAGTTCGGTGGTACTTAAGAAGTTAAATATAACTACAAGGGTAAAATGATAATTTGACTCAACTATAGTTACAAGTGACTTGTGAAGGGTCAACTTTCTATTGATTGGTTATATCCATAGATACAGAAATATATCTACAGTGCGAAGAGTACAGTTGTAGGTATTTAGTGGAGTGACCTACAGTTAATAAATGTTGATTAATTAATGATTAATTTAATTAAAGAGTTTAATTAATTAATCTCATATCATTGGAGCTTCTAACCTGTAGGTCCATAATAAGGTCCCATTTTTAGCTCACTAAGGGTGAAACAAGAACCAATTAATTTGGGATTAATTTGAAGTGTTCAAATTAAATAAAGGAATTTGTTGTATAAGATACAATTAATATAATGTATATAGATTAAGACACAGTTAATATAATGTATATAGATACATTATAATATATAGATAATTTTGAATAAGATTCAAAATTATATTTTATAATATGTGAGAGATAAATATTTGAATAAGTTTCAAATATTAATTATATCAATAAGATTCATATAATACTATAGGTTAAAATTAATATGAATGAGATCCATATTAAAACTATATGTTTTAATTAATATGAATGAGATTCATATTAAAATTATAGGTTATGTGAGAGATTGTTATTTGAACATGATTCAAATTAAATTAAATATATGATGTTTAATTTATTAATTAATTAATTATTGATTAATTGATATTTATTTAATTATATATTAAATTTTATTTGATATATAATTTATTTAAATTCAAAATAATAACTCCCATTGGAATTTATGGAGGGCAGTTTTAACTCCCTCTCTAACCAATTCAATCTCATGTAAAATAAGAAGAAGGAGATTCATTTTGGAGAAGCTTTGATCCAATGCATAGATTACTCAAAAGGTAAAAAAAGTTTACATTCTTCATCTTCTTCCTCAAGAAACCTCTCTCACACAAAATCACTTCTCCTTACCAAATTACACATCCTTGATTCTTTGTCAGGAGAATAGTGAGGAAACCTTTTGATGGTGGTCCCTGCTCGTGACTTGTTTATTCATGAGAGGCATTTTCCAGTTCAAGAGAGATTTGTGTTCGTACTGTTCAGTTTCAAGGAGAGGAATTATGAAAAGCAAAGTCTTTAAGGGTTAGTTCTTCTCATCCTTTTCTCCCTAGAAGCGTGATGTAATTTAAATGTTGTTCTTCTATAACTTCTCTATTTTTTCTTTTTTCTTTTTTTAGTTTTTCAAATTGAATTACATTAGCACGTGAGTTCACACGCTTCCGCTATGCAATTCCATTCCTCCATATTGTGCTTGAACTTAAGCTTACTCATCTTTGTTTTGCGAATGACTTGATGATTTTTAGTATTAGGATCATGATTCGCTTTCTTTTGTATAGACAATTTTAAGGTGGTTTCAATGGTTGCTGATAGCACCGGAAATGTGTTATCTCACTCCACTTAACTCAAGGTTGTTACTTGGTTTTATGTGTTTATTTAGTGATTTTACAGGTATCAGGCATTGAAAAGGTAGATACCAGTGTACGGGACATTCGAGGTTAATTTGGAGCACTTAGAAGCTAAAAGAGCAATTGAGCTTCAAGGAGTGAGAAAATGACCCAAGAAAGCTCAGCGCAGTAGCACCGCACTATGCATTGGTTTCAGAGAACAACACTAACGACAGCGCCACGACGCTCCGAAGATTGAAGATGCAAATACGTGCGCCAGCATTGCTGCGCCACCTTGGCGCTGCCACCTACGGTCCCTTTAAGGCAAGGTGCCACAACACTGTCCCCTAGCACCACGGCACCACAGAATTTCTATAAATAATTTCCTTCGATTTTAGGTTAAAATGGGAAAGACTTAGCTGATTTTGAGAGCTCTTGGCTTGATTTTGGCTATTCTTGGCCAAAACCCACTAGATTCCTTTAGATTTCAAGTTATTTCGTATTTTGGTATCGGGATTCATGTTGTGATGAACGGTTAAAGGCTCAAACATCAATATGAGATTTTTCATGTATTGCTCTTTGGGATTTTCTGTTTGTTCTTGATTTCTATTCTTTGATTGAACTTCTAAGATGAACATGCTAGTAGATTAAACTGATAACTTAATCTATAGGACTTGTATGTTCGTTCGCCCACGTTATGTATGTTGTGATTATCCGTAATTGCGACCATGACATATTTAATCTGAGTATAAATAGATTTTAGTTATAGTTATGGTTCGATTTCTAGCTTTTCTAAGATCATCCAACAAAGAAAAATTATGAAACCTAAAGAATGGAAATATGTTAGTTTAGATTTGACTAATTTAATCTGATGTTCTAATCAATCCAAAGGTTTAATGCAATTAGTTAAGTTAATAGACTTGTGGGACAACACTTAGTTTTAATTTAAGAATCGACATCTGCATTAGGTGAAAGGATCGAATCCAAATACGGAAGCATGTGAATGCCTTGTGCCATTAAAATTTGATTTGGAAAAACTTGAATAAACATGAATAAAAACCAGCATACTTTGAATAGTGAATTTCAAGGAGAAGAGAATTACCTTTGAAGACATATCTTCAATTTTTTCCAATTCCTTTATGTGATCAAAATCTCAACAACTCTTCTTCGATTTTGAACAATACATTACCACCAAGATCTTCTCCTCTATTTTTCGACAAGAATTGGGTTTGTGGGAATCCTTTTTGGTATACAAAGAGAAGAATAATAATGTAGATAAACTATTTTCTCTAAATTGTGTGTCTTGAAAGTTGAGAGAATTTTTCTATACCAAGAAATTTTTGCAGAGAATGAAAGTGAATCACAAACCACTGTGTATCTTCAAAATTACACTCTTTTTTTTTTTAGAAGGGGAGGGGAAGGAGAGGAGAAGTTACATGTTTTGGGGTGTATGCCCTAGAGCCTCATAATTTTATGTTACTTGAATCAATGGTTGATTAATTTTATATTACTTGTGCAATTATCCATTAACCTAAAATCCAAGGTTATCTGAGACATATAGGTGGATTATGTTTAAGTGATAACCTAAATGGTCTGTAGTACATGAATAAGGTTGGGTGTCTTATCCTAGTAACACTACTGATACGACCCGTTTTGTAGTTGTTACAATTGTTGTAAAGTGCAACAAATGATCTGATTTTGATCATTTTTGTGGAGACATGTGAGTGAGGATGTCTTATACAAAAGAGTTTGTATAAAGACTGAACCATGAAATGTTAAGTCTCTCTTTATAACGTCGTTGCTAGAATAGACTTACATTTCACTTGAATAACCTAGGTGACTTGACCTTAATCTTGAGTGAGTTGTGACTCCTACCTATGAGGGAAAGCTTTTGATTCGAGAATGACCAGATTTACATACTCAATAAGCCTACCATTTTGGGGATTCATTTGATTTGGGAGTTGAGAACACAACTATACAAGAAGGAATTCACTCATTCCCTATAGTTAAGGTAAGAAGATAAATTACTTCCTTAAGAGCTGATTTCGGGACTTGAACAATGAGGTGTCTCACCATCTCCTGGTCTGAAAGGGGTTTGGTCATAATTGAACTATGACTAATTGTTCATTAGAGGGATCAGTGGTAATTAAGGTGTCACACCCCCTCCCGGTTTACCCTCTAAAACCAAAAGAGGATATGACGGTAGTAGTTACCGACCTACTTGCCAGCACTTACTGCCTAACTTAAGTGAACCTGCTTAAAACCTCAATATGCAAAACTAATTAGCAATAACACAACCATGAAGTTAACCAGCATAAGACTTAATTACAGTTCCAAAATCAAACATATGTCCAACGAAATAAAATGATAAAAATAAACATGGGTCCCAAAAGAAAATAAGTTTTACAAGTCCCCGAATTCTTTCTAAATATATGTACATCAAAACAAGCTTCACCTAAACTTCTTCCTAAGGTCACCAAACTTTGGGTGGCAAGCTGCAGTGGATTCAATCGCGAAGGAATTGACTGCTACCTGGGAAAAAGGAAAACATTTAAAAACTGTGAGTTGGTTGCCTAGTGAATGACTCATAGAAATACATTTCTTCTCAAGCCTTTCATATGCTTTAATGTAAATAAATAACATGCTAGAAAATAATCTCAAGCAACTTGCATCGTATCATTCATTAATTATAGTGTTATAATCAATCATACTATCAAACTTTAGTTGAGAACTAGCATTCATAGCTTAAGCTCCCAACGTCTATTCATGGTCGTGAGACCCATACTTCGATCCCATTATAAAGATTGTAGCCAGAAGACCCATACTTCGGTCTCTCATAAAGAACTACCTACGTGCACGTGGAGTATACTAAGTACCGTCAACACCTTAGGTACTTCCTCGGATATCTTAGGTACTTCCTCGAATACCTTCTATATCTTCGTAACCCAGTATATTAGAAACGTAACATTCATAGAAAATTTGAGCATCATAAGCTTTAGGCTTAGCATTTACTTAGCTTTCGCCCTAAGAGCATTATTACCATTCAACATACATACTTCACAATTAATAACATGTAGTTGCAATACTCTTTCATACATTCTTAACATACGCTAGGATTAATAAAACTCATTTAAATAACTTAAAACATCATGCTTAGAAAATTACATGAACTCTTTAAAACATAAGTATAAACTTTAGTTTCTTGGAAAACCCATGAACGTTAGCATAAAATTCATTTGGAACGCATGTCCCTTTTGTGAACATATTTGAAAACATTTAGTCACTCACAGATCTTTGGGCTTGGTTCTTCCTAAGTTTTGTAGGCCTCTCTAATGGACGTAGCTTCTACACATAAAAGAATAAGAATTCAGTTGTTACTTTGGCCTCCCTTTTGAGACTACTCTTTTAACTAAGTTCATACTTAGCAAGGGGTTGCCTGTTCGTCCAACATTTCCAGATTCAAATTCTAACGTAAATAACTTAAAAAATTAGACCTTATTTTAAGAAAGTTCCTTCTCTAAACATGTTCAAAATTTTGTTATGTTACCTCAAAGTTTCAGCTTGAAACTCCTTGTGGCTTAACCTGGGCCTTCAAATCTTTCCCGAAAGCCCTAACCGTAACTCCCCACTTAAGCAAAGATTATAGGTTTAACTTCCAAAATATGTAACTCAAACCCTAGACCTTTTCTTACCAAGTTTCCTTCTACAAACTCACTTGAAATGGTGTTCAGATAATACCTTGAAGTTTTGGCTTGAAAATCTAAGTGGTTCGGTCTAGATCTACGTTTCTTCGTAGAGTGCCTGAAAATGCCCGAAAATGAACCTTCGACTCTTCCTTCCTTTTCGGCCCTCTTTCCAGTAGGAACTCCATTCCAAAAACTCGATTTCAGAAACTGGACTCATAGCGCTTTCCAATGGTATAAGTTCGTCTGGTTTGCTCTAGCAAATCGTCCAAAACAAGCCCTTGAAATTCTCTTCCTTTTTTATACTATTGTCTAGCCCTTTGCATGAAATCTCCTTAAGCCACCTCAACCACTAGTGGAGATTAAGGGTCGAGATTAAGCCATTTGTCCAGGTAACTAAAATAGAAATTTAAAATTGAGTATTTAAAACTGAGCATTTCGAGCAACTCGATCCTCGCTGGGAAAACACGATGGAGGAAGGTCCTTACTCGATGGAAGATTTTATGGCTCTCTGTTAAATACTCGATGGAAGGACTCGATACTCAATGGGAAACTAGGTGTTGGGAGCTTACTCGGTGCACGCTTCTTACTCGAGCTCGTGCTCGACACGCGACCCTTCCTCGCTTACCCTCGACGCTCGACCCCTTCCTCGATCACTTATACTCGATGCTCGACCCTTCCTCGATTCCTTACACTCGACACTCGACCCTTCCTCGATGACTTGTACTTGACACTCGACAACATTTACTCGATGCCTGCTTAGTGCTCACTCAACGCTCAATCACCCTTTAACACGATCGACAGTTAGCCAGAAATTCTCTTTACAAGGCCAGAATAATAAGTAACCGAGCTAAATTTCCTTACTTGAACATTTTCCTTCTTCAAACTTATCTTTTACCTCAAAATGCACAAATCCAATCTAACTTATATATTTAACCCAACATTTTGCTTAACACAATAAACATAATGAAAAAGGGGAAAGTAAGGTGCGGGTTTTATATAAGGAGTTAGATGTAACTACAGGGGTAAAACAGTAATTTAATCCAATTGTACTTACAAGCGATTTGTGAAGGGTCAACACACTGTTGATTGATTCTATCCAATGGATATAGAAATATATCTATAGTGTGAAGAGTTCAACGGTCGGTCTTTAGTGGAGTGACCAGTAGTTAATGAATGCTGATTAATTTGATTAAAAGAGTTTAATCAATTAATCTCGTATCATTGGAGCTTCAATCTATAGGTCCATAAGGTCCTCTCGTTAGCTTAATGAAGACTAATGGGAATCAAATCAATTTTGATGTAATTTGAATTGTTCAAATTAATTAAAGGAAATTATAAGATACAATTAAATAGTGTATATTGATGCATTATATAATATAGTGTATGTTAATACATTTTTATGAGAGAAATAAATATTTGAATATGATTTAAATATTAATTATATGAATATGATTCATATAAAAACTATATGTTAAAATGTGAATATGTTCATATTAAATTTAGATATAATTTTTTGGGAGAAATAAATATTTGAATATGATTCAAATATTAATTATATGAATATTATTCATATAAAAACTATATTTTATAATTTCATGTGAATATGATTCATATTAAATTTATATAGTTTTATGAGACAAATAAACGTTTGAATATTATTCAAATATTAATTATATGAATATTATTCGTATAGGAACTATATGTTAAAGTTAATATGAATATGATTCTTATTAAATTTATATAATTTATTGAGAGATGTTATAATTTGAATATGACTCAATTATTATTTATATAAATTATTCATATTAATACCTTAGGTTATTTGAGAGAACAATAAACTATAGTTTATGTTATATGTGATATAATATTAACTATAGGTTATATGTTTTATGTGATATAACATATAGTTTAAATATATATTAAAGTGGTTAATGTATATATAAAATTCAAATTTAGAACTTGAATTTAATCATTTAATAAAGAAGAGGGAATTACAATTCCCTCACCCCTTAATCTCTCATTCTCCCACGTAACAAATGTAGAGATAAAAAGTTCTCTCTCTCTCACTCACTCTTTAGTTCTTCTCCTTCTATCTGTGTTGTTTATAGAGAATAATTTTTTCTTTCAAATCTTTACTCATTCCTTCATGCCAAACTTATATGCAAGTCCACAACTTTGCACGGTTCCCGTCCTTGAGAATAACAAGGAAGACCCCATGGTGGTGTCCGGTTGCTGTATTTGTGGGATTGGGAAAAGACAACACGAATTGGAGAGGAACGTGAAGAATTGGTCTTCAACAGTTAAGTGATTTCTTAATCTCTTCCTCTCTAATTTGCACTGTAGAAAGCGTGCTTAGGTTTATGTTTTTCCATGGTTTTCGTCACTCTGAATTTTCTACGTTCTGTAAACTGAAATAAAAGATTAATGCGTCTAATTGCTTCCGCTCCAGGGAATTCCTATCCCTTCACATGTAACTTCCCTTAACTCACTATTGACTCCCCTTAACCATGGAGAGTTAAAATTCAACTAAAGTTAAATTAAATCTTATTTAATTTAATTTAATTTAATAAAAATATTAATTAATCTAATTAGTTAAATATCATATATTTCATTAATATTACATATGAATCATATTCAAATGTATTTCTCTCTCATAACATATAGTTTAAATATGAATCTAATTCATATTATTTAATATTTGAATCTTGTTCAAATATATATTATTCTCCCATATTATAGAGTTTAATTTTGAATCTAATTCAAAATAAACTTTATATAATATAATGTATCTATATACGGTATATTAATTGTATCATATACAATTAACATATAATTCTCTCATTATATGAATCTTATTCATATAAATTTAATATTTGAATCTAATTCAAAATTAACTTTATATTATAATATATTTCTATACATTATATTAATTGTATCTCATACAATTAATGCACATTCCCTTATTGAATTTGAATAATTCAAATTTATCAAAAACAAACTAATTCTTGTGTTTACCCTTAGTGAGCTAGCAGAGGAACCTAATTAGAAGCTCCAATGATACGAGATTAATTACTTAAACTCTTTAGTAAAATTAATCTACATCATTAACTGTGGATCACTCCACCAAAGATCCATAGTTGCACTCTTCGCACTGTAGATATATTTCTATGTCCATGGATATAACCATTATCAGTAAGTCGACCCTCTACAAATTGCTTGTAATTGTAGCTGGGTCAAAATATCATTTTACCCCTGTAATTACCTCTTACTCCTTAAGTACCACTAATCCCTCTAATGAACAATCAATTTATAGTCCAACTATAAATTAAATCTCTTTCGAGCCAGTGAGAGGATAAGGTCTCATTGTTCAAGACACAGAATCAGCTCTTAAGAGAGCAAGTCATCTACTTACTCTAAAGACGGGAAGAAAAAGTGAATTTCATCTTGTGTAGCTATGTTCCTAGCTTCCTACTTAAACAAGTCCCTAAGATGGTAGGCTTATTGAATTAGGACATGGGACACTCTCACCCATACATATCAAAGGACTATCCTCATAGACAGAAGTTCATAACTCACTTAGGATCGGGATCAAGTTACATTCAGTTATCCTAGGAAATGTTAATCTCTTCAGTCAACAGTGTTATAAAGAGAGATTAATCATTTCATGGTTCGGTCGTATATAAACTCTTTGTATAGAATAACTCCACTTGCATGTTTCCATATGAATGATTTGAATTAAATCGTTTGTAACATTTACAAAGTGAGTCATATCCATAGTGTCATCAGGATAAGACACCCAGCCTTATCCATATACTACAAACCTTTTAGATTATTACTTGAACGCGATCCACTTGTATATCTACCACATACTGTTCAAGCTACATAAAATAAATTTGGATCTTAATTTATTGGATTGAGTTACATAAGACTAAAAGTTAAATAAAAACAATCCTTTATTTTATTAAATAAATGAATATTGTTTATATAATGCAAACTACGAGATTTAGGACATAAATCTCAACACCAAGAACCTTTGCATGATTAATCAATGGATTAAACCATAGCTGGCCAACGATCTCTTAATTAGCGAAGGTAATCTCGTGCATCACTCTCTTTCTCTCTCTCAATCTATCTTACTTTCTACACTTTAAATTCATGCAATTTAGTTTTGTTGTCAACTCAAACTCACCTCCCCACCCCCCCTCCCCCTTTTTATTATTTTTTAATGACGATTTAGCTTAGAGAAGTTTATCTTAGGCTCCTTGTGTTTTGACTTGGTCTTGCTACTAAGACTACTTGTTAGTTGAAGTGTTTGATTGTGAATGTTAATATTATTTGATTGATAGAAAGCCTTGATAATTTTCCATCCATCGATTGTCTAGTCTTGTTGCTAATGATGGAAAAGTTCATTGATTAGTGTTGATGTTGTTCCAAATGAGGCTGAGGCTCTTTCAACGTTCATGGGATTCATGTTGGTATCTCTCCTTGTTTGATATCTTGGCTTGTCTCTCATCTTCGACAAACTCTCATATGTAGATTGTTTGCCTCTATTGGAGAAGGTTACTGACCGTGTAAGGAGTTGGCCAACTAGGGTTTTGTCTTAAGCTAGTTGATTACAACTTATATGTTCTCTTCTTCAGTGTTTTCAGGTTTATTGGGCTAATTTGCTTGTTTTTCCTACTAAAGTAATTCAAAACCTAGATTCGTTTACTTTAATTCTATCTCTATAAAGGATTTGACAGTATTGGTAGGGCAAAGGTTACTTGGTCAAATGGTTGCCTTCCGTTCTACGAGGGTGGTATTGGTATATGTTAAATTCCTTCTTGGAATGTTGTTGGTATTATGACTTATTTTTATTTGCTTAGGATCTTCGTGGATTACCGGGTGGAGGCTTATAGGTTTTGTAGTTGAATTGAAGTATTTGGACGATTAGTTCCTCTAGATCATTGTATTGGTGTCGGCGAGCTATTCTTTGTATTCGGGATAACTTTCTACCCTTAGTTTAATTATCTATTGGAGATAATTGTCAATGTTCAGTTTGGGTTTACTCTTGGTTGGAAAGGGGTTATATTCTGTAGCAATTTAATATTGTGGTTATATTGGATGCGAATAGTTCCCTTCATGCTAAGGTTGGTGATTTCCTTCACATTGATGGGACTTGGAATTGGCCTTCTAACTCTAGTGAGCTGGTTGATCTCTTTAAGCAAGTACAATCGATAGTGGCTACAAGGTTAGAAGGGAGGATCGTGTGACCTAGCTCTTTTGTCGCTCAGAACTGCTTTTAGTCGTTAATGTTAGGAATTCCTTGCAGCCTAAGCACCTTGTAGTGGCTTGGTTTAATCTTTTTTTATTTGGAGGTTATATTCCTGAACATTCTTTTATTGTTTGGCTTGCTATTCAAAATTGATTACAGATGTGTGATCATATCAGTAGGAGGTATTTTGGTGTTCCTAGTGTATGTATTATATGCATTGGTAGAGTTGAATCTATGGATACAGCTCATTTTGTAATAGTTACAAATGGTTTAATCCAAACCGTTCATGTGGAGACATGTGAGTGGAGGTATCCTATACAAAGAGTTTGTATAAGACCGAACCGCGAAATATTTAATATCTCTTTGTAAATCCATTAATTGATGAGAATAATATTTCATATGATGATCATGCACGACTCGATCTTAATCTTGATTGATTTATGAGCTCCTGTCTATGAGGTCAATCCTTTGATTTGCCTGAGTAAGAGTGGCTCAAGTTGCTGATTCAATAAGCCTACCATTTTGGGAACTTTGACTAAATGGGAAGCTGGGAACATAACTTCACAAGATGGAATTTGCACCTTCCTACATAGAGTAAGTAGATAAGTAGTTTCCTTAAATAATGGTTTCGGATCTTGAACAAGGGGCCCACCCTCTCACTGGCTCGAGAGGGGCTTAATTTATGGTTAGATCATAAACAACTTGTTAGGAATTAGTGGAACTTAAGGAAAAGAGGTAATTATAGGGGTAAAACAAACATTTAACCGAACTGTAATTATGAACAACTCGTGATGGATCCATTTGCTTGTATTGATTATATCCATGAACACAACTTATCTATAGTGTATAAAAGTTCAACTATAGGTCTATAGTGGTTGCCCTGGGTTCATAAGGTTCCCTTGCTAGTTCACCAAGGACCAACAAGGACCAACTACATTGAAAGAAAATTTGAAATGTTCAAATTTATAAGGAAAAATATTAATTGTACAATTAATAACATAATTTATTATAAAGTTTATTTGAATGAGAATCAAATTATAACTTTATAATATGAAATATTGATTTATTTGAATATGATTCAAATAATTAATTATTTATTTGGATGAGATCCATATAAATAAATAAATTATTTAATTTGAAAAAGATACAAATTAAAAAGATAACGGGAGAATTGATTTATTTTGAATATAATTCAAATAATTAATTATTTGAATGAGATCCATGTAATTAAGTTATTTAATTTAAATAAGATTTAAATTAATAATTGGAGAAAGAATTAATTAATTAATTTGAATTGGATTCAAACAATTAATTATTTAATTTGAACTTGATTCAAATTAAAGATTCTATAGAAGATAAATATTTAAATATGATTTAAATATTTTAAACCATTTAATATGAGATATTATTTGGGTGGATATTTATTAATCTTGGATATTATTAAATATTTAATTTTAAATCTCTATAGAAGGGTTATCCCAATTGAATTAAGAGTAACCCATCAAATTCTATAAATAGGACCTTTGGGACCCGTCATAGAACAAACTCTCTAGAACAAGAATAATCTTGATGATTACTCTAAAACTTTCCCTCTAGAAATTCTCCTAATTTTCTTAGAAAAGTTCTATGAAATTTTTCTTCTGAAGTAATTCCTATAAACCGGATCCTTACCAGAGTCATAACAAGAAAAATCTCATGGAATTGGAAGAATTCAAGAAGGAGACAACCAGTTTCAAGAGAAGATTTTGTTGCAATTGTGGATCGGCAAAGGTATGTTGCTTAACCCCTTTCTTGATTATTTGTATTTTTAATTGTTTCAAGAATCAAAGAACATGATCTCGCGCTTCCACTGGGATTCAATTTCCTTAAATTGGGATACATAACTCATTTTGATTTGTCACTCTAGTGCAGAAAATCGATTGAGGCGTAAGGTTGGAGAGTCGTTTGGTATATTGTTATTTATATTTGGTGTGAGTGTAATCTTTGTGTCCATGGAGCTACCTTGCATCCTCCTCAACTAGTTAGTTATGTGATCCGAGTTTTTTCTTTGTTGTTCATAGTGGCTAGGGGCTTCTATTGAGAGACTCAAGCAGGTTCTCCTCCTTGGGACCTTTTTTCTTAAGTTATGTATGCCTTTCTTTAGATCTTTATTCTTGTTGTTCTTAATTCCTTTGGTTGTGATTGTACTTTGATTGTGCCTTGACCTTAGGCTATGAAGATCTCTTCGTTTTATTCCAATTCAATATATTTGCCCAAAAAAAAATATGTTCCATATATTACTAAAAAAATAAACTATTTCCACCAATAATTTGAATTGAGAGTTTGATTTAGAAGACGACGATGATGACGATGAGGATGACGACGACGACAAAAAATGGATATCATATTTATGGGACTAATTATTTCTCTTTTCTCAGTTCAACAAGTAGGGTGAAAAGATTTGAAATTCCGACTTTTTTTTAGTAAATAAACGAACCAAAATATAAAGGAAAAGAAAATCTTCAAGCTAAATTTTGATCAATTTATGCCATCGAACATCACCAAATAATGACTAAGTCAAAAGTATATGTCTTGACCAATTGACCTATACTATTATTTTATTTCTCTTTATGTATCCATCTAATTGTGTAAAATAGGATAAATGACATATGAAAGTAAAGCTAAAGAGATCCATGCTAATTGGCATGGACTCCCTCTTTCGAGGTTTGAAGTCCAATCTACAATTACTGTGAAAAAACAAGAATCAAAATCAATCTTAATAGATAATAGACAAAATGATGTGTGAAAATCACGTGTGAAGTGATCATTACGCTCTTAAAAATGTTAATTCTTGTATTTAAGCTTTCATTCCATTTTAGTTATTACTTTCAGTTTTTCAAATTTAATCCATATGCTCCTAATAAATCTAAATCAAATTTAATATTATTTTATCAAGTATATGTTTTTTTTTAAAAAAAAAGTGACTTCATTAACCTTGACTACACTATAAGAAATTTGACCTACCATGACATATTTGTATAATAAATTTGAGAGGAGAAAAAAAAAGAGAAAAAGTGTCATAAATGTGAAAATTTGTGTTTTTCACATGAAAAAGTGGAAATTTTCCAATTTCTTATATTTCGTGACAGTTTTAAAATGTCATCAATTAATGACATTTATTAATTGTCACTAAATATAATTAATAATTATTTTTTTAATAAAAATATATCAAAACTCTAACTCAACATTATTTTCAAGAATTCAAAGTAGACTTTTCCTCTACCCTCGTAGCCAGTTGAATCACGAAGTAAAACAGTTAGTCCCGACATCTCTTCGTTTTCCTATTTCCATATCCATATCGAACGTTTCCCCTCTGTGTTTCTTTGTTTACCTATTTCCATATCGGACGCTTTTCGGCGAGTTGAGTCAGTCAGCCCCACGAACGCTTTCTGACATTTCTTCGTTTCGCTCATCGTTCTCCGTCGATACTTGTTGGTCATCCTCCGTTGATATTCACCGTCGTTCACCACTAGCTTTGTGACGGTCATAGTCAAATAATCAGCGTCCACACCAGAGTTGCCACTTTTCGAGTCAAATAGTTGTGGTGAAGTAATTATTTTCATTTTATTTTCAACCTTTGTTTTTAGATTTTAGTTCTTGTCATTTGACTTAATTAGATTTGTGTTGATGTTTGATATTTATGGTTTAAACACATGTATATTTGTTGTTCAATAGTGTATGGTTAATGCATATTTAGGTTGTTGTGAAATATATGTTTTTCATGGTTCAATCTTCCACAATGGTTATGTATATATTTAGGTTGCTTTGGTTTTCATTTTAATATGTAAGTGTAAATTGATTGTTATTTATTTTAAGTTTCATTTGTGAAAGTTGGAGAATATACTTCCTTCTCATACCAGATTGACAAATAACATTTCGGGTAGTTTTTTCCTTGTTTGGGGGCTAATTAGTTGAACTAAGTTTTCTATTTTTATACAATGCACAAGTCATGGATGATGAAAAATAGGATGTCTAGCGAATATGAGTAAGAGTGGAAAAGTTCATTGAATTTGGTTTACACTATAGCAATGGTTCCAATACAATTAGATGTCCATGTTTGAAATGTGGGAATCGTGTATCCAACGATGTTGCAATAGTTAGATATCACTTGTATGTCAATGGAATAGATCAAAGTTATAAGGTATGGTTTTGGCATGGAGAAGATTTGACCATAGAGAATGTTAACAATGGATTAGAGAATGATGTGACTGAAAATTAGGAAGAATATGGTGATTCATTTAATGTATTTGACATAATGCAATCTGCTCGTGAACAATTTTCTGATGTACCCAATAGGTTTGACACTATGTTTAATGATGTTAAGAAGCCTTTATACCCTGGATGTAAAAAATTCACAAGGTTATCCATATCGGCCCTTGTAAGATTGTACAATTTAAAGGCTAGGTTTGGATGGAGTAATAACTTTTCAAAATTGTTGTTCATAATTAATGATTTCCTACTTGAAAAATAATGAAATGTAAACTTCCATGTATGAAGCGAAAAAAACGTTATATGCCTTAGGGTTAGTTACCAAAAAATAGATGCATGTCCAAATAATTGCTGTTTGTATATGAAAAAGTATGCAAACATCACTAAATGTCCTAAGTGTAATTTATCAAGATGGAAGATACTTAAGAACTCAGCTGAAGAGATAAAAGGAGTAGTTGCTAAACAATTGTGGTACTTCCCTATAGTTCCAAGGTTCATAAGGATGTTTAAGAGCTCTAAACATGCAAAGAATTTGTGTTGGCATGCAACCAATAGGAAAAAAGACAGTATTATACGATACCCAGTTGATTCTCCATCTTGGAGGTTTATAGATCACTTATGGCCAACTTTTGATTCATAATCGAGAAATCTTCATTTAGGTTTGTCCACCGATGGAGTGAATCTGTATGGATATTTATCGACTAACTACAATTGTTAGCCAGTGATTACTCCAATATACAATCTTCCACCATGGTTCCTTATATTTTGGGGTATGTTGTGTAGAAATTGAGCATGCATAGTTTAGTATCATTAGTCTAATAGTCTCTATGTTTATTTGAACATATAGAAATCGCTGGAGTTTGGTTGTTGTTGATTATACAAAAGGCGTTGTATTCTGGATGGACCCTTTGAAAAATTGTATCCATGAGGATGTTATGGATGTAGTTAGAATGTATGTGATACTTACTATACCATTTAACATATAATGACTAACTATTTTATGTCAATAGTTAAAAACTTTTTCATTCCATGTATGCATCCGCAGGTCCTTCAACATCTCAAAAAAGAAAAAGCCAAGTTGGAAGGTCGTCAAGGTAGGTGTAATGACAATGCAAGTGACAAGTTAGTTCATAAAAACCTTATTTACCATATCTATGTTTCTTATGTTTTATGCACAGTGTCCTAAACAATTGGGCGTGGTTGAATGTGGTTATTATGTCATGTGGTTTATGTGTGATATAATACTGTCCAAGACCACTTCAATTGTAGACATAGTATGCACTGTAAAACTTCAAACAAATTGAACTAGAAATTTAGTGTCAAAAATTAAGATCCACTTTCTTGTATACAGATGAAAGGTGCATCATCTACTTATACATAAGATGACATTGACTATGTGCGATCTGAATGGACTGAGTTTGTAGGATCGCACATATTTTTTTGCATGATATGTGGTACTTGGTGTTTTTTGTTGCTTTTGGACTGCATTTTTTTGTAAATGATTTTTTGGAGAAGAAATACATGTACATTTACACAGTAGGGAGAAATAAGACCAACAAAGTGGTGAGTTTAGTGCTTGAATGACATATAAAAACACTTAGATTGCTATATATGTAGACTAATTTGAGTATTGACTTTTTATTCTAGGAAGAATTTGTGATGAATATCCAAAGAAATGTATAGGTTGACGGGATCTCTTTTGTCATTTTTTGGCAATTTATTGGTACTCAATAGGTACGTGCTTGTTTTTTGTTGGGGTTGATTCCCTAAATCTCGTAGGGTCCTATAGTTTGTAAATGTTTTTTTAACAAACTCACTATTTATTTAATAAAATATATGATATTTTATTCCATATTTTAGTTGCATTAACCACAAACTAATAAACTAACATCCAATGTTATCTTGTAGCTTAAACATGTATGTAGAGACATACGGGTGGATTATGTTGACCTAAATGGTCTGTAGTGGATGGATAAGGTTGGGTACCATGCTGGTGACACTACTAGTATGGCATGTTTTGTAGGTGTTACAATTGTTGTAAAGTGCTGCAAATGATTTGATCCTGATCATTCATGTATAGACATGTGAGCGGGATATTCTATACAAAGGAGTTTATGTAAGATTGAATCATGAAATGTTTAGTCTCATTATATAATGTCGTTCATAATAGAGACTTACATTTCACTAGGATGACCATAGGTAACATGACCTGAGTCCTTAGTGAGTTGTGAACTTCTGCTTATGAGGGCGATCCTTTGATTTGTATGGGTGAGAATGGCCAGATCGCCGATTCAATAAGCTTACCATTTTGGGGATTCGTCTGACTGGGGAGCGAGGTCGAGGTAAGTATATAAATTGCTCCCTTAAGGGCTAATTCCGGGACTTTAACAATATGGCACCACACTCTCTTCTGGGCCGGGAGGAGTTTAGTCATAGTTGGACTATGATCAATTGTTCATTAGAGAGATCAGTGGTACTTAAGAAGTTAGATGTAACTACAGGAGCAAAACGATAATTTTGGCCCAGCTGTACTAACGAGCAATTTGTGAAGGGTCATCAAACTATTGATTGGTTATACCTAATGAACACAATAATATATCTGTAGTGAGAAGAGTGCAGCTGTCGATCTTTAGTGGAGTGCCTGACAGTTAACAGATGATGAATAATTTAATTAAAGAGTTTGATTAATTATTCATGTACTGTTAGAGCTTCAAGCTACAGGTCCATGAGGTCCCCTTGGTAGCTCAATAGGATTAAATGAGAATCAGTTTTTGGATTAATTTGAATTGTTCAAATTAATGAGGGATTTAATTATATATATGATATAATTAACTTATTCTAATTATATATGATATAATTATTATAATGTATTTGATACATTATAGCATTTGCGAGAGGAAATAAATATTTGAATAAGATTCAAATATTAATTATATGAATTAGATTCATAATTGTTAAATTTAATATAAATGTGATTTATGTTAAACGTTATATGAGAGAGAAAAGAATCTATAGGTTATATTGTATATGAAATATTAAAACCATATGTTATAAGTTATGAGAGAGAAAAGAATCTATAGGTTATATTGTATATGAAATATTAAAACCATATGTTATAAGTTATATTTGATATAACATGTAGTTTAATATATATATTATGATACGTTAGTTATCATATATATATATATAATATTTTTATATAAATTAATTTTATTATTTTATTCATTAAAATTAATTTATTTGAATTTAGGAGGGAGTTACAATTCTCTCCCCTCCTTTTTCTCTCCACCTATATTTGACATTTTGAAAGGAGAGATTCTGCTTCTTCACTAATGTAAGAGACAGAAACGTCCTGTGAGAGAGTTGTGCTTAGAGATCAATCACAATTCCTCTTCCTCCTCTCTACTCTCAATTCATTCCCTCATTCCAAAATAGTTAGAGCCCACCACTCCCGAATTCTCTACCTGAAAATACCAAGGTCGTCATCGTGGTAGTGTCCGTTTCTAGTTTGAGGGATTCTTGAAGATCTGTCTTCAAAGGTAAAGGTTTCTAAAACCTCTTTTTTTAAAGCATGTTGTAATTTATGTAAATGCATAATTTGTGCTTTCTTTTATGTAAAAATTTCATTGTATAACCCCCCTCCCCAAAGAAAATAATAATAATAAGGAAAAAAGGGATGCTATTTGTTGTCTAGTAATATGTGTTTACTACCGTTTTGGAACATTTTGTTGAATATTGTTATGATTGTTGACAGGGATGAATTGCGAGTATAGGTTATTATATCAATGTTGTATAAGTAAAACATTTACCCAATTGGATTATGGGTGTTCATATTTGTGGATATAGGTTATGAACTCTATATTTTGGGCAAGATCAATGTGTTGGAAAAATTGTTAACATTGGAAAGGTAAAACCTTTTTATATTGTTATTATCGTCGTCAATATTGATGGGTAGAGTTAAACTCTAAAATGATTTTTTATTTTCTTAACAGGTTTTGTATGAATTTATTGGAGGAAAAAAAACTATGGAGCATTGATATATTTATATGATTTTTTGTAGAGTTAGTAGCTCAACTTTGATTGAAATGTAATTTGATGTGGCCTGTTGTAAAACCTTTATTAATGGTTATTAGTTGATCTTTTATATAAAAAATATTATCAACTTTATGCTTATTTTCTATATATATGAAAGTATTTTATATTTGTGTTCCTGGAGTTGAAAAACCTTAATTCATTATGGAAATCTTATATGTAATAACAAGGTTCACAAAAATAACAATTATCAAAAAATGCATCTTAATGACACAAAAGTGTAAAAATGTTAAATTTCGTGACAGGTAAAATATATCATGATATAATATTTTTTGACATACAAAATTCGTCCAGATTCAGATTTCAATGACACTAAAAATGTCATGGTCTATTTATTCTTGGCAAGGAAAAAATGTCACTATATATTCCTTTTTGACATTTTATAACTTTGATCATTACCTAAAATCCTACATAAATTAGCTAATTTTGAGACAATTGATGACAATGATAATATGTCATATTAAACTTGACAATGACAGTTTATCATTGTCAGTAATCGTTCATTGACAATTATATGTTGTTATTTAAAGCTCAATTATGACATTTTTTGAAAACTTTCATCGAACATCATATCTTTACAGGGGATACCATAACGGAAAATAATCGTCATTAATTTTAAATATAGCAATTTTTAAATGTCGTGGTATCACAATTTTCTTGTAGTGTTAACTACCAACGAGGTCCTCATTAAGTACAGAGGACACCTAAATAGGATAAATAGAATCCCAAGCCTCTCTAACAACCTCCTCGAGGTAGGAGCCCTAGAACCAAAAGTGAACAACTATATCCCACCCGAGGGGTGACAAAATTAAATTCATAGAAGTTGAATAAAATCAACAAATCAATAGCAGGGGCTAAATTTGAAAATTATTAAAAATATATTAAGATAGAATGAAAATCAAAATATAAGAATAGTATTTTAACCTAAAATAAATGTATAATAAATTAATATTTATTATAACTCCTACTTGATGATTCAAGTAAAAAAAGGATTCCAACAACTTTGAGTTGATAGACTTGAAAAGTTAATAATACTAATAATGGATACCATAATATAATTATAAGACTAGTTATGTCGTTTTTTTTAAATCAATTCAATAAGTTGAGGTAGAGGGATTCGAACTTTAAATCAAGGTGTGTATCCATATATTTGTGCATAGGGGACAACAATAACAGTAACAAGAAAATGCAAGTGTGTAAAAGAATCAACAACAATAACAGTAACAAGAAAATGGAATATTGGGGCAAAATGGGATCTATCTCATTCATTTATGTCAAAGTGGTTAACTTTGAGAATGAGCAAACACTGAAGGGGGAGAAGGGGAAAAAAGATACATTTTTCTAAAATGTACCTCATGGTCACTATAATGTTAGTAGCAAACTGAGTATAGCACATTTCTACGACTAAGATGTCCTAAAACAAACATTTCGATGTTCCTCAGTCGAATGCTTTCCTTCGAATTCGTAGGCAACAATCATAGTGTGTCTAAATGCATTCTAAGCCGCTTTCAGTAATCAATTCAATGTTACATCTCTTGCTAGTAGTATATACAAATACTATAAAAAAGTTGCTCCCTGAAGATGATAATATGGTTACAAAATAATATATATTGACTAAAAGAGAGAGAGGAGGCCTTCTCATTGGTACCACCCTCATACAGAAGCCACTCCTGTTAGAAGGCATTGCATTCTCAATGGATCAGAGCAGCGCAGGGCTGGGTGAAATGGACAAGGCCTTTTGTCATGGAGCTTCCCTTGAAAGAAAGAAACGCCACACATTACAACCAAATAGGATTTTTTTTTTTTTTTTCCAATCATTAACTACTAATCCACCTTCGTTTCCGAGCAGGTCGTTCTGGTTTAATCTCTGAATCTGCAGGAGCCTCACTTTTAGAAGATGGCAGTGCTTCACTCTCCATCCTTTTTATCACCAAAGCCTCTTTCTCACTTGGCATAGGAAGCTTGAAACGCTCGCTTCTCTTCTTCAACTTTTCGACTGTGTCCATATGTCTATCCTCCAATACTTTTGTATCAGAAATGCCACCCTTCGACTCCAGATCACCACTGTCTTTCTTTTCAGCCAAATGGTGATTGTCGATGGTCTCTGATGCCTTCACAGAGTCATCTGGATGTTTGTTGGCTTCTGAAGATCCTCCATTGTTATTCTCAATTTCTTTAGACAGTAATGAGGACGATGACTTGCTGTTGATATTGAAATCTCTCTCTTTGTGACTCGTCCAACGTTCTAATTTCGAGCGCCCTCGCCTTGAATCTTGCTGCTCATCATCTGTGGAAGCATCATCGGTATGTTTTCTGGACCCATGGTGGTGAACTGAATGCTCCGGATCCCCATGATCATCAGAGCCTTTCAAGATCTAGCGAATCAAAAAAAATTAAATAAATGAAATAAGAAAAGGTCCATAATGAAAACAGAAAAGTTACATCACAAGGAAATCTCGCCACCCAGACCAATAATGAAACTCAACCACCCGGCTAAAACAAAAGGTGAGCTGATTTTCTGTAACTAAAGAAACAATTAGGGAAGAGCCGTGCAAAAGAATTTTAAGAAGATAATCGTTAACTTACTAGGCACAAACTTGAAACTTAAAGATCATAGACTTGTAGTCCTTCACTTATGTATCAATCAAATTCGTATATATAACAATACAAACTAGCAAAGGAAAAGGAAAAGGAACAGATAACAATTACAAGGGGATGTCCCTACTCAAATCAACGAGACTGTAATAAAATGATAGAAATCCAATAAAATCCAACCACAAATAGAACTTCCAAAACAAAGTAATGAGCAGAGTATTCAAGCCAGCTCTTCCGTCAAGTTCACATGCATTGATGAAATACATCTAGACAAGAAACAGATTGATTAAACCACCCCAACCTACCCACACCCACCTGGGGGTGGAATCCCCTCAGTCAGGCCTAATTTCACAATTACTCTTCTGCTTACAAATCAATTTCAAATAAAGCTTATCAGAAAAGGGGAGAGATAGAGCCAAGACATTTAGGAATCCCCACCATGTCGAATCCATTAATGTTTAATGAAAAACCTTGCAATTTCAATTTCTCAAATAAGAGGTAGTATTTCCATTTCTATAGAACAAACCAATAAAAGGAAACATACCATCTGCTGACTCCTATAATTGTTTTGGTTTTCTTGGCTTTTCTTGGAAGGACCCA